>NC_133658.1:40916260-41216260 GCF_037893015.1 Macrotis lagotis | reverse complement strand
ACTTTCACCTGGGTCACTTGGCTCCATTTTCAGGTCACTGCTGGTGGGCATTGAGGGTTGGATCAAGGAAAGTGCCATGAAAAGAAGGATCATAGAGTTTCAGAGTTGAAAGTGAACTCCAAAAGTCACTTAATGCAACTTTGTCCAAATTGAAACTAACCAATAGTTAAGGCATTTCATCTTGTTTGCCTCAGTTTCCTCACCTGTAAAAAGTTGGAGAAGGAAATGGCGAACTATATCAGTATCTCTGCCAAAAAAAAAAAAACCCCAAATGGAGCCATGAAGAATGAGACATGACTGAAACCTATTGAACAAGGATAACAGGGCGGCTGAGTGGTGCAGTGGATAGAGCGGGCCCTGGAGTCAGGAGTGCCTGAGTTCGGATCTGACCTCAGACACTTAGTAATTGCCTAGCTGTGTGGCCTTGGGCAAGCCACTTGACCCCATTGCCTTGCAAAAAAACCTAAAAGGAAAAAAAAAGAAAAAGAACAAGGATAACAATAGATATTTAATAGTAAACAAATGAATGAGTAAATAATCTTCTGAAGATTAGGAGGGAGACAACCTAAGAGAAGAGATGAACCTGTGAGTTCAGTTACTAATTCTGCCTTCAGGATTCACCACTTAAATTCAACTTAACTCTCCTTATAGGGGCCTCAGTTTTTTCATCTTATCCCTGGCTCTTCTGTTGAGGAAAGTGTCTGACAAGTGATTGGGCATTCCTATGAACAACTTTTAAATTCTTCAGTTTAAAGGACTTTGATACATCTAAGGAAATAACTCTACAATTTTAGGCATCTCGAGCGATGTTTTAGGGCAAGGGAGTTCTTCCATAGTCTGTAGCAGAACTTGGATTGGGTCAGAAGTGCAACAAGGGTAGGACAACTGGCCTTTGGCCTAGGGCTCCAAATGCAGAGAACCTGGTCAATATTTATGACTCCAGCAAGCAGAAACTCCAGGTTTAGCACAAATAAGAAAGGACCCAGAGAGCAACTTCAATCCTCTCCTTCTTGGTCCTGGCACTCCCTACATCTTCCCTTGGTCAGCCTCCACAGAGAGAGCTCTGGGTGGTTTAGGAGCTCTTTCTCATTGACTGATGTCCTCCTCAGTGTCTCAGGTCACAATGAGACTGTGTTCTGAGGTCCCTGATGTTCTCTCTCTCTCTCTCTCTCTCTCTCTCTCTCTCTCTCTCTCTCTCTCTCTCTCTCTCTCTCTCTGCTTCTCATGTTTCGTTACCTCTTTCCAAATGAATTTTTTTTGGCAAGGCAAAGGAGTTACGTGACTTGCCCAAGGTCACACAGCTAGGTCCGCATTGGAGCTCAGACTTCCCAACTCCAGGGCTGGTGCTTTATCCACTATGCCACCTAGCTACCCCCCAAATGAATTTCTCATAAAAAGTTGATTTCAGGGCAGCACTGAAATTTATGTAGGATTTTCCGCAACTGCCAGTTCTCAAGTTAAAGCACTGGAGAGAAGAATTTGGAATTATAACATCATAGATTTGAAGCCATTCAATTACACACACACACACATATATATTTATATTTAACTGAATTCACAGTCTCACCTCTTCTCTTAGATTTGTCTCCCTTCTGATCTCCAGGGGACTGTTTACTAATTAAATATCTATTGTTACCCTTATTCTATAGTTTTCAGTCATGTCTCACTCTTCATGTTTCCATTTGGGGTTTTCTTGACAGAGATACCGATATAGTTTGCCATTTTCTTTTCCAGCTTTTTACAGGTGAGGAAACTGAGGCAAACAAGGTGAAGTGACTTCCCTATTGGTTAGCTGTGATTTGGGCACAGTTGCATTAACTAGAGGCCATTATTTACATTTGAGGAAACTGAGGCACGAGGAATTTAAAATGACTTGCCCAAGATCACACACCTAAGAAGCATCTGAGGGGGGATTTGAACTCAGGTAGGTCTTTATAGCTACAAGCCTAGCATTCTACCCATTGCACCATGCTGCCTTAGAACTCTTTTAGCTCATGTAATGACTCAAAGTCACACAGGTAGCAGAGACAAGTGAACAAAGTTCAACAGCCAGAGTGATCACCTTGGGGCCTATGGGGGGGCATCACATAGAATTATTAATTCATCAGGTTCTTCCTTAAAGGGGTTTCTAACACCTAGAGGAAAACAGAGTATGAAGGCACTAGAAGCCAGAGACAAAGACCTGAAAAGGAGGGGACTCGGGTTTAGTCGCCAACCTCTTGGACGTGCTTCTTTGTTACAGGGTTCCTTACGTTTCCCTGTGGTTGCACCTAGCTCTATAATAGAATGCCACCTTGTCTTATCTCAGTTTTGAATCAGTCTAGTAAGGTGCTGAACCATAGAAATATTTCTCAAACGAATGACTAGATAAATGAGTGGGAAGGAAGGAAGTGGATGGTGGCCAAGAGCTTCTGGGATCTGGGAATAGTTTTATATGGTCTTCTGCAGCTAGGCCTCCTGGAGATAGAGCCAGCTAGCTCAAGGGACAACATTCCCCACTGCTAGATGGAGCAAGCTGAGTGCTGGATTTGTGGTTCTGGTTTCTAGAGCTGGTATCTAGTCCTGTCTCATTTGAAGAAAGGGAGACCAAGACCCAGAAAAGCTGGCTATTTAGACTTATTCAAAGCCACATAGGAAATGAATGACTGAGCGGGATTTGAACGCAGGTTTCCTTGACACTACATCCTATATTATTTTTATGGTATCACTCCACCTCTGTTCATTGAGTAATAGTCAGAGAAATGGTTATATGTGGATTTGAGTTTGGGGAGAAAGGGAGTCAAAAGGATAGAGGGAATAGGAGACTAGTACGGAAGGTTGGGATTGTTTCAGCTCTGTCTCCCCTGAGTGGAATAAAAGCCCATCCTTTGATGTCTCCCAGGATGGGAGTTTGACCTGCAGCAATTCTCATCTGTCCCCAAAGGCAGGAGGTCACCATTTCCAAGTTTTAGTCCAGGCCCCTGTGGTAGATGGTATGGGTAACAGATGACCAGGGGAAAGAATGAGGACCCAAGTCTTCTTCCTCCCTTGAGGTGAAAGGATGTTCTCCTGGATAGAGAGAGTGCTGCCTCAGCCACCAGGAACCCCTCAGAAGATTGGGGCGGAAGAGGACCCATTATTGGAGCTGGAATCAGCACCAGGAGAACCAGAATTGCAGGAAGACCAGCCTGTGAGGGAAGAGGAGCCAGAGGAGGTAAAACTAATCCTCAGTGGCACAGGCTTACTGTCTGAGAGGGTGCTGGAAGGGACCCTTGCTTTAGATATGAGAAAATGAGGCCAGAGACGTAAAATGTCTTGTCACACAATGAATTGTCTCAGAGTCTAGTTTTTTAGCCACTGGACTGCCTAGCTGCCTCTAAAGGCTCTTTGGAAGAAGCTGCTAAAATATAACTCAGCTTCACCAAACTAATAACAGCGATTCTATGTTGGCTTAATGTTTGTTCATCATAGCCCTGTGATGTCATAGAGCTAATACAATTACCACCATTTTACTGATAAGAGAATTGAGTCAGTTTGAACTGGAAGGTGAGCCTAGGTATGATTCTTTGACCTAGAGGCAACCCTTCCATCACACTGATCTTGACTCTTGGGTGTCACTGAATCCTTCCCCCCCACCATGCCCCCTTTGCCTCCAACCCAAATACCTCCATGAGCTCATTTCTATTTAACATAGGGCCTTGGGAGGGTGGCTGTGGGTTCTTCCTGGACTTTCTGCTGTTCTCTCCCTAGGCTCCAAGGGAACCAGCTAGATGTGCAGAAATGCCTCCCCAGTGTGGAACCCCAGAGGGTGAGTCCATGAAAGCCCCCCCAAATGGCCTCTGGATCCCTGCCTTGAGAGTCTAGATGAGGAGGAACCCCTCCCACTCACTGTTTAGAACAGATAGTTCTAGGCCTTCCATTACCTGAACAAACTATCCTGCAGTCTTCTCTTTGGTTCAAACTATCCCTATTAGAGCAGTCCAATAACTTGGGAAGGTTGGACTTCAACATGAGACTTTTGTTTTCCTAGTCCCCCAGGAGGCTGTGGAATTGCTGCCTTCACGTGCTTCACTTCAAGTTCCTGGGAACAGGTACCTTCTCTTTCAAGGGATTCATATCTTGTCAAAGATGAGTGCTAAAGAGAACATAAAGACAAGAGCTTTCTGGTGTGTGTGTGTGTGTGTGTGTGTGTGTGTGTGTGTGTGTGTGTGTGTGTGACAGAGAGACAAGGATAGAGAAGCTTGGATGGGACGATCTCAAAATTACTGCTCTTCCCCATTAGGCAGAGTGATAGTGTTTCTCAGGGCTGAACACCCAAATCAGACTGGTTCCACAAAATAAACAACCTCTGTCATCCCTCTTCCCTAAAACAGCCAAACTGATATGAATAAAGAATAGGTCTTCCTAGGTCATTCTCCTCCTCAAGAATCTTCTGTGTCTCCTGTTGCTTCCAAGATAAAATACAAATCCTTCTGTTTGGTATTTAAACCCCTTTTTAATCTATCTTCATAGGCCATCTTTCCATGCTCAGAATGCATTCCTTCTCTGCTTTCACTTAGTAGGCTTGCTTCCTTCAAAACTCATCTCAAGAGCCCCCTTTTTACAGAAAGCCTATCCTGATTCTCTCCCCTTACCCTATTGCTAAAGTTCCAATGAAATTTCTTTTAAAATGTATATCTATCCTCCCTTCCTCCCCTCCCTCATCCCCATGTTGAATATTTCTTGAGGACGAGGTATCATGTTTTTTTGCATTTGTGGTATCTAGCACACAGATACGTGCTTGTTAATAATACCAGCAAGTATTTATATAATGTTTATTTATATAATGTCCTAAGTTTTACGAAGCACTTTGTGCATGTTTCTTATTGGGTTCTCAAAACAACCCTGTGATTTCTCCCAGAGCCAGGATTTGAATCTGGTTCTTTTGATTCCAAATCCAGTGATCCTTGGATGCCACCATTTTGATGGAGGGTATGATTTCTGAGGTCTCTTCCAGCTAGAAATCACAGGTGCTATTGCTTCTTACAGTATGAGGTTTTTATGGACTAGAGTCAAATCAAAGATCTAGAGCCAGAAGGGTCTTCAGAGGCCATCAGATCCCACTGTCTCATTTTACATTTTGAATGGTTGAGTCACTCAAAAAATAAAAGTTGGAGTATGAACTCAGCTCCTGTATCTCTATCTCCAATAGTCAGGGAGAACTTTCTGGAGTAAATAGTACTTGATGTAAACCTTAAAGAATTGGGGAGAAAGGTCTTGGGGTGGGGAGTGGGGGGTGGCTTCACTGACTAGAGACATGTGCTGAGGATAATGAAGAGGCAGATCTCCCTTGAGGCAGAGCCTAATCGGAGACTGTGGCAGATAAGTTTGGAGAGGGAGGGTGGGTCAAAGAGCCAGGAGTAGAATTTCCTGGGAGGAGGGCCATGGCTTATTAATGATGGGTGCAGGAGAAGGGGGCAATGTCTAGATGAACACTAATTCTTAATCTTTATTATATCATGCCCCCTTTTGAAGTCTGGTGAAGCTTCTGGAATCTTCAGAAGAACATATATATGAAACAGCAGAAATTACAAAGGAAATCAAATATATTGAAAGAGGTGGAAATTTTTTTCCAACCAAATTCACAGAATTTCTGCAGTCTACTCCTGCTTTTGAATCCCTGCCCTAAACAATGCCCAGTGATGGGAGAGGGATTGATGGGAGGGGTGGCCTCTGACTTAACTGCTCTCATGGCTCTTGTCCTTCCAGCAGTGCCAGTGGATGGGTCCTGACCTTAATGACAAAGGGACTGCAGAGAGTGGTCCCTCAGCCTCCCCAAACCCTAATAGTCCAGATCTTGGAAAACAGCACCAGTGGTTCTGACCAGGTACCTGAGGGAAACCTAGTGTGGGGTATTAATTGCTGAGGTCCTGCCTTGGCGTTCTGTGAATGGGACATACCTTTAAGTCAAGTAGACTTGAACCTGTCTGGGTTATCTGTCCCCTATAGGCTGAAGCACAGACCCTTGGGAATGAAGAAACATTGAGTCCAGGTAAGGATCTACTGAACTGTTGCCTTCTCTCCCTCCTTTTTCTCCTTCCTTCCTTCTTTCTCTCTTCTTTCTGTGATGGAAAAAGTCTGAAATAATTGAGGAAACAAAGGTCTGAATTCATTCAAGCATATCAATTCATTAAGCAATGCATGCTCATGCATGATAAATCAGGATGAGGTCTCTTCATCCTTAGGACTGGACTCCAAATTCAAAAGGAGACAGATTTTTATGTATGAAAACAATGAACAGAATATAAATCAGGATGCAGCATTAGGTGATCTGATTTCTGATTGGAGGAAAAGATTAGGGACTTTCCAATTTGGGAGGAAGGAAGAATGAAGTACAATTCCCTGAAATCAGAAAGAGAGAGGTCTCATTCTCCTCAAGTGTCTGTATTTAATCAAAGGAACAAGGAAACAGAAACTGACTGACCAACATGGGGCCAGTTTTCAGAGAAGAAATGGGTTTTTTGAGATGGACAATTGTGAGAAAACTCCTTGCATCAGTCTTTGGACCTGATTGAGTTTCTGGTCAGCATGACCTAAGTCCTTATTTAGGGGTCTCTAAGTAGCAAGGAGAGATGGTCTGGCTTCTCAGGAACAAAAGGCTAGTTTCAAACAATGCAATACAGTTTTCTCACATGAATGACGTTTTCTCACAAGATAGGATTGGATCAGTCCCATAACTGAAAAGAAAGGGAACTAAATTAGTTCTAGAATTGAGTTCCAATATGGATTTAGCTTGCTTCACACAATTCTCAGTTCCCTCCTCCCCACCCTCCCTTCTTTCTTCCTTCCTATCCACATAGACATATATACATGCATGTATGTTCATATATATACATGTGGCCATAAGTATACATACTCTATACATAGGATATACACACACATAATATACATTTACATTTACATATACATAGGGAGGAGGGAGAGAGAGAAGGAAGTCAGTTTCTTTTCTGAATGAGGTTCGTTTGGGGTGGCTGTTAGCAGGTCATGAGTTTCCTGGAAACACATTAATCCCTTTGTGAAGAGGAGGCCCTGTAGTGAGACCCAATGTTGGTGGAATGAGGGAACCAGCCTTCATTTTATCTCAGAAGTGGATGATATATCTGATGAGGCACCAAGGGTGGTGGTTTTTTAGCCAGGGAGATCGGGATTAATGTCTCCTCTGATATTTCTGATATGTTTGGGGTATGTGACTTTGGGAAAGTCCCTCAGTCTCTCAGTGTTCTTGGGAATCCCTAAGGTTCTAAAGTTGTTGAGAAGGTACTGAACTGATCTGGGGGAGGGAATTTCCTCACTTGGGTGTCAGTCACCTTTATCAATAAAATGTCAAGTCCAGTCCTTCTCCTTAGTACATACGGATAACTGTGAACAGTTCACTTGTTCTGTCCCAAGTCTTCTAAGGCATCCAGGAGACTGAGTGTAAGGATTCCAAAGCAAAGGGTTTGTATGTTGTTAGCTTTTTCTGATTGGTGTGCAACCCACAGTCCTCAAGGACCTGAAGAGGTGCTGAGTCCACTCATTGATCCCTATTGGTTTATTATCCTTGCAGGACTGGCGTCAAAGGATAGCACTGATGACCAGGATAAGGGGTGAGTCTCCAAAAACTTACTCCAAGAGACTGGGACCTCAGTTGTGGGAATCTGGTGCTTCAGAAACATGAGTGCCTTCTCCTTGTCTTTCCATGTGACTCATGGGAGGTGGTCAGAGATGGCTGCATACTCTGATGGTTAGGTTGGGTGCCTTAAAGAGAGATGTGGGCTTTGCAGGATCTTCTAGTTGGATCATGCTCTGACAGTCAATTCTTTGGTTCTTGATCACTGTGATATCTAATAGAAACCTTGAACTGGGAGTCAAGAGACAGAGGAGACAAAGTGAGGCAGCTAGTAAATGACAGAACTGAGGCTTAAATTCAACCCTAATCTGAATTTTAAGACAAGTGTAATTTTCACTACAATATTTATATTCCCTGCACATGAGGTTTATTAGGGTTACTAGACTGGTATAGGAGTGTATGGGATGTTTAGGGAAGGCTAATATCTCTGGGGTGAGGGTTGCTGAGCCCTTTTAGGGCTGCTTCTCCACCTTTGGTGTCCACCTGTGACTCCAAGAAGCTGTAACATGGGCAGTGGTCACACCCGGTAAACTCTCTAAGTATATGAGCTAAACCATGTGGAGGGTAATAAACCGGTCTCAAATCCATCAGTGAATTAAGGATTTATGTGAAGACCGCCTCCCAGGTGGAATGGGTGGATGAGAACAATTTGTCCCAATGGCCATGAAGATAACTAAGACAGGTGCTGTGGAATGTTTAGAAGTTGGTCAGACATGGAAGTTGCCCAGATCATCCACTGCATCCTGGGCCATTGCCAGCCACCTTGACTATTGTCTTGCCACTGGACTTTAATGACTGAAAGAGAAGAGGCTGATGACTTTGTGCAACTCTGCCTCACTTAAATCCTATTCATTCACAAGTCAGGATGTGACCCCATGATGCTACTGGTCCTCTTCAAAAACAAAGGCACAACAACAGTAGTGATAAAGAAGAAAGATAGTAGGCAAGTAGTCAACACTGTCTGGGTTGCAAGCCTATTGGGTGTCCAGGTGGCTTGGAATCCGGAAGACCTGAATTCAAATGTTCGTGACCTGTATGACTCTAGGTGAGTCACTTAACCTCTGTCTGCCTCAGTTTCCTCAACTGGAAAATGAGGATAATAAAAGAGTTTATCTCCAGATATTGTTGTTAGAATCAAATGAGAGAATAGTTGTAAATCTTGGGATATAGTAGGTGCCTAATAAATTTTTGTTCCCTCCTCCTCCTTTATAGAACTGGAAAAAGTGTCTTGAAATGGTTGGTGCAGGAATTGAAGAAAGTACTCCCACAGCCTCCCACTGAACTCCTGAAAAATTCTGAGGTGAGCAGGAGGATGACTCTTCCAGAACGAGTGGGAACAGACAACTGGTAGCCATAACTAGGGTGGCGTGATCTGAGCTTTGTCTTAGGCTACCAAATTCAGAGATTTCTTTATCCTCCTTTTTAGAGAAGATAGAAACAAGATGTCAGAACCTAGTTAGAAAGCTTCCAAAGGAAACTTCCCAGTGGCATACTACTGGGGTGAGTTTTTCCTTCATTCAGCCCAAGCAGGGGCATCAAAAGGGTGTTCCAACCTCCTTACCTCACCATGAATTTTGAGTCATCTCCCTTCCCCTCTCTTGGAGGGCAGCTTTTGGCCACTTGCCCTGAGGCATAATTTGCAGTGTTCAGTCCATGGGCAAAAGATTCCAAGTCATAGCTCTGAATCTATCATCTGTAGCTTTGCCTATACAAGCAGATCAGTGTCGGGGGAAGGCGGAAGGCTTGGTGGACTTATCAAAGGAGCAAAAGTCTTACAAGACTTCATTCTGGCTGCTTGAGAATGATGATAATGCTTCAGCTTCTACATTTGTAAAACATGAGGGTTAGACTAGAGGATCTCTGAAATTCACAGAGTAAAAGGGGCTAGGTTGCTGGTGTCATGTGGAGGGGTTTTCCTATTAGCATAGAAGAAGGGACAGCCAGAACAATCTTTTATCAAGAAGCAGCAGAAAACTTATTGGAGACCTTGGAGGTCATCTAATCTAATCCTCACATTTTACAAATATGGAAAATGAGGCATTAGGAGGTTGAGAAGGGATCTCAAACCCTCTAGTCTCACCCTCACATTTTACAAATATGGAAACTGAAGCACTAGGAGGTGTAGAGGGGATCTCAAAATCCTTTAATCCTCACATTTTATAAATATGGAAACTGAGGCACCATCCTGATTGAGAAGGGACATCAAAA
This sequence comes from Macrotis lagotis, assembly GCF_037893015.1. NCBI lineage: Eukaryota > Metazoa > Chordata > Mammalia > Peramelemorphia > Peramelidae > Macrotis > Macrotis lagotis. Next base: position 41,206,425 of record NC_133658.1, on the reverse strand, counting down.
TTCTCTAGTCCAATACATATTTTATAGATTTGTAAACTGAGGTATTGGGAGGTTTTGAAAGGACCTTCGAGATTCTCTAATCCAACCTTCACACTTAACAATTATGGAAACTGAGGCTCCTAGAGGTTGAGTGACTTTCCCAAAGCTTAAGTGTTGGGGTAGGTTTCAAACCCACATCTCCTGAATTCTCATTTTATGTTCTTCCCACTAACCGGTCCTGCCTCAACCAGGCATATCTTTATGCAATTCCTGCTATATATTCAGCCCTATGCTAAACAAGACAGCGTGGTAGATAGAGGGGGAAGTAAAGCCCATTGTAGGATAATGGAACAGACAGAAACATGCTCTTTGCCTGAGAGTTTCTATAATAATGATAATTGTGGCAAAGAAGTTCAGAGAAGGGAGGCATCAGAGCTATCAATGGGAAACTGAAGTAATCAGGGAAGCCTTCTCAGAGGAAGAGGGGACTGGCTTTAAAGGATGGGTATGATTTGAATATTAAGAAGAAAGCAAAGAGACCATTCCAAGGAAAATCTTATGTAGGTTTTTCCTTAGGATATTAGTATTTAAGAGTTAGAAGAGTCTTTATAAATCATGTTCCCTATTTTCTTTCTTTCTTTCTTTCTTTCTTTCTTTCTTTCTTTCTTTCTTTCTTTCTTTCTTTCTTTCTTTCTTTCTTTCAAGGCAATGGGGTTAAGTGACTTGCCCAAAGTCACACAGCTAGGTAATTATTAAGTGCACAAGGTCAGTTTTGTCTGAGGCCCTCTGTGCTCTATTCACCTAGCTGCCCCTTCCTATTCTATTTTAGAGATGAAAAGCCTGAGGCCCAGAGAGATTAGGTAGTAGGCAGAAGAATGGGGATTTGAACTGTTCTCTGATTAGATCCAGGCTTCTATCCACTATATCACATTTCCCACCCTTGGTAGATAAAGTGAAATCAGAAGGGGATCAGCACAGGTTTCGGGAGATTTTAGTTTTCTAGTAGTGATAAATACTGAGTTAAGTCAACAATTATCTATTAAGCAAAGAAAGGTGAAAAGATGGGAGAGGGCAAGACCATATTTCTGGGACCCTCATTTAGTTCTCCACTTCTTTCACCCCCTTAATATCTCATTATTCTGGAAGCTTGGGTAGAAGCATTACTCTAGCAGACCTTGTTGGGATTGAGGGACGACAGAATTACATGGTGACTAATGTTCTCCAGAAGTGGGGAACTTTCATGAAATTAGACTGAGGAGGCAATAATTAAAATTCACAAGGCTCTGGTTAGAAGCATTTTAAAAGCCCCCAGCAGTGGGATGACCTTTTCACAACCAGTCTGAGACCTTCGTTCACTTCATCAAAGTCTGCAAAGTCTCTTAGCATCTCCACAGCTATCCTGGGTATGTACTGTGTGTGGTGGGGTGGGGTGGGGAAGATCATCAGGAGCCTAATGGGTTGGAGCTAGACTTTTTGACCTTATCCTGTGTGGTTGGATTGGATGGAAGTTTTCCAGTAATCAGGCCTCTTAATGTCAATACAGGCAACCTATCCTGGGCTTGGAGAAACAGCTATAAAATCAGGTAAGGCTGATGATGGATGGGTTAACAGCTCTTGCCTGGGTGGGGCTTAGGAATGAAAGCATTAAGGCAGGTTGGGGGAAACAGGCCTGAAGAGATAACAGGTGTTCTACTTATTCTAGAACTTGGCCAACTTGGACTATATGTGGAAGCAGGGAGTGATGAGCAAAGCCATACTAAGTATTTCTGGATGGAGAAAGGGGTTTTATCGCTGGTGTTTTATCAGGACCAATCAGGGGAGGTGCTTGGGCAGCTCAAACCCCTGATCCTATAAGTGTTGTCATTGAGTCATCTCTTTCTTCCAGGATCGGCACCCCCAGAAACTCAGCCAGAGCCTCAGGCCGAGGAAACGGGGCCCTCACCAGAGAGCCCTACTCCAATGCCAGTCCCCCCACTGCCAGATCCCCCAAAGCCTGAGGAGTCATCCACAAAACAGGAGAGTCAACCAGATACCCTGTCTGCCTCCTGTCTACCTCCTGGTGGGGATCGTGCCAGGTAACTTGGAGTCTTTTGAAGTTTCCTGCTCCCCACATTCAAAGGCAGAAGAGGAAAAGTTGGGAGTTGATCCAACCAAATGAAATAAGACCAGGAGGGTTGGAAATAGCAGCTTCTCCCTTTTCCCCATACAGGTCCAATTCAACCTGACACTGATTAGTTAGGTGGAACAGTGGATAGAGTGCTGAGGAAGATCCTGAGTTCAAATCCTGTCTTAGACGTTTATTGGCTGTGAGATCCTGGGCAAATCATTTAATCCCTATTTGTCTCAGTTTTCTCATCTGTGAAGAGGAGATAATAATAGGCACCTATTGTTCAGGTTGCTGTGCGGGTCAAATGGCACGCTATTTGTGAAGTGCTTCGGAAACCTTAAAGCATTATATGCTAGCTATTAGTGTTGCGTATTAGCTGTTTGACTGTAGCGGTGAGCTACCCTGGTCTTTTCGAAAGGAAGATGAGTTTTGATGAGGACAGACATGGGGTCATGAGGGTGGAAACTGTGAAAGGAGGAGTCTTGGCCAGAGTTCCTAGATCAGACTCTATACCCAATCCAAGGGGATCTGGAATGAGCAAGTGAGAAGCAGAGGGTCAGGTATCCCCAGGTACCTGGATGGTTTTCAAGAGAACTTTTTTGTCCACCAGGCTGATGGGATGGGTCAAGAGGAGATTGGAGATGGTGATACCTCAGCCTGTTCTTCGTGCAAAGGGGATGCAGGTGAGTGGAGGGTGTGATTTCTGGGATGCTGGAAGGGAAGGAAGCCCCCATTCCTGAGTTGCCACTGAGCTGGAATTTAGTATCTTACAGTGTTGACTAAACAAGTGGTGTCACTCAAATGGAAATCAGGACCACTGGACCTTGACCACAAATAATTTTCTGGTGCACATTGTCTTAGAAAACTACATATTGACATTATCTTTGTTCTGTTGTAGTTTTATTTCTTTTGTGAAATATTTCCCAGTTACATTTTAATAATAATGATGATGATTATGATGGTAATAATTATAATATTGGTTCTGGACAGCCCTGGGGAACATCGTCAGTACTATTTTTCTCATGTGGCTCTTGCTGGGTCTTCAGAATTGAGACACTCAGATATCGGCGTCTGTCAAGACCAGTCAACCCTGTCCTTGTTCTATGAGGACTGACCTTACTCTAGAACCCAAGCACCCACAACTTCCATGCAATCAGCTCTGAGGGTCCACAGTTGGAGCACCATCCACACTCCCTTCTTCTCATTTACTTTTTAGTATTCTCCCCTGGTCTGCTGTATACAATCATGGCTTCTACTCTCTCTCCTTCTACTTCATTCACTAAGTAATTCATTGATTGCCCTTTTATAGCTCAAAGTCTCTTCTTTCCATCTGGTGGCCTTCCCCTTAAGGTTTTTAACCCCAAGAGTCATCTCTAAGGGCTCCACCAGTCCCATGATTCTTTGACTTCTATCCAACACAATCCAACAATATAATAACATATTCTTCGGTCTGGCATTGAAACCTTTGACAATTTGGTTCCAACCTTTCATTTCCAGCCTCACACATTGTACACATTGATCAGGCCAAACTGGCTTCCTTGCTGTGCCTCACACATATCTCCATTTCCTTCCTATCACAAGCCTTTGCATTGGCCATATTTACTACCTGGGATATCCTCGCTCCTCACCTCTGTTTCTAAGAATCTCTTTTTCCCTTCAGAGTTCAATTAAAGTGCTACCTTCCCCAGAAAGTCTTCCCTGATCCCTCAGCTACTATTCCCTCCCCTCTCCAAGTACTTACTATGTAGGCACACACATGTTTAAATACATTGCACACATACATTTCTATATAAATATATATATATATGTGTGTGTATATATATATATATATACATATATATATTTATAAAACATAATGTCACTCCCATATAGTAAGGATCTAATGAAGACTTGTTGATTACTTTAATGGACAATAATGAAGTGTCTCTCATGTGTTAGTCCCTGTGCTAAAGGTGTAAAACCAAAAATTTAACCATCTTTACCTGCAAGGATCTTATATTCTGCTGGAGGTGGGGGTGGATGGAAGTTGCCTTAACACAGAATAGGGAGCCTAGTGAAAGATCTTGAGCTGAATAGTTACAATACATTAATATAAATTTATATTATCTATTATTAGTTATAATAGTTAATAACAATAAATTATAATAATGAATGACTAATATAATATATAAAATAATGCAAATGAAATAATTATAGTAAGGAACAAATTATATTAGCTTATTTAATTAGTAATATAACTATATTATATGATATATTTAGATATAAAAAGATTGATTTGTGCAGAGCCATTGGGGTGAAGGAGCCTAGTGGTGAAGGAAGGACTTTGGGCAATGATTAATTTTGTTTCTTTATGATATTATAGGAGCTGGAAGCACCCGCTGAGTGTCCCATGCAGAACAGTAAGTGATTGACTTGGGGGACCTTAGATTGTGTGGGTCTCTGAGTTGTGAGCCCATGTAGGTATGGGGGCCATGCCTGGTCCAGCTTGATGCTCAGTATCATAAAAAGATGTCTGTGATTTTTGGGATCACTGAAGCTGGAGTCCACTGTATCGTTTCATCCTGGTGTAGATGTGAGATAATCCAGTGATGTGTTTTTAAACCATCTTTATGAACTGATGCCAGGTGAAAGCAAGATAAGCAAAATAAGAATGAGCATATGATTAACTTGATTCCTCCCGTGGGCACCTTAGTAAATCACTCATCCTTATTTAAAAGAGCATGTTAAAATGTCAGGGTTCAGAAGAGTCCCTGTAGAAAAATAGAAGTTGAAAGGTAAAGGTTTGGGAATTTAAAAAATAAATGGCAATCCTCTAGGTGGCCCAGGATATTTTATTCTCTTCACCTGCCAGAGTGGGGAGTCATGGATTGAGAGAATTGGAAAGTGAAGTGTTCAGGGTACTGCTCAGGTGATACTAGGCGGGGGAAAAGGCAGGAAGATTAAAAGCACTTATTTACTATAATACACCACATACTACGCTAAGCAATTTACAACTATTACCTCATTTGGTCTTCAAAATAACTTGGAGATAGGTTTTATTATTATCCTCACTTTATAGCTGGAAAAATTGGGCAGGTAGAGGTTAAATGACTTGTTTCGGATCATCCAGTTACAAAGTGTCTTTCATGGAATTTCCCCTTCACTGGGACTATTAAGAAACTAATTTATAATTTAAGATTTAGGGTGCTTTGATGCAGTGAGGCCACAATCACACAACTAGTCTACGTCAAAGATGGGGCTCAAATCCAGGTCTTTTGACTATAAGCCTAGATCTCTGTCTTTTACTCTATAAAACTTTTCTTCTTTAATCAACCCAACATTTGTGCATGATATTGTGCTGGGCCCTGGAAATACAAGGACAAAAATAAAAGAGTTCCTGCCCTCAAGGGGATTAGAGTTGAGCCATGGGAGACAATGTATATAAGGATAGCCAAGCTACAAGTACAAGAGAAGCTATTCAGCAATGGAGGTGGTGCTTGGCCAGAATTTTGAAGGACAAAAAGGATTCTAAGAGGTAGAGGTTAGTGGGAACGAGTGCATTCCAGGCTGGGGACACAGCCTTAAGATTAATAATTAAATTGGCAATATTGGTGGTTCAGGTTTAGTTCTTTTACTTTTCAAAATACAGTGCCATGTGTTTTCTCATTTCATTCTCACAATAGTTTGAGGCAGGAGAGTTGGGATTTTTAATTTCAATTTGACAGATACTATGTCATCTTTTCCTCCTTATGCTTGGTCTCTTGGATCGATGTCCCTCTTCATTAAAAAGTTATTCAATTTTTTATTAACAAAGCATAATGAAGTCCTTTCTGTAATTTCTGCTAATTGGCTCAAATTAGAAATTTTGACCAGGTTTCCCCTTCTGATTTCCATGAAAGCTCAGAGTAGGGAGCTCTATCCATCAAGTCAGGAGGTAGGAACTTTGGGAATCCAGGAAACAGAGGCAATGAGGGGAAGATGAGGCAGTACAGTCTTTTGCAGGTGATATATTCTCTCTATTTTTTTCATGGTGGCCTTTGAAATGCTTAGGCTGCCAACTGGAGGTGTCAGGGACTCTTTTTTCTCACTTCTACAGTTTCACTCACTCAAATCTCCCCTCTCAAACACTCTACCTACATACATAGGGGCTAGCTAGTTGCTCTAACACTAATTTAAAAAATTAATATTTTTTCCAATAACCTGTAAAAATAGTTTTAACTTTTATAAAACAACTGTGAATTCCAGATTCTGTCCCACCTTTTCTTCCTGCCCCCTCACTGAGAAAACAAGCAATTTGATAGAGGTCTAATACCAGTCTTGTGGTTGCAACTGCATGTCTCAAGTCCTGGTGCCCCTCTGCAGACCTCATGAGGCTATTCCTGTTGAGGGGGGCATCTTGGGACTCAATCAATGTCTCCTCTGGAGACCTCCTTTATCTCTTATTTTTTTCTAGAGCTGGGGTTGAAATATGGTGGTGAGTGTGTGTGGGAGTTAGCTCCACTTTCTCCAGTTTCACAATTCATTATTCATTCAGGCTAAAAGTGGTTCCAACTTCATGGGTTTCTTTCCCTTGATTGTAGTATCATAAGAAAAGCCAACACTTACTTAGAGCTTTAAGCCTTCCAGAGAGTTTTACAGTCATGTAGCAGAGGAAATATTAAGAGAAATATGCTGATTTCCATCCCATTGTTATGTAGCATGTTTCTTTTACTATTTCCGCTATTTCAGGCAGAATCTCATTTTATCTTCACAACAATAGCGTGAGGTGGATGCTGTGGGTATTGTTCTCTCCATCTTACAGAGATGGAAACAGATTTAAAGAGCTTAAATGGTTTACTCAGAGCTAGTAAGTATTAGAGGGGAGATTCAAGCTCAGGTCCCTCTCGATGTCAAATCCATTCTGCTGCCCACAATAACTCACCAGTCATCAGTCTTAGGGGGGAAATTACAGCTGTACTTGGGTGTTTGAAGGGTTTAGACTCACTCTGTTTGGCCCCCAAGGACAGAACTCAAAATAGTTGCAAAAGAAGGAAGGAAGGAAACCAGTTTGTGTTAGTCCTGGGCTGTATGGGGGTGTTCAGGGAGCACTAATAGCTCTGAGGTAAGGGTTGCTGAACCTTTTTCAGGGCTGCTCCTCCCGCTTTGGTATCCTTGTTTCAACCAATTCTCTCCTGCGATTCCAAGAAGTAATAGCATGTGCAGGAGCCACATCCCAGTAAAACTGGCTAAACTAGGTTGAAGGTAACTGAGAGATCTCACCTGTTGGTGAGTTAGGGAGTGTCTATCCCAAGCATTTGAAGACACCTCCTGGGTGGAATGGATGGAGGAGAGCATTTTGTTCCAGTAACCATGAAGGTGGCTGATATTGCTGCTTGATCAGACATGAAAGATATCATTGACAATCATCCTGCCTTTTGTCTTACCATTGGACTTCCATGACTCTGGAAGAGAGAGTGTGGGTGATGACTTTGTGCAACTCTGCCTCACTTAAATCCAATTCACAAACAAGACATCCCCTTGTGATATCTCTGGTCCTCTTGAAAAAAATGAAGGACAAATAGTAACTGCTTTGTGCCAGACCCTGTGGACTTTACAGGCACTTTACAAATATTATCTCTTTTATTCCTCACAGCAATTTTATAGTTGTAGAAACTGAATCAGATAGAGGTGAAGTGAATTGTCCAAGGTCACACAGCTAGTAAATGTCTGAGGTCGGATTTGAACTCAGAACTTGCTGCCTCTAGTCTCAGTGCTCTATCCACTCTAATCATCTAGGTGTTTCTTTGCAAAGAAACAAATAATTGGAGCTATGGGGAAACCAGTTGAATAGGTACTCTTCCATCAAGGAGGATATGATTATTTGGGTATGTTGAAGAGAATATCCTTGTTCAAGCAGAGGTTGGGCTGATGGATTTTTGAATTCTCATCGTACTCTGGGATTGTGATTTATGCTCTCTTAACTTCTTAAACCTTTCTTTCCATTCTTCCTGTAACTTCAGTGACCTGAGATCCTCCACTAACACAGATAGCACTTTCTCTTTAACTTTGGAGATAAACTAAGGAAGTTTCCTGAAGGGCTTAGAAAAATTTAAGATAGTAAAAGGAAAATTGAGAGTAGAAATGACACTAAACTGGGAGATTATATGTTTCTCACAGGGATTTGAGTTGAGCCTTGAAAGTTTCAGAAATAAGGAAGACATGTATGAATGCACAAAGATGCAATGGAGTCTCAGATTGGAGGGACAGTAGTTTGACTTGGTTGGGATATTTTTTATAAAGTGAAATAATGAAATAAAATATCACTAGAAAGCTTAGTGGAAACCAAATTGTGAAGAATTTTAAATGATAGGCTAAAGATTCTGTTTGTTAACCAATAGCCAATTCAAAAATATGAAAACTTTTGAAGGGATATATCAGATTTTTACCTTAGGAAAATTATTTGGGTAGATATGTGGAGAATGAGTTGAAGAGGGGACAGACTAGAAACAGGGAAATAAATTATAAAGCTATTACAATGGTTTAAAGATGATCTGGAATTGATATGGTGACTTAGAGAAGAGACTCCCCTTTGATGTGATATAAGGATAGAATTTACAAAACTTTACAACTAATGAAATATAGATACAATCGGTGAGATACTGTGGAAGGCAGAGTGAAGGATAATTGAAATTAGGATTCTAGATAGATGGAAAGAGAAGGATAACTTCGACAGAAATAGGGGGGAGTTGTTTAGGGAGAAAGAAGAGGGACTCTGTTTTGAATATTCTGAATTTGAGAAATAGCATGTGTAATATAAAAATTATAGCTCCTGGGTACCCACTGGTGTGTTTCCCATTTGAAAAACTCAACCAAGATAACACTGTTGGTAAGGCAATGGAGTTCAGTGACTTGCCCAAGATCGCATAACTAATAAGCATCAAGTGTCTGAGGTTTTGAACTCAGGTTCTCCTAACTCCAGGGCTGGTACTCTATTCGCTGTGCCACCTAGCTACTCTTCAGTAATTCTTAATTATGGAAAAAATTAATAAACAAGAAGGAAAAATCAAGAATAATCAAAACAGTTCACTCATAACCAGGATCACATTGTCCCATCCATGCACATAGTGGGGATAGCCTGGGCAAAAACATGAGAAATAAGATTGTGTGTGAAAAACAGCAGGAAGATCAGTTTCTTAGACCATTTGGTGTGTGAAGGGCAATGTGTAATAAGAGTAGAAAGATAGGTTGGGTTCATGAAGTGAAGAACTTTAAATATCAAAGTGCGAGTTTGATTTGATCCTCTGGGTAATAGGGAGCCACAGGAGTTTGTTGAGTAGGAGAATAACATTAACCCCGTTGAACCCGCATTTTGGGAATTGTTTGGAGATTAAGTCAGGGAGAAAGTTGAAGTAAGAGGACTATTCAGGATCCAAAAGAGAGGGTCTGGACTAGGGTGCTGGATATTTGAGTGCTGGTGATATTTGAAGGAAACTACTACGATGGGGGTCATATTTGAAGGAAGCAAGTAGCTCGGGGTGAATTAGGGAGGAGGAAGATTCGCTCTTCCAAGTCAACCAACACCTCTGCTGATTCATGCCATCTTCTCCTTTTGTTTCAGGGGTGGAGTAACTTGGAAGTCTCTGAAACAAACAGAGAAGGGGAGCCTGGTAGAACTGTTTCTGGACTGAAGGAATAAACCCGAGTCTGGAGAAAAATATGCACTGAGGCATGATCATGGGGAGGTGGTGAAAACAGAAGTGACTTCAAGTTCTCTTTGGATTTGAAAATCAAAACACCCAAAATGTCTAAGGAAAGTTGATTGTGACCAGGGCTCCTTGACTAGGGACTGGGATTCTTCTCAAGTCTCACTTGGAGAAACGACTGAGCTCTTGATTCTGATGTCGAAAGGCTTGCCAGCTCAGACTTTCCATGAGTCATTTGGATAATTTCCAGATCAGAGGTCAGATCTCCGAACATGACCCTTGAGCAAACCTTCTTCCTTCTTGGTGCCTGGATAGCCCCATCTATGAAACGAGGAGAAGTGTACCATACTGCCTTGCAAGGGATTATGAGGCGTTACCAGCAAACATCTCTGGAAAGGCTTAGGTAGTACTAACTGCTCTCTGAATGACTGAGACTCCAGAGAGTTAATCCACTGCCTTTGCAAGAAATCTCTCCTCCTTCCAGCTCTGTCCCCCAGTTTGTTGGAGTGAATTGATTGATAATAAAGAAAAGAAAAGTGGATCATGTGAAGGCTTAAATGCCTGGTGAATTTAAAGTGCTCCACTGGTGTTCCATAGCATTATATGCTGGTTATTGTTAATGATGAGCTAATAGGGCTTGTTTACTACTTTGGAAGAAAGTACCCTCATAATGACATGTTCTATTGCTATTATAGCAATGATTTTGCTTCTGCTCTTCTGCACATTAATGATAATGTGCAATAACAAAGTAACAGCAAATAACCAGGAATCCTGCCACACTGTGAATAACATTGATGCTTCCCAAGAGAAAGCATTTCCCCTGGGACCAGCCCTACAGAGCTCATTTGCATCTTTGGCTGGGATGTTCCACCCGGCCAGGGGAAGCCCCTTTGTTTGGTGTGTTAAGCACAAAGGACTGGCTCCCTGGGGAAGGTCTGTCCAGTCTCCTCTCTGACTAACTCACGTTCGCTTAGTATTATGGCTAAAAGAAAGAATTCTGGGCTTGAAATCAGGAGAACTGGTTCAGAGCTAGAATGATGAATTCCTTCAAATTTAAGAGGAGGGTGTGTGTGTGTGGGGGGGTGTCTGAGGACTTCTGTGTGTGCCCCTAAGGTAGACTGGAGACAGAAGTTGTGAGAACTCTGGATGGGAGAGGGAAAATGGATGTCCACAGATGACAGAAACAAGAATCTGCCCAGGACCAAGCAAACTTTAAAAGAGGAGAGGGGGTTATTAAGTAAAAACAGTAGGGAGTAAAAGTGGATAGGTAGAATGCTGGGCTTGAAAAAATATGAATTGAATTTGATTCTTACTGGTTATGTGCCCCTGGATAATTACTTAAATTTCTGTCAGCCTCAGTTTCTTCATGTTTAAAAATAAGAGTACCAATTTCATAGGGTTATGAAGATAAGTGAAAAATATATTTACATATATATGCATGTATATATTTATAAAGCTTAAAGTAAATGTTATTATTTTTAATTGGTATGTTGATTTTTTTTGTGAAGGGGTTTGTGAAAAGAGCAACCACTTTCAGAAAGAGGGCTAAGAGAAGTGGCTTCTTAAGGAGAAAAGTAGCAAACACCTGATGATGGGTGGAATATGTGAAAATAAGAAAGCTAGAATGATGGGAGCTTGTTCTCTATAGAAGAGAGTTCCCGAGGGGTCTTGTGAAAAGGGAGGGCAGAGAACAGGGACTTGGAAGGTTAAGGCTGAGCTGGATAAGATGAAGAGAATGGAGAGAGGCAATAGGGGAAGGAGGAATGGGAGGAATTCAAGGACCAGGAAAGAAGGAGAGATTTGCCAGCCATGGAGTGCATGTGTGTGTGTGGGGGGGGGCAGGGAAGTATCAGGGATTAAGTAGTGTGTGTATGTGTGTGTGTGTTGTAGTGGAGAGAGATACAGAAAGTCAGAGACAGAGACACACACAGAGAATGAGACAGAATAAGAATCAGAGAGACAGAATGAGAGAATAAAAGAAGACAGAATGAGAGAGAGACACAGAGAGAAAGTTACAAGAACACACACACACACACACACACAGAATGTGAGAGTTATTTGACAGAGTCCTTTCAAATTAGGATTTTTCATTCTTTGTGCTTACCTCCACACCTAAACATAGTGTCCATCATATAATATATCCTTAATAAATACTTATTGATTACTCCATTGATATTAAATATCAATGGTTATTCTCATCCACAAAAGGTTATTGAAATCTTACTCAGTACAGGAGACTTTGGGTTTGAAGGTGTTGGAGAAAACAAGGGGGGAGTGTGATTCATATTAAAAACATTCAGTTTTATTTTATTTTCAGTTCCAAATTCTCCGCCTTTCTCCTCCTCCTTCTCTTCCTCTTCCTCTTCATCCCCTACTCAATAAGAAAGCAAGAAAAACACAACCCTTTAAAATATGTATGACCGCACAAAAGAATTATCCATAAGCATTTACAATATGGAGGGGAGTGGGGGGGCAGCAGTGCCATCATTCATAGCCTCCCCACTAATGGAGAAGAGTGCATCCTGCATTTTTCCAGAAGAGGCAGCATGATGGGATGGTCTGTCTTAGTCATCACACTCTGGGGGCAGACTGTTTAGGGCTAGGCAAGACAGCAGGGTGAATGGGATGGGGGGGCACTCTGTCATGGGGGAGGAAACTTACAACTGTGGGTGCCCTGGTGCAAATCTCTAGCTCCCCTAGACTTGTTTTGACTCTGCAAGTACATAGAGCCCTGAGCCTAGAGTCAAGAGGACCCGAGTTCAAAACCAATCTCAGGCACTGGACTCTTACTAGCTGTGTGTCACTTAAGCCTCACCTGGTGTGGGGGGGGGAGATTCATGGTATTTTTGCCTTGCAGGCTCCTGTAAGATAAAAGCTTAAATCAATTTTGGTGTCATCATTCTCTGTTCTAATCATCTCTGTGTTCTGAAGTTGTATCCCAAATGAATTCTTACTTATTCAAGAGTTGGCAGAAAAAAATCAAAGTTCATTTCTTGTGGCATTGATTTTTGCCTCTAGAGAAGTCTACATGGAAGGTACTCACTGAGAATAGCAATGAGTAGGATTCACTATAAACCCAACCTACCCTAAAACACATGGAAAATGCTTGAAAAGGGAAAAAATGAATAACTGCTTACTAAACTCTCAATTTATTAAATGTTATACCCATCCACAAATGTTTATTGAAATCTTACTCAGTACAGGAGACTTTGCTTGGGTTTGAGAGAAAACAAGGGGGGGGGAGTGTGATTCATATTAAAAAAATTCAGTTTTATTTTCAGTTCCAAATTCTCTGCCTTTTTCCTCCTCCTCTTCCTCTTTGTCTTCATCCCTTACTCAATAAGAAACAAGCACCAAAATTCATAGTTGCAGAGTTGGAAGGAATCTCAGAAGCCATCTTGTCTCTTCCTCCTATGGAAGGGATGAGTGATTTTCTCAAGGTCATAGAGATACTAAGCATCAGATTCAGGATTTGAATCCAGACCTTTGGATTTGACTCCAAGGTCATGGCTTTCCCCTCTGTATCACCAAAGTTGTGCTGTTCAATGGTGATCTTTCCTCAAGTCTGCTTAGAAGTGAAAACAAGAATGAAAAAAGGCAAAAAGAAATGAACAAGATATTCACTTAAAAATAAGAAAGTTGTAATTAGTTGGGGGGTCTTGGTAGTAAGAATTAAGGTAGGTATATTTAGGCATTCAGATCTTAAATTCTGACCTGTTCCAAGATAGACATGTGCTACTCCACAGATGTATAAACATTTTCCCATTCTCCCCCGACTTTCCCTCCTCTTTTCCCTTCCCCTCTCACCCCCTCCTCTTTCCCATTTCAGTCAGCATCATTCCCAGGGCACAGATGGAGTCAGATCTCATTGTAGAAGACATAGATCCTGACTGGGAACAGGAAGAGGCAAAGCAAGAAGGCTTGCCCACTAGATGGGAAGACCAAGTTGGTGAGGAAGCTCCCTTGAGGTATGGATTTAGAGAGGAAACTGGAGGGGAGATGCTTAGGTAGGAACCCCAAGGATTCTCATAGACTCATCAGCTCTAGAGATACCAGAACTGAAAGGAGTCTTAGTTCCAGGGAAGGTGACTGGTGGTGGCCTCAACAGAAAATTGGTAGGGACTGATGAGCTCATCAAGCCAAGTCCCCTCATTTTCCAGAGTAATACCTTAAGGCCAAGAGAGGTGAAGTAACTCGCATGGGTCAGATTTTTATGAGTCCAACTCTAACACTCTGGTCGAGGAAGTGTAGACAGGAAGACCTGGGTTCAAATTTTATCTCGGGTGCTTATTAACTGTGTGGCCCTGGGCAAGTCACTTAATGCCTCTGTACTTGTTTTTCCACTTGTAAAAAAATCCATCTGATCATCATAGCCTCTCCCTCCCATGGAAATCAAATGAGATAATACTTGTAAAGCGCTTTGCAGACTTGAAAGCTCTCTATAAGTGCTGCCTACGATTATATTCTGCCACGTCTTATTGGTAGGAATAAGCATCATGTCTGGCTGGAGTCGGAGGACCTGGGTTTGAATCTTGGAGCTGCTCTATATTACCTGGGTGACCTTGGGCAATTGACTTAACCTCTCTGGGACCATTTTATTTCTTTAAATCGTTCTATAATTTTTAATTTGAACTTACAACTACCAGAAAAATGAGACCTTCCATGAAGTATACAATAAAGCAGAATGAGAAAATTATTCATGAAAGAGCAGTTCTCCCACTTGTGTACAACTGCCTTTTCTTTTTAAGTATATAAATTTAACTTGTAGCTTTCAAAGCTACCCTGCTTGGTTATTGTTCTTCCTGACCTTCTTTTCTGTTTTCTACATTTTTAAGAAGGAAATCTAAATGACTTTCCCTCCCTCCCTCTGTCCCTCCCTCCTTCCCTCCCTCCCTCCCTTCCTCCCTCCCTTCCTTCTCTTTTTCTTTCTTTCTTTCTTTCTTTCTTTCTTTCTTTCTTTCTTTCTTTCTTTTAGGTTTTTTTTTTTTTGCAAGGCAAATGGAGTTAAGTGGCTTGCCCAAGGCCACACAGCTAGGTGATTATTAAGTGTTTGAGACCAGATTTGAACCCAGGTACTCCTGACTCCAGGGCTGGTGCTTTATTCACTGTGCCACCTAGCCGCCCCTCTTTCTTTCTTTCTTTGTTTCTTTCTGTTTCTTTGTTTATTTCTTCCTTCTATCCTTCCTTCCTTTCTTGGTTTCTCCCTTAATCATATTCCTCTCTCTACCATGAAGTGGGGGAGGAAAGACCACAAAAACACCCACAGCCTGGATAACATACATACATAGTTAAGCAAAACAAATTCCCACATTATCTGAAAAATGCATGTCTTATTCTGCAGCTGGATCCCATCCCTACTCATATTCCATCCCAACTTAGAGTTTTAGAGTAAACAGACTGGTGAACAATGACATCTGAGGTCCCTTGTAGCCCCCAATCTATGGTCCCCAAGTGTATACCTGGGAATCATTTAGTTGACAAACATGAATGAGCTTTTTCTATTCATGTGTTGATTCATCCCATTAAGGCTTGGCTGGATTATTTAATAAAGACAATGAATCACTGCTCTTGGAGGAAAGTATAGTTTTAGAGTAGAGCTCTTATGTTTTCACTCCCATTTCCCAAACTCAGAGTCCCTCCATATTCTCCTTCTTAGTTACTTTCTATTTCTCCCCACGTTGCTCCAAGGATTTGCTGTTACCATGGTTCTTCACCTCCCCCCACCCCATGCCATCCTTCATTCCTTCAGGGACAGGTTCTCCCTGTGTTCCAAGATAACAGTTAATTAATTTGATAAATTCATTATGCTCTTGGGGTAATTGGAGAAGATTGTAGGAGCAAAAAGACCACCATGGAGGCTCTCTTCAGACCCTAAACTATGTGGTAAACAGTAGATCAAATGCCTTCTGGAGACAATAACCACCCTTACTATTATACTGAATTACCTTGTACAAGGCTCACAGAATCATAACTGTAGAACTGAGGGAGGAGCCTAAGAAATCATTTTGTGAAATCCCCTCCTTTTATCAATGAAGAATTAGAAGACCAGAGAGCTAAGAGATTTTCCCTGGTTCCCACACAGGTCAAAGAATCAACATTCAAATGGAGATCCTCTGACTTAAGCCTTCTTTCCAATGACCATTTGGGAAAGGAGTTGTAGAAGTTAGTCACACAGCTAAAAACGTCAGAGAAGCCTGGAACCCAGGTCTTCTTACTCGGAGCCAGACTCTAAATGCACTGTACCACACCACCTCTATCAATTGAACAGCGTAGCAACAATGTATAAGTCAGGACAAGTGAGGTCCATGTTAAGACTCATTTGGAAAAAATATGTGAACATATATCAATAGTCTTAAAAGTGTCCATGTATGAATAAAACACAGGCCTTTAAGATGTTAGAGTCTGAAAGTATTACCCAAATGTTCATTTTCATCATCTCTCTCCTTTCAGAGAGTTGCCCAGGATTCAAGAGGAGAAGCTGGAAGAGATGCTGGAGGAAGGAAATGGAGAAGAGGAGGAAGAGGAGGAGGAAGAGGATGAGCTAGAGTAAATCTGGCAGAATGAGGGAACTAATGCATCTTTCTTCAAGAAAGATTTTGTCTTGGGGTAGAGGAGACAGTTCCAGAGTCTCATGGTAGCATGAGATGACCCTGTCTCCTGGAAAACTCAGTGAGTTAGAAAGGCTTCCATTGTGGCTCAGACCAGGTGTCCATCAGCGGAGAACTACCCTAGTTCAAGTCACCCCAAAAATCACCCCTAGTAGATTGATTTAATTCTTGAGAGACAGTATTTTTGACCCCATCAGGTTAGATCTACCAATAAAGGCATCAAGGGGTCAGTCAAACAACTAATCAAATAGCAAATGGTTATTGACTATTGACTCTAAACTGGGTACTGTGCTAGGAGCTGAAGATTCAAATACAAAGAATGAAACAGTCTCAGTTACCCTCAGGGAGCTATAATCTAGTGGGAGGAAATTATATACATAAGTATTCACAGAATAAATAGATTTAAAAAAAAACAAGATATTTAGTCAATCAGTCAAATAAATATTGTCTGATATGTGTCAGGCAAAGTATTGGTCCTAAAAAAACAAGGCCAAGGATCCCTGTTCTCAATAAGTTTATAATCTAATGGGGAGGCAACATGTAAACAACTCTGTATAGACAAGCTACTGACTTGGTTTCATGCCGAAAGATAGTACTTGAGTTGGATCTTAAGAGACTCTGGAAGTTGAGGGGTGTATGTGTGTGTGTGTGTGTGTGTGTGTGTGTGTGTGTGTGTGTGTGTATGTGTGTGTGTGTGTGTATGTTTAAAAGAGATACACAGAGACAGAGAGAGACACACACAGACAGAGTGGGAGGGATAGAGATAGAAAGGGAGGGAGGGAGAGAGAGAGACTAAGAGAGAGAGATAGATAGATAGATAGATAGATAGATAGATAGATAGATAGATAGATAGATACAGACAGACAGACAGACAGACAGACAGAGTTTGGTTAGATTATAGAATGTGGTGAATGGAGGAATGTATAATGAAATTAGACAAAGAGGTTTGGGGTGAGGAGGTGAAAGGTTTTAAAAGCCAAATATGGGATTATATATTGATCCAAGAGGTAATAGGGAATCAATGAATTTTATTAAATAAGAGAATGGCAAGGTCAGATTTGAACTTTAGGTAAATCATTTTGGTAGGTTGTGACCTTCATGGATGGATGGAATACTCAAATTGATTGATTCATCTAGTGACCATTTAATTATGAAATCATTCCCTTAGAACAAAGGGGGCAGGAATGGGTGGGAGCTTGGTCCTAGAAGCCCAGAGACTGTTTTAGGGATTCTGAAATAATCAGTGTGTCCCTCAGTTTCCCCATGTACAACACACCCTAGGAATCTGGAGAGGTAGATCAGAAAGAATGTGATTTTTGAATGAATCCTGGGAGATCTCCACTCTTGGAGGGGGATGTTGGCTTGCACCGGATCAATGATTCAGTAATGTAACAGTGTTAGAAGTAGGGGGGGGGGAAGTCCTCAAAATATCTGTTCAATTATTCTTGATTTGGGGACTAAGGTTTCAGATTTAGGTCAGGGGAAGTTCTAGTCCTATTAAAGTAGTGGAAAGAACATTGGGTTTGGGATCAGAGGATTTGGGAATCACACTCCAGAATGATCTTGGGCAAATGCCTTCACATTTCAGGGACTCAGTTTCCTCATCTATAAAATGGATTCTACACTGTGGCTTCTTCATCTTTTCTGCAGCCTATAGTCCTTGGTTAGTTTAATGAAGTCTAGGGATCCCTGTTTTTAAATGCATAAAATAAGATACATGTAAGTACAAAGGAAACCAATTATATTGAAATAAAGGTACATATTTTTTCCATTCAAGTGCACCAACTCATTGAAATTTGTCCAAGGACCAAGGGTCTATGGAGCCTAGGAAGAGGATCTCTGACCTAGAGAATCTTTTAGATTCTCTTGCCATCCACCTCTCCTCTTCCCAATGTGAATGGAAATCTATAATCTTTCCAATCATGTGAAAAGATAGTTTTTAACATTTATCTTTTGATAAGCTTCTAAGTTCCACATTTTTCTACCTCCCTTCCTTCTCTCCCCTTTCCCATGACAGTGAGTAATCTGATATGTTAAACATGATTATAACTGAAGGAAGAGTAAATGTGAGAGAGGGAGTGACCTGGGACCATTCACTTTTGTTACTTATGTTCCTTGGCCTCAGTTTCCACATCTGTAAGAGGACTAGATGACTTCTGAGTTAGTCCACAAACATTTATTAAGGCACTATGTTAAGTGCTGGGGGATACCAAAAAAAAAAGACAAAAAACAAACTCTACCAATAAGGAGTTTACATTTTAATGGAAGAGACAAATGCTTCTAGCACAAGAGACCATGACTAGGTGGAGGAGGTAGTTCTGGGGTGAGGGAGTATTACAACTTTTATTCTGCCCATAGGTTAAATCAACTATCAGGCCAGTCAGTCCTGTTCCCTGTACCTGTGCCTCCATTGACTTGTAACCCAAGAACTTTTCTCTTTTACAGATTTCAGGCCCTTTGTGGCACAGATATGGCTCCTGGGTAAGTGCCTCTGAGACATGACTTGAGATTCTATCTATCTATCTATCTATCTATCTATCTATCTATCTATCTATCATCTATCTATATATCTATTTATCTATTATCTCTCTCTCTCTCTCTCTCTCTCTCTCTCTCTCTCTATCTATCTATCTATCTATCATCTATCTAGTTTGTTTTGTTTGTATTTGTTTTCCTATTGCGTTTCCTTTTAGATCGAAAACTCCTTAAGGGCAGGGACTGTCTTTTGCCCCTTTTTATCTCCCCAGTAGTTAATACAGTGACTGGCACATAGTAGGTATTTTTAATTTTTTTGATTGATAGATGAAAGAGACAGAGATAGAGAAAAAAAGAGAGAAACAGAGAGAAGGATAAAAATCCAAAGACAGAGACGTAAATGGAGAAAGACACAAAGAGAGAGTAAATGAAGGAAACAGAAACAGAGAACGAGAAAAAGAGAGAAACAAAAAAATAGAAACCCAGAGCCTGAGATGGAAACACAGAGATGGAAAGATAAAAATTCAGAGTCAGAAGTACAAGTAGAGAAAGGCACAAAGAGAGAGTGAATAAAGGAGGGAGAGACACAGACACATAGAGACAGAAACCAAAAGAAACTTTGAGGCAGAGATGAAACAGACACAGAAAGATAGAAAAGCAGAGACAAAGAGACAGAAAGTTAAGTAGGGAGAGAGAGAGAGAGAGAGAGAGAGAGAGAGAGAGAGAGAGAGAGAGAGAGAGAGAGAGAGAGTTGGAGGGGAGGGAGAGGGGAAGAGAGAAAAAGGGAGACAGAGAAATGATAGAAAGAAAAGAAAGAGGGAGAGAGGAGGAGGAGGATAGAGGGATAGAAGAGAGAAAAAGGGAGAAAGGAGAGAAGGGAGAGAAAAAGAGAGGAAGAGAGGAGAAGGAGGGAGGGAGAGGAGAAGAAAGAAAGTGAGAAAGAGAGAAGAGAGAAAGAATGGGAGAGAGACTCAGAGAGAGACAGAGAGACAGAGACAGAGAGAGACAGAGACAAGACAGAGACAGAGACAGAGACAGAGACAGAGATATATAGAGACACACACACAGACAGAGAGAGAGAGAGCCAGGGAGAGAGAGAGTGAGAGAGAGAGAGAGAGAGAGAGAGAGAGAGAGACAGAGACAGAGAGAGACAGAGACAGAGAGACAGACAGAGAGAGAGAGGCAGAGAGGCAGAGTTCCCTGACCAAGGAAGGATGCTTTTGACAGGCTCAGTTTGTTCAAGGGCTTAGTGCTGACGTGAGAGCCCTGGTAACTGGCCAGATGTCTCCTAGCGACAGGGTCTCCTTCCCAGCAACAGGGAGGCTCTTCCTAGCAACTGCAACCTTTTGGTCCCTACCCTGCCCTCCCTGTGGGAGTTTCTACAGAGGCTCCCGGAACATCAGCTCCATCTGCTTAGAAGCAGACAGGATTCTCGGCTAATCCATAGACTCCCAACCCAGGGCCGATCCCGAGCAGGCAGTTTCAGGCTTAAGGCAGACTCGGGGCCTTTTGAAATTATATGTTTATATGAGCCATACTCAAGCTTGCCATGAATGTTACGGAGTCCAAGTGAAGCCCGGGAGCATGTGTTTCGTTATCAACAAATGTCACTTCATGCAAGTAGGTGAATTCTTTTCATCCTGGGTCTCCCCCTCCCCCTTTAGTATCCAGCTTTAACCGGAGCAGTTGTTGGGCCTACCTCTCTGAAACCTTTGTAGGTGGTTGTGGTTTGTTCCTTCCAGGGCCTTCTGTTAGAGTTAGAAAGGTATGGGTGACATCCGACTTGGAGAGCTTGCCCAGCTTGGAAGTGCTCTGGGACCTGGGACTTTTCTCACCTTCATGGACCATGGGCTTATGAAACTCCAGGAGAGAATATAAACATAGACTGATGATTTCAGAATCATTAGTACTATTTCAGCCTCCTATGGCATAGGATGCTGATGATTATGTTTACATGGAAGGGTAAGAAGACTATTCATAACAATGATTATGTTTTTATGACACTGAGCTTTTCAAATAATTTTCTCAAAACAACAAAAAGTTACATTCCCATTATGCTTTGAAGTTTCCAAAATGCTTTATGAGATATTATCCCATTTGAATCTTCCAACCTCTGTTGAGTTAATAGGAAGAAGAGGAAAGTAAGACATCAGATCTGATATCTTCAGTGTATTAAAAGAGTTATGATAAGTGAAAAAGCATATATAAAGTGTTTTGCAAACTTTCAAACTATATGTATATATATATATATATATGCACACACATACATGTATATATAAAATTTGATGTATGTGGAAACTGAAGCTAGTGGTCTGATGACCTGTCATCATAATATTTTCATAATAATATTAAGACAAACATTTAATATGATAAATATCAATGCATATAAGCCACATTATCAAATCCATCCCCAATGGGGAATCTTCAAATAATTTTGAATGGTATTAAAAAGAAGTCTTGAGACAAAAAAAATTGGGAACTGCTCTTTGAGGTTACCCAAGAAATTAATGCTGTGAGTTGAGATTTATTTAAAAATTTTTTATCAGAAATAAAAACATGAAATAATAGTAATTCACATTTGTATAGCATTTTAAAAAATCCATCCATGGAACTCCTTATAAATCTGCAGTAGGTAATGCCATCACTAGCATCTCCATTTTATACATGATGAAATGGGAGCTTAGAGGATTGATGACTAGCCCAAGGTCACACAGTTAGGTAGAATCTAAGGGGACATTTGAATCCAAATCTTCCAAGTTCCAAGTCTAATGCCTGGCAAGTCTTCTCCATCATGAAATATATATTTGACCATATCATTGTGGGTGAAGACAATTCTTCTCTTGGTCTATTAAATTGCTTAGCCTAAGCTATTTAGATTGTATAGACATAGATATATATGCCAGTGTTAATCTGTACTAGGTGGTATGTTACTTCTTTAAAAAGGTACCACTCAACCAAGAATTGGGATACTGATATAGAGGTTTTCATAGGGGCTGTAATAAAATGGACTTTGCTTTCCTTAACTGAGGCTGTATCCACTGTTTGAGCCATTTAAAGAATTATTTAGATTACTGATGTCAAACCCAAATAGAAACAGGAGGGTGGGGGGACTAAGCTGTGTATAAGGATTCCTGGAGGCTTCAATTTACTTAGAAAACCATCATTTTAGCATTCTCCACATTTTACTGTATTTTTATTTTTGTTTAGTATTTCTCAATTATATTTTAAAGTGGATAAGACTGCATTCAGTTGTATTGCAGGATGCATGTTTGGCACCATTGATCTAGATTATTTAAGATGCAATCTTATTTCTGGAAAACCTTAGGTAACCAAAGGAGAAAAATGAATTATAGGCAAGAGTCCATTGGAGCCAACTTTCAGAGAGAACTGACTGTCAAATTTTCAATATGGGATCATTAAAAGATATCTCAGAAATCAGCAAGCCTTGATTTATTATTTTGTTGATTTCTCAACTTAAGAAAGGGATCAAGAAAATATGAATAATGCAAATAACACTTAAAAGTACAGTCTGTGTAAGAATAAATAGATTGTTCCTTAGTATGATAAGCAGTATCTATCTGAAACCATCAACAAGCATTATATAAAATGGGGATAAGCTAGAGGCATCCCCACTGAGATCAGGGGTGAATCAGGTTATCACCACTGCTATTCAATATTGTATTAGAAAAGTTAGCTTCAGCATAAGAGAAGAAAAAGAAATTGAAGGAATTAGACTAGGGAAGGAAGAGACAAACTCTCACTCTTTGCAGATGACATGATGGTATATCTAGAGAATCCCCCAAAATCATCTAAAAACTACTAGAAACAATTAGCAATTTTAGTAAAGTCGCAGGATATAAAACAAACCCATATAAATCCTCAACATTTCTATATATTACCAGCAAGATGGAGCAGCAAGAGCTAGAAAAAGAAATTCCACTGAAAGTAACTTTAGGGGGCAGCTAGGTGGCACAGTGAATAGAGCACTGGCCTTGGAGTCAGGAGTACCTGGGTTCAAATCCGACCTCAGACACTTAATAATTACCTAGCCGTGTGGCCTTGGGCAAGCCACTTAACCCCATTGCCTTGAAAAATCTAAAAAAAAATAACTTTAGAAAATACTTGGGACTCTACCTGCCAAGGCAGACTCAGAAGCTCTATGAAAACAACTATAAAACACTTTTCACACAAATAAAATCAGACTTAAATAACTGGGCAAACGTCAACTGCTCATGGATAGGCCGAGCTAATATAATAAAAATGACAATTCTATCTAAATTAAACTACTTATTTAGTGTCCTACAAATCAAAATTCCAAAAAATTACATTAATGAGCTAGAAAAAATTGTAACTAAATACATATGAGAAACACAAAGTCAAAAATATCCAGGGATTTAATGAAAAAAAGTGAAAAAGAAGGTGGCTTAGCCTTGTCAGATCTAAAATTATATTATAAAGCATTAGTTGTCAAACCTATCTGGTACTGACTAAGAAACAGAGTGGTGGGTCAGTGGAATAGACTAGGTAAAATAGCAGGAAATGATTACAGTAATCTGCTGTTTGATAAATCCAAAGAGTTCAGCTTCTGGGACAAGAACTCTCTGTTCAATAAAAACTGTTGGGAAAATTGGAAGTTAGTATGTCAGAATCTTGGATTAGACCAATATCTCACACCCTATACCAAGATAAGATAAAAATGGATTCAGGATTTAGACATAAAAACAATATTATAAGCAAACTAGGAGATCAAGGAAGAGTTTACCTGTCAGATCTATGGAAAGGGAAGTAGTTTACAATCAAGGAATAGATGGAGAACACCATTAAAAACAAATTAGATAATTTTGATTACATTAAATTAAAAAACTTTTGCACAAATAAAACCACTGTAAGCAAGATGAAATGTAGTAAATTGGGAAACAATTTTTACAACTAGTATTCCTGAAAAAGACTCATTTCTAAAATATATATAGAGAGAGATGAGTCAAATTATCAAAAAACAAGCCATTCCCCAACTGACAAATGGTCTAAGGATATGCAAAGGCAATACAGATGAGGAAATCAAAGCTATCTATAGTTATGTGAAAAATTGCTCTAAATCATTACTGATCAGAGAAATGAAAATTAAAGCATCTCTAGGTACCACCTCACTCCTATCAGATTCGTCAATATGACCAAAAAGGACAATGATCAATGTTGGTAGGGATGTGGGAAATCTGGGACACTAATACGTTGTTGGAAGTGTGAACTCATCCGAACTTTCTGGAGCCAATTTGGAATTATGTCCAAAGGGCAACAAAAATGTACATACCCTTTGATCCAGCAATATCACTACTGGGTCTATACCCTGAAGAGATTACGAAGGGTAAAAACATCACTTGTACAAAAATATTTATAGCAGCCCTGTTTGTGGTGGCAAAGAATTGAAATTTAAGTGAATGCCCCTTAATTGAGGAATGGCTTAGCAACCTGTGGTATATGTATGTTATGGAACACTATCGTTCTATTAGAAACCAGGAGGGATGGGAATTCAGGGAAGTCTGGAAAGACTTGCATGAACTGATGTTGAGCAAGATGAACAGAACCAGAAGAACATTGTACACCCTAACAGCAACATGGGGGTGATGATCAACCTTGATGGACTTGCTCGTTCCATTAGTGCAACAATCAGGCACAATTTCAGAGTACCTGCGACAGAGAATACCATCTGTATCTAGAGAAAGAATTGTGGAGTTTAAACAAAGACCAAAATCTATTACCTTCAATTTTTTTAAAAGTGTCTTATGCACTACATAATTTTGCTATCTCTAATGTTTTATTTTCTCCTCAAGGTGATGATTGCTTTCTCAACACATTCAATTTCGATCAATGTATAGCATGGAAACAATGTAAAGATTATCAGACTGCCTTCTGTCTGGGGATAGGTGGAGGGAAGGGGGTGGGGAAAATTGTTAAATTCCAAACCTTACCAAAAAAACTTACAAAAAATCTATTATTGTATATAATTGGAAAACATTAAATAGTAATTAAAAAGTGCTTTGCAAACCTTGAAGAGTTAACAAAGAAAAGTACACTCTGTGCTTTTCAGATAGCATATAGGATATGTCCTCCACCAACACAGAATGGCAACTGGTCTGTAATTTATAGTCATAAAACATGTGGTTGACCCATGATCTCCTGGATCATTGGCGTCAGAAATAGGACTCAGGTTCATGCTGAGTTGGCCTTCCAACCACCATGGGCACAGGATTCTCTTCCAGAAGCAACATTCCCTTCTATACAAGAGTTAGTAGCATTCTGGTTGTTTGTGATACATCCCTGACGGAATATAAGCTCTCTGTGGGTAGGCATAGTTGTTCCATTTGTCTTTAAAAGATCCAATTCTTTGGGTCACATCTCTTTGCAGAGATACTACAGTGGTTTGCTATTTTCTCCTTCAGGCAAATAGGGCTCAGTGATTTTCCCAAGGTCCCACAGCTAGTAAGTGGGACTTCCTGATCCCACTTTATTTGAACTCCCAGAGGAGTCCTTCTGATTCCAAGCCGGGTGTTCAATCATCTGTGCCACATAGCTGCCTGTAATAATGATTGGTGACTGATAATTATCTTCAAGGTCACGGCCTTTGGCTTTCCTTAAACATTGTGAAGCATTTTTTAAAATGTGAATGGAGTACTGGCTTCGGCAGCACATATACTAAAAGTGGAACGATGCAGAGAAAATTAGCATGGCCCCTGCTCAAGGATGACACGCAAATTCGCGAAGCGTTCCATATTTAAAAAAAAAATATGAATGGAATTGAATTGATTATTACATTGAATGCTGTAGTCCTTTCAAATATTTAATCAACACATTTTCCCTCTTCTGCTTTCTTCTTGGGGTTTCCACAGTGTTCTGTTGGATAGCTGTCTGGTGGATGTCGTTGGTTCCAACTGGAGTGGAGTAGGAGGGATCGAGACCCAGGAGTCTTCCCTACAGGTATTGGACTAGAGGAGCAGGCCCCCATGGTTGGGCCTTTGATGCCAAAGAGCTTCCACCAATTTTATTTTTTTTTTTTATGATCAGAGTTGCCTTAAGAGAAATAAACTTAGCCTAAGAAACAGAATCCTGGGATGGCTTGGCCAACTATGTCCAGGCCTTTTAGAGTATTCAACAACTACTCATTGCTAGAGAAAACCATGCTTTCCTACTGAGCCATCATTAGGATCTCATTTTGAGTTTCTGTATCCTTATCTAGAATATGGGGCCAATAAAAATTGGACTGCCTATCCCTTGTAAAGTTCCTTGTAAGTTTACATTACTATTAGCATTTATTAATTTTTGGGGGGGTAAGGCAATGGGGTTAAGTGACTTGCCCAAGGTCACACAGCTAGATAATTATAAGTGTCTGAGGCCAGATTTGAACTCAGATCCACCTGACTCCAGGGCCGGTGCTCTATCCACTGCACCACCTAGCTGCCCCCAATTAGCATTTATTAAATATCTGAGAATCAGTTTTGCATAGGAGTTGACAGAGATCAAGTCCTGAAGAGTTTAGACAAAACCTTGATCAGGCAGAATTGCCTTGACTGGAGGCCAGATCAAGGCCCCTATAGCCATGATGGAATATTTTGCACCCTCCTTACACCTTCCATACATGGGATGCTGGTTTCTGACACCAATGTTATAACCACCTTCAGAAAAGGACCCGTAAGGGGGTGGCTAGGTGGCACAGTGGATAGAGCACCGGCCCTGGAGTCAGGAGTACCTGGGTTCAAATCTGGTCTCAGACACTTAATAATTACCTACTTGTGTGGCCTTGGGCAAGCCACTTAACCCCATTTGCCTTGCAAAAAACCTAAAAAAAAAAGAGAGGAAAAGGACCCATAGGCCTCTCTGGTTACATAGGACTTCCTAGGACCATCTCACTGGGATTCCAAATGGAATCCATTTTGAGAATTTGATGAATGTAAGTTCAGAATTCTAATGGGACAAGATGATGAAAATAAGTGATCACATTTTTAAAAATTGCTGACTCACTCTACCTGTGCAGAGAATGAAGCACATGAAGACCATTAACTGGGGATGGTTCCTTATTTAGAATCTTTGACTCATAAAATGTTAGCACTGGAAGGACATTAATTTAGGATAGTGAAGTCAAACTCAAATAGAAATGAGGGCCAAAGAACCATTCAGGAGGATCCCTGGGGGCTACATATTGATTTGGTTTTAAAATGCAAAACCCATAGTTTATTGTATTTTCATTTATTTTGTTAAATATTTCCCAATTTACATTTTAATCTGCAGTGGGGCACTAGGGATTATTATGGGTCTCATATGTCTTGAGGTCCAAGAGTTTGACACCTCTGATTTAGTATAACCATCTCATTTTACAGATGGGAAAATAGATCCCCCAAGAGGACCATGACCAAGGTTACATAATAAATTGGTAGCAGAAGGAGAACAGGACCCTAGATCAGCTGTTGCTTGGTCCAAGTTTTCTTCCACTACCCTATTCTTTAGCCTGGCTGCAGTCTTTCAAAGCTATGCTTGGCTGAGTTTTGAATGCCTAAAAGCATCACTTAGTATGAAAATAACTAATATTTTTATAATTTTCAGAGTAAAGATAGCTTTCTGAAATCTTATTCCATGAACTCTGCATGTGAATCCACTCTAATTCATATCTCCTATTGGGTTTCTTCAGGAAAAGTTATTTCTCTATTGTAGGAGTTCTTTACCTGAAATCTATGAATATATATATATATATATGTATATATATATATATATATATATACACACATAATTTAGATAGGTATGTTTTTATATAATAGGTTTCTTTTGTAATCCTATGTTTTTTATTTTATATATTTGAAATCATGATTCTGAAAAGGGGTCCATGAGTCACTGGATGGCCCAAGGGGTCTTGGACAGAACAAAAGTTAAGAATCCCTGTCCTAATATCTATTTCTTTTGGTTTTATTAATGGCACCACAGGAAGAAGTCGAGGTGGCTGGCACTGGAGGTAAGGGTCATTGTCCTAAATGATGTTCTCCTAAACTCAGGAGGCCCAGTGAAGATTTTTCCCATGAGCCTGTATCCTCCCGTTTTCCTAGAGAGATCCTAAACTCTGGTTAAAAGAGGAAGATTTTAGTGTCCCTCTTAAAGCAGTGTGGTACAATGGAAAGTGCCCTGGATTTGGCCTCAGAGGACCTGCTTGCTACAGATTCGACTATGGACATGTCCCTTAACTACTCCAGTCTTAATTTCCTCATCTACAAGATGAAAATGGAGTAGATGATATTAACAAACTACTTCATTTTACAGATGAAGAAACTGAGGCAAAATTCAAACCTAGGTCTCCTATGACTCCAGACTCTGTTCTAGTCCAGAAACTCTCCTCTTTGGAATGACCTTACAACTCTGGTCAGGGTATCCTGGGCAGGGGGGTAGGGTGGTGAGGATGCTTTCTTTTAGTGGCAGGTATCAAGGAGGAAAAAAATAGCTCCTTAAATGTTAGATATTGAGAGATTTGGCCAATGGAAAGTTCCACAATGTGTGGATTTTCCATGTTCATCACGTTCCTTTCCAACTCTCCTCTCTAGATGGGGGACCTTTACTCCATTGGGCTGCTTAAATGGTGGGCCACGCAGGGAGGAACTGGATATAATGCAATGAATATTAGATGAAAATTGGAACTAGAACTAATATGAGAGAAACAGAACAAACTCCATGTTTAATTTTAGGTTATTTTCCTTAGGGCTAGAGGTCCTAATTCCTATTGAATAGCTACAGCCCAAGAATTCTGTCCCAGTTACAAAAGTTCGCCTGTTAGCATAGTATTGAAACAATCCTTGAAGAATCTTGATTATTTCTTTGATGGGAAGTTCAAAATTCTACCTTGTATTTGAGGAACATTTTCTACTCTATAAAAAAGGGTCACAAGAACATAGGGTCTTGGATTTAGATCTGCAAGGGACCCCAAAGGATTAACTATTCCAATCCTATAATTTTCTAGTTCAAGAAAATGTAGCCTTCTGTGTCTTGCTCAGGGACAGCTAGATAGCTCATTGAATAGAATGCCAGATGTGGAGTCAGGGATATTTATCTTCCTGAGTTCAAATTCAGCTTCAGGCACTAACTAACTGGGTGACCCTGAGCAAGTCACTCAACCCTATTTGCTTCAGTTTCCTTAGGTAAATTAAAATGAGCTGGAGAAGGAAGTGGCAAACCATTCAAGAATTTCTTCCAAAAAAAACCCCAAATGGGTCATAAAGAGTTGGACATGTCTTTAAAATAACTAAAGAACAACAAAACTGATTTAATTGAAGCATCTTCCATGTTATGTAAATGGCAAATTTGGACAGTGAGATAGTGATGGATAAAGTTGTAAAGTTCAAGTCAGTTCAAACTTTTATGAAACATCTACCATGAGCAAGGCTTCATTTCCCCAGAAAGGTAGGGTTCTGTACCATTGGACAGAGGACTTAGATCAGTGAAATCACAATTCCATCAAAATTGCATATTATGCATAGGGAGACCAAGGGGGGAAAAAAGACAAGGCAGAAGTCTTGGATGCAGATCCTGTCACCAATGCTTATAATCTTTGGAAATTTGAGCCAGGAACCTCTCTTAAGCCTTAGTTTCCTGAGCTTCGTAATAAGGGATCTCCTCCCAGTTGTAAATCCTATGATGTTATGAAGATGGTTCCTCCCCCAAAGAAACACCCACTCTACAAGAAGTGAAGATAGTGATATGACATTTACAAAATCAGATAAATTGAGGAAGAGAGAGCTCTAAAAACCCACAACTATTGGGGAAGGTTTTGAGGAGAACATTTGAATTAAGCCTAAAAGATTCTAAGTTAGCATCACAGGAATTTGAACTAGACCTTTCAGATTCTCCAGTTCAATTGACTCATTTGACAGAGGAGGAAACTAAGACTCAGACTGAGGGAATAATTTGCCCAGAGTCATATACTTGGTGAAGAAAAGAAGCAAGATTTGAACCTCTGGGTCTGTTGGTCCCAAATCCACTGTTCTTTCCAAATGGGAAAGCCATTTAGTATGACTTGAATTCTATAGTCATTGGAAAGCTAATGGAAATTTCTGAGCAAGGGGAGTGACATGGTCCAAGTGGTATTCTAGAAAAATTGGTCTGGCAGCAAATTGTAGGATGAATTAGAGGGGGAGATTTGGTAGGAATTAACTCCACCCAAATAATTAATAAAAATTTATTAAGTGAATACTATGTGCCAGACACAGTCTTAAGGGCTGGTGATCCAAAAAGAGGTAAAAGGCAGTCCCTGTCCTTAAGGAGTTTACAATCTAAGGGCGATATAAAAGCAAACAAATATATACAAGTAAGCTATATGGAAGATAAATAGGAAATAAATAACAGAGAGAAGACACTAGTATTAATAGGAGTTGGGAAAAACTTCCTATAGAAGGTGAGAGTTTATTTGAGACTTGAAGGAAGTCAGGGAAGCCAGAAAGTAAAGCAGAAGAGGAAGAGCATTGCAAACATGGAGAATGACCAGAGAAATTGTCCAGAGCAGAAAGATGGAGGGTCTTGTTAGACGAGCCAAGAGACCCAGATCTCCAGATTGAAGAGAATGTTTTGGGAAGTAAAATGTAAAGAAGGGTAAAAAGGTAGAAGAGGGTTAGTTTATGAAGGGCTTTGAATGCCAAATAGAAAATTTTATATTTGTTCTTGGGAGGTGATAGGAAGTCACTGGAATTTACTGGATGGGGGTATGTAACATGGTTGAACCTACATTTTGGAAAAATCACTTTAGTGACTAAATGGAGTATGAATTCTAAGAGGTAGAGAATTGAGGCAGGAGATTCACCCTCAGGTTATTTCAATGGTACAGATGTAGGGTGATGACGGTCTGCCCCAGAGTGGAGTCAGTGTCAGAAGAGAAAAGGGGAACATATTCAAGAAATGCTGCAAAGGTGAATTGGCAGACCTTGGCAACAATTTGAATATGGCGGATTGAGACATAGTGTGGAGTTGAGGATGAGTCATGGGTTGTGAGTCTGAGGATCTGGGAAGATTGTGCTGCCCTCTACAGTAAGAGGGAAGCTACGAGGGAGGGTTTAGGGGGAAAGATAATTAGTTCTGTTTTGGATATGTTGAGTTTATGACATCTGATGGATTTGCAGTTTGAGATGCCCAAAAGCAAATGCAAGATTGGAGATTACCAGAGAGATTGGAGCAAGACAGATTTGAGAATCATCAGCATAGAGATAGTTATTTTATCCATTAAATAGCCTTCTATACCAGGGACCATTCAACTAGGCCTCTGCTTTTGCCCTCAAAATATTATGGTGATACTAATCAATCAATTAGTCAATCAAAGGCATTTATTAAGCAATCAAAATGAGCAGTTTTGCTCTATGTCAAGTACTGGGGATATAAAGACAAATGTTTAACGTTCTCCACCTTCAGGAAGCTTACATTACTAATAGGCAAGACAATATATTCATAGAAAAGAATAGACAAGACACATACAAAGCAGACACTATAGAGGTTAAGGACACTGAGCAAGATCTCTTATAAAAGGTGGAACAGAAGTCTGATGGAAATCAGGTAGACGTGGGGAGATGGAGCCTTCTAGACATGTAAGAGAGTCAGGGAAAAGTTCTAGAGATGGAAAAGGGAGAGTCAACAGCAAGCAAAACATACTGTAGGTCATATCAAGGGGAATAAGATAAGTAAATTGGAGAGATAGGAAGAGCTTTGAATATCAAGTAGGTGAACATCATATTTGATCTTTGAGGGAATAGGAAGTCACTGAAATTTGCTGAGTGGAGAGGTGGTACAGTCAGATCTGTTCTTTTTTGGAAAAGCACTTTGATGACTGGCTGGAGAACTGGAGTAGGAAGATACTTAATGAAAGAAGACCTTACAGGAGGCTATTGCAATTATCTAGGGCTGAATTTAGGGCAGTGATTGTGTAAATGGAGAGACAGGTTATATGTTGCAGAGAAACAATAATATTTGACAGCTGATTGGAATAGAGGATGATACTGGTGTTTCAAATCTAGGTGATTGGAAAGATGGTGCTACAAAACTAGGGCAATTTAGAAGAAGGTTAGTTTGGGGGGAAATATGATGAATTCTTTATTGGACATGTTCAATTTGAGATGCTATGGGACATCCAAATTGAAATGTTCAATATGTAATCAGTGGTGTGGGTCTGGAACTTGAGAAAATAGAGTTGGATATTTTATCTATCCAATCCATATATCTATATCTATATCTATATCTATATCTATATCTATATCTATATCTATATCTATATCTATATCTATATCTATATCTATATCTATATATCATATCTATCTCTAGCTCTAGCTCTATCATCTCTATCTCTAGCTCTCTCTCTCTCTCTCTCTATATATATATATCTAACTGTACAAATATAAACATATATATAAACAATCTGTATATGGATGATGATGAAAACCAAGGGAAATAATGAGACAGTCAAATGAAAAGGTGTAAATAGAAGAGGAAAAAGGTTCAGGACAGATTTTAGATAAACACAATTTAGTGTAACAGGAAAAGGATACTGAGAAGGATCAGTCAAAAGAGAGGAGAAACAAGGGAGAAGAGAATCATGAAAATGCAGAGAAAAGGGGTGGCTAGGTGGCAGAGTGAATAGAGCACCGGCCTTGGATTCAGGAGTACCTGGGTTCAAATCTGACCTCAGACACTTAATAATTACCTAGCTGTGTGGCTGTGGGCAAGCCACTTAACCCCATTGCCTTGAGAAAAAAAAGAAAATGCAGAGAAAGCCAAGGGTGTCAAATGCTACAGAGAGGTTGAGAAGCATGAGGACTGAAAAAAGTTCATTGAATTTGACAATTTGGAAAGGATCAGTGGTAACTTCAGAAAATGCAGTTTCAATTGCATGATGAAATAAGTCAGATTGTAGAAGGTTTAAAAGGAGTAAGAGGAGAGAAAATTGAATTATTCAGGTTAGGTGACTTTCTCAAGGAGTTTGACCAATAAGGAGGGGATACATATAAATGGTAGGTATGGTAGAATTTATTGAGTTTTTTTTAGGGTCAAAGTTAACTGTCCTCTTAAGTTTTGGCTTTGAGGGCAACAGGAAAGGAACAAGAAGATAGGGAGCTATTTAAGGTTAAAGAGTGAGAGGGAGTCTTAGTGGGGTCAATCAGCTAGAAAACTCAGGAGAGGGGATCAAGGGGGCCTGTAGAGAAGTTGGCCTTGGAGTGGAGAAGGACCCCTAATTCATCAGAGACTAGAGTAAAGGAAGAAATAGTGAGAGATGATGTCAATGGTGGAAATCTTTCCTTTCCAGGTAAAAGAAAACAATGTCTTTATTTTTGTGTAGCCTGTCTGAGCAGCAGCAGAATAACATTTCCTCTGAAAATGTGATTTTCACAGGGGAAATACAGTTCAGGCTTTTCTATGGATCTGCCTTTTGAATTTTCCTTCTTCTTCCTCTCTCAGTTCCATAGAGAAGATTTCCTTTCAGCTGGAAGATTCTTTTTTTTATTTCCTTTTTTCTTTTTTTTAAGTATAAATTTATTTTTTTATTCTCATTTTATACAAATGTTTTTTTTACATTAATAAAATATTCTTGTTTACAAGTAAACAAAATACCCCTCCTCCCCCATGAATATAGATAGACTTGCTTGGGTGAAAAAAGTAAAGGGGAGAGGAAAAAATTAAAATAAAAAAATAATAGTAATAATTGTAGGTATGGCCAGGTGGCACAATGGACAAAGTACCAGCCCTGGAGCTACGAGCACCTGAGTCCATATCCAGCCTCGTAAACCCAACAATCACCCAGCTGTGTGACATGCAAGCCACCCGATCCCCACTGCCCTGCAAAAAACAAAACAAAAAAGAAAGAAAAGACCCAAAATAAAATAAAATAGTAATAATAGTAGGGACGGCTGGGTGGCAGACAGAGCATTGGTCCTTGAGCCAGGCACACCCAGGTCCAAATCTGGCCCCAGACACCCAAAGATCACCCCGCTATGTGGCCCCAGGCAGGCCACCCAGCCCCACTTGCCCTGCACCCTCCCCCAAATAATAATAACAAAAAATGTGCTTGAGTCTTTGTTCCAACACCAACAACTCTGTCATGGGTGGATCGTATTCTTTATGATAAGTCCATCACAAAAGTTACTTCCATATTTTTCCACTGTTGCCATTGCTGATCGCAATTCCCTCCTTTCTTATTTCTCCACTACCATGTACTCTATTTTCTCTCTCTCCTTTCACTCTGACTCTGCTGTAGGGTCATTGACTGACTCAGCATACAGATCCCTGGTCCTGGGGCCAAGAAGCCCTGAGCCCCCATACCACCCCTTAAGCCCAGCATCCACCTGGCCCCATGGTCCTGGGCAGGCCATCCAATCCCAGCCCTTTGCAAGAAGTAAGAAAGAAAATGTGTTATATCTGACCAGTTTCCCACCATGGTCCATCCTCTCCTCCTTTATTCACATCCCCACCCCTTCCCCCTGCTCCCCCCTCCTTCTTACTCCAGATGTCTATACCCCATTGAGTATATATGCTGTTTCCTCTCCTAGCCACCTCTGATGAGAGCAAAGGTTCCCTCATTCCCCCTTGCCTCCCCCCTTCCATATCATTGCAATAGCTCATTGTAATAAAAAAAATCTTATGTGAAATATCTTGGCCTATTCCCCCTCTCCTTTTTCTTTCTCCCATTCCATTTCCCTTTTTTTCTATTGACTCCATTTTTACACCATATTTTATCTTCGAATTCAGCTTTCTCCTGTGCTTCAACTATAAAAGCTCTCTCTACCTGTTCTATTAACTGAGAAGGTTCATATGAGTATTATCAGTGTCATTTTTCTATGCAGGAATACATGCAGTTCATCTTCATTAAGTCCCTCATATTTCCCCCCTCTCCTCCAATCTCCATGCTTCACCTGAGTCCTGTATCTGAAAATCAAACCTTCTATTCAGCTCTGGCCATTCCAAAAGGAACATTTGAAATTCTCCTGGTTCATTGAAAGTCCATCTTTTTCCCCGGAAGAGGACATTCAGCCTTTCTGGGTAGTTCATTCTTGGCTGCATTCTAAGCTCTTTTGCCTTCCAGTATATTGTATTCCAAGCCCTCCGAGCTTCCAATGTAGCTGCTGCTAAGTCCTGTGTGATTCTGACTGTGTCCTTCTGGCTGCTTGTAATGTTTTCTCTTTGACTTGGGAGTTCTGGAACTTGGCTATAATATTCCTAGGGGTTGGTTTTTTTGGGATCTCTTTCTCTGGGGGATTGGTGGATTCTCTCCATTTCTATTTTGCCCTCTGCTTCTAGAATATCAGGGCAATTTTCCTGTAGTAATTCTTTGAAAATGATGTCAAGGCTCTTTTCTTGATCATGACTTTCAAGTATTCCAATAATTTTTAAATTATCTTTCCTAAGTCTGTTTTCCATATCAGTTGTTTTTTCAATGAGATATTTCACATTTTCTTCTAATTTTTCATTTTTTTGGTTTTGAAGTATTGATTCCTGATTTCTGGTAAATTCATCAATCTCCCTGAATTCTATTCTTTGTCTGAATGATTTGTTCTCCTCAGAGAGTTTTCTTATCTTTTTTCCATCTGGCCAATTTTGCTTTTTAAAGCATTCTTCTCCTAAATAACTTTTTGAACTGTTCTATCCATTTGACCTAAGCTGGTTTTTAGCATGCTATTTTCTTCAGCATTTTTTTGGATTTCCTTGACTAAGCTGCTGACTTCATTTTCATGTTTTTCCTGCATCTCTCTCCTTTCTTTTCCCAGTTTTTCTTCCAACTCCCTCATTTGATTTTCAAAGTCTTTTTTGAGCTCTATCATAGCCTGAGCCCAATTTCTGTTTTTCTTGGAGTCTTTAGATGCAGGAGCTTGTGCTTTCTCATCTTCAGACTGAGTATTTTGATCCTTCTTGGGCTCATTTGCAAAATATTTCTCAATAGTCTTCCTTTTGTTTCTCTGCTTGCTCATTTTCCCAGCCTGGGCCTGGTTTGGAGGTGCTTCCAGAGCTTTTGGGGCACTCCCACAAAGGTCTCAGTGTGTGAGACTCTGTCCTCCCTCCTGGCCTGTGAATGACCATAAGCGCCCCCTCTATCATGGGGCCGAGGTGGGGGGGGCGCTGCTGTTCTATGGGGGGGGCCTAGACTGGGATCAGGATCTGAATGTGGTCAGAGCCCCAGAGTCCTGTTCCAGGGGCAGAGGACAGAGCTCTGCAGTCTCTCTCTCTCTCTCTTTACTCCCCTCCCTAGGTTCAATGGGCTCATGCCCTGGAGGCTCCTGCTTACGGGCTCCACCTGCTTCTGTTTCCAGCTCTGGGCTGCAGAAAGATCATGCTGCTCCCTGTGTGCCCCGAGGGCTGGGCTCCACATGCTTTCTCTGGCAGAGGTCCCCCACTGTTCCCCCACTTTGTGCCCGGTGCTCCCCGGGATGCAGCTCAGGAGACGCCCCCACTGCTGTGAGCTGAGACTCCCAGTGCTCTGGGGCTGCCTCTGGAGGCTGAAGTTCTTTCGCTCTGGCGGGCCACCCCTCTGACCCCGGGATGCAGAGCCTTTCTGCTCTTTTCCAGGTTACCTTGAGTAGGAGAACTGCCTCACTGGGTCCCTTTGTGGGTTCTGTCTCTTGAAAGTTTAGTTAGAGTCCTTAGCTGATGAGTTTTATCAGAGAGCTCCTAAGACTCAATCCCTTCTTGTTGCCATCTTGGCTCCACCCCCCCCCCCCCAGCTGGAAGATTCTTGTAGGTTTAACTTTCAGCACCAGTGGCTCACCTGTGAAAGCTCTACTGAGGAGACCTTCAGTACCATAAATGGTTGAAATGGAGCACTAATAGTGAAGGAAATTTGAATGAAGGGTATGGAATGACATGCTCCCAATCTCAGGGACACATGACCCATTAGTTGATGGGTTACAATAGCTTTATTCTAACATAGTCAATTATTAGACCCTTAAACAGGGTGAGGTGTGAGGGGTGACTGCCCTCAGGGATGCTCCCAGAACTAGGGCATCAAACTTGGTAGCTGTTGATGTAAAAACAAATTACCATTCCAGGTTCTAGAAGAATTCCATAGCCTGAAAATTTCAGAGTCAGAAGGAAGAGCAGAAACCTTTGAGTACAAACTCAAATTTCATTGAGAATCTCTCTTTTCAACATGATCAAAAATGATTCCTGCACATCTGCTCAAAGACTCTGGTGAAGGAGAACTCATTATAACCTCAGGAAAACTGTTTTGCTTTTGGGCAGTTTTAATTTTTAGGAAACTGTTCCTTAAATCTGATCTCAATATGCTTCACCGTGGTTTTCACCCATTTTTCCAGATCTCTTTTTGGGGGCAAGTAAACATAAATATCACATCATGGACACTGAATCAATGTTTAATGGATCATGTGCCTCTGAAGTGTCCCTTTCTTCTAGGCTAAGCATCTAGATTCCTTCAATGGCTCCATCATATGGTAGAGACATGTAACCCTCCATCATCCTGGTAACCATCCATCTTCCTTGGATCTTCTCCAGCTTTAGGATATCCTTTCCTAAAATGTGGTACTCAGAACTGAACACAATTATTCAGATGTGGTTTGATCAGGGCTGGGTACAGTGGATTTACTTCCCTAGTTAAGTCTTTCCTAATGTAGCCCCAGATGACATTAGCATTCTTGACTTTACATTCCACTGCTGACTCATAGCTTACAACCCACCAGTACCCCCGATCTCTTTCAGGCAAACTGCTATCTAATTATTGTAATTATGAAGCTGAGTTTTTTGAACTTGTATTCAAATCTTTAAATTTCATCTTGTTAAATTCAACCCAACATAGTAGTCTCTCTAGATCTTTATGGATCCTGAATACCCTCTAGCAAGTTAGCTATCCCTCCAAGGTTTTTGCTATCTGCACATCTGATAAATATGATATCTGTGCCTTTAACAGTAATCTTGTAAAACAACACAAGTTTCCTGGGGAAATACCATTGTACAACTGACACCAAGCCATTAATGATAATTCTTTGTGTTATTCAACTGGTTCCAAATCCTCCCAGACATATTATAACCTAACCTGTTACCATCTTGTCCACAAGAATAACGTGAAATATCTAGACATACTTTTTCCTAAATTACAGGTGAGCTATATAACTATAGCTTTATTCCTCAAATGAAGACCAGCATTCAAATCCTGCTTCTGAATCATAACTGGGTAAGTGACTCTAGGCAAATAAATTGCCTCATTGCTCTGGAGTCACTCTTATGAGTATTGTCCTGGATCGGTAGAATTTTATCACCAAATAACTCCCTCTACTTGGAAAATCACAGATGCAGTCCCTGTCTCTATCCCAAGAGCACTAGCCTGATCTAACAATCTAGTCTTCAAGATTGAGGTTGGATGTGTTACTTTTGATGGAGTTATGTTGGTTCTTTGTGATAATTGTTCTTTCTCTCAATTTAAAACCAATTCGTTTAATAATACATTTTGAAATTTTCCCAAGAATTCTCTCTCTCTCTCTCTCTCTCTCTCTCTCTCTCTCTCTCTCTCTCTCTCTCTCTCTCCCCACACACACACACACAGTTTTTTAGAATCAATGACAATCACCTAGGAATGATATTTGGCAGTTTTTCTAGCAACCTGCGATGTAGGCATTTGGGTTAGATGACTTGCACTCATCAGGGGCTGCTAAGTGTCTTTTGTCATTTCTTTACTGATCATGGATATCAAATCATAACCATGGTGGTTCTGTCCCTTCTAGTTTAAAAGATCATTCTTCTTGCTAAAATAATCAACAGAAAAAGAAAAACTAAGTAGCTATGCCTTCTCTCCATCATCCATTAGTATTGTCCCTTCCTCAGAAGCAGTGGATCTTTCCCTCTTTTCTCAAATACAGTTTTTAAAAAATCCTTTTTCCTCTTCCTTAGTCATAGTGAGACCTATGTGCTTCACCTACTGATGAAGTGATGAAGGAGTGGAGAAGGGCATAATATAATTTGACCTTCAGAATGATCAGAGCTTCAGCAAAAATTGTTTTATAACTGGGTTTTGCTGCTTCAGTATTTTGGTTTTCAACTCAGCAAGCCTTTACTGAATGTTGACTGTTTCTTGCTAACTCTTTGTTAGTTCCTATGGGAGATTCCAGAGGTGCACGAAATAGGGTTCCTACCTTTTGAGGATCTTCCAATCTGGCTTGAATAACAAAACAAAGACTCTGACTCACCACACAAGATAACCACAAAGAACTCAACATGTTAGAATATAAACCCCTTACAATTAGGGATTGTTCCATTTAGATATTTGAATCTTAGTTAGATTCCTAGTGCAGAGTATAGTAAATACTTAATAAATGCTTGTAGGTTGATTTGCTATATAAAGGCAACAAGATGACTTAGAAGGGAGAACTTTGTAATAACCAAAGTTGTCCAACCAGGAATGATCTGCTTCATGAGGGGCAGAGGCTTAATAAATGTTTATTGATTGATTGATGGAGTTGTCACCATATTACTCAAATACTCAAACAGAGAGAATGGAAGACCACTTAAGAGTATTTCCAAATGGGGTTGGGGTTGGGGTTGAGATTTGGGGGAGGCCCTTTCTAATTCTGAGCACCTATGGGTTTTTTTCTGACTATATGAATCTAAGATCCTGAATATGGAGGGAAAGTGGCTTAGGTTACCTGAGCTCTCCACCTGATCCTTTGGCAGTTGATCCAGAGATTCTCCACCATTTTTGTGGGACCCTTTTGGTAGTATGTTGGAATTTATATCCTCCTTTACTAAATAGTGAAGTGAATATTGGTAAAATAAGTGAATAAGTGAATATAAATCCTGGGTAGGAGAATTCAATTCAAACTTTTATTAATTATAGTCCTTGCTCTATAACTATATACATAAAATAGATACAGGATAAATTGGGAGTGGTTTCAGGGTGAAGTCACTAAGATTGAGGATGATCAGGAAGGACTTCTTATAAAAGCCAAGGAATTGACAAAGTGGAAAAGAGAGTCCCAGACATGGGGAACAAGGCATGAAGGGTGCTAGGGGTGCTGTATTTTGGGGTTTTCAACTAAGAAAGTCTTCATGGATATAAGTCCAATTTGAGTTCATCTTTGGGAGCTCCAGTCACAGGATCATTGCAGCTTTTTGGTCCAAAGGGAGCTACTTGCCTAGCTGCCGCTGCCATGTTACATCTCATCTGATTCTGTTTCTCTTGTTACAGTCTCCGGGGTCCTGGCCTTTGCTTAAGGGTCTGAGGCTTCTTGTGCCATGTCTAAGCAAAGTCAAGATGTGGAGTTAGATCGCCTGGTCCAAGACAAGCCTCTTAGCCACAGGACCCCCCATGTTGCTTCCCAAAACCTAGCTGATCATCTCCCTAATGTGCCGAGCTACCGATATACCACCACCCGCATTCCTGTCCTCATCAACAGGAGGACTGCGGTGTCGAAACCCAGTTTCGTGAAGGAGGCAAAGAGCTCAGTCCGCCGTCTAGGTAGTATGACCCTTCCCTTGCATGGCAGCCTTATGTAGTAGTGCATGCCAGCTTCGGTATCTGCATGTTCTCAGCTGGGCCTTACTTAGAGGTATGGTGGCAGGTCTTTGAACTGTTCTGTCTTGCCTGTAAGTAAATGGGTGTGCTCTCTGTATCTATCTTGCTGGACTAATACTTCTATGGGAAGATGGGCAAGTTTTGTGCCAGCCTAAATAGGGTGCAAAAGTTGTTGACTTTTGTTTTTGGCAGATAGCCATTAAAAAAAGGGGATGGATATGGAAAAGGAATGGAAGTCAGTGATCCTTTGGCAGTTGGTCCAGGGGTTCTTCACCATTTTTGTGGGACCCTTTTGGTAGTATGTTGGAATTTATAGTCACCTTTACTAAATAATGAAGTGAATATTAGTAAAAGAAGTGAATAAGTGAATATAAGAAAAAGGAGTGAATAATTAAGGGAATATACATAAGTGAATAATTAAGTGAATAAAATAAAATCTTAATTTTTTAAGATTTCAAAGGAAAACAATCATATGGAAATATAAGTATCAAAATATTAAAGAAAAAAAGCAAGTTCATGGATGCCAAGTTTAGATCCCCTGACCTAGGTCTATTGGCATGCTAAACCAAGAAGCATCACGGGAATGGAGAAGCCTTATTTTCCCTCCATCTCCACCTTTCAGCCCAAAGCTTCTGAGGTCTTTCACAGGATTATAACAATAATTCAAATTTGTCTGGTTCTTTGAGGTTTGAAAAAAAACATTTAAGCTCATTATCTGATTTTAATCATAAACCTGGAACTATAAGGGATCAGAGTCCAACTTTCTTGCTTTACAAATGAGGGAACTAAGATACAGAAAGAGAAGGACTTGTTCCAAACTCCCATAAAAAGTACATCAGGAGGTCATAGATCTAAAGGTGAAATGGAGCCTTAGATGTCATTAACTCCAACTTTTTCATCATATATACATATATGTATATATATACATATATATATATATATACATATACATATACATATATATATATATATACATATACATATACATATATATATATGAGAAACCTGAGAACCAGAGATGTTAGGTGATTTGCCTGTGATTACCTAGGTGATAAGTGCCAAAACTGGAATCTAAACTCAGGTCTTCCCACCTCCAGTCCAGTACTCTGTCCATTGTACCATGAACCTAAGTCCTCTGACTTCAAATTCACCATTATTTTTATTGGGGTGGGGGGGTCGTCTCTAAATTGGATCTTGGACACATAAACCATCAGGTATAAAATAGGAGTTAAAAGGCATTTTCTCACTGTAAGATAGGTGACTGGATACAGGACCTTGAGCAAGCATGGGACCTTCTTTTGTTGATACTGGATTTTTTTGAGCTGTCTTCTGGCCAACAGCAACCTCACTGATCTTTATTTACAACTAGGACTGGTAGAATCAGGTCATCAATGTTAGCTTTTTATTCAAGAGAAGCCACAATTTCAACATACATTTATTAAGCACCCACTATTGTTTGTCCTCAGTTTACAATTCTATATATATATAGATTTTTATTTTTATTTATTTTATTTATATTTGTATATTATAACATATTTTATATTTATATATATTTACCATTCCACCCCAAATATTTGCATGCATATATATATGTATATTGATATTTATTTGTATGTGTGTAGACATCTGTGATGAAAGGGAGAATAAGATAAGTATAAAGGAGATTTTTAGGCAAGAATGATAGAAGAAATTAGATTTGGGGGAGAGAGATCTTTCAACCGGGGCAACAAGGAAGGCTTCCTAGATGAAGTAGTGGCCGATTTGAGTTTTGAAAGAAGGAGCTTCAACAGTTCGAGAGGACTGGTTTACTCTATTAAGAGATCACTCCAAAAAATCTTGCCCATGGTTGCCTGAAATATCACTATTAGTGACATATTAATTAACATTCCACAGGGTGAATGATTTAGATGAATCATCTAA
The DNA here is from genome assembly GCF_037893015.1 of Macrotis lagotis. NCBI lineage: Eukaryota > Metazoa > Chordata > Mammalia > Peramelemorphia > Peramelidae > Macrotis > Macrotis lagotis. Next base: position 41,164,167 of record NC_133658.1, on the reverse strand, counting down.
ATGATGGTGTGATACCCCATAATGGGAGTGGGCTGGTTATCATGAGACATCTTCTCATGTGGGGCTAGAGGGAGGTACCAAAAGTGGAGCAAAGGGTCAGAAATGAGAAGCAGGGTTCACCAATAGCCAACTTCTGGACTTTAGAATCTGACTGAGGCTCAGCTCATGTACCACCTTTGGTCCACCCAATAGACTTTGCTTGTTCCCTTCCAGAAAGCTGCGCAGGGATTCACCCTGGACATACTTCTTTTTCACTTTTCACACATTTTGAACTCTGGGAAATTTGCAGGTGAAATCTAAGGGAGAAAATATAAAAATTGGGCTCATGGAGGCAGACCCAGAATGACTTATTTATAAGTGGTGTAGTTGACAATCTGGGCCACGGCCAGAAGAACTCCCTTACTGGGCAGAGGGCTTTGAACTCAGCCATTTCCAGAGGGCTCTCCAGATGCCAACATCTGGACCAGAGTTTACTGTGCAAGAAACCTGATGTTTAGAGAGTGGAGAGGTGACTCTTGCCAGAGGGCAAAACAAAAACAAAATTTTCACATTTTTCTTCAGCAGTGGCTCCTCTCCCCAACCAATAATTAGCGAGGTCCTGGGGGCTCTGCTAAGTGAGTCCAGGGGGATCTCTAGTCTCTGGCTGTTAATTTTTTCTCTCCTCCTCCTTCTCTTCTAGTGCCTGCCACCAGAGAACACCCGGCTGTGAAAGTTGAAGATGCTGACGCTGAGAGTGAGCCCCTCCAGGTGGAGGAGAAGCCCCCAAGCCCAGTGTTGCCACCACCATCCCCAGCCAAGTCAGAAACCCTCATGGTGCCTGGTCAAGCTCTGGGAACCACCAGGTAATGGATGACACATTGCCAGGCTTTTCCTGCTTTCTTCCCCATGGCTTTGCCTTGTGAAGTAACTTAACATCCATGAGAAGTAAAGCAGGGCAGGGATTATCACTGTTTGAAAGGTGGGAAAACTGGGCCAAAGAGAGGTTCAGTGACTTGGTCAGGATTAAAGACTAGAACTCAGATTTGCAGCTCGAAGGATATGTTGATATACAGGACAGTCTCCCATTTGACTCAGCATGGTGGAGTGGACAAAGAGCGTTTGATTTGGAATCAAAAGACTTGGGTTCAAATACAGCTCTGCTACTTTGAATCTATGTGACCCTGATCAGGTCATTTAACATGTCTCTTATCTATAAAAATAAGGGGGTTTGGGACTCGATAACCTCTAAAGGTCTCTCTGAACTGATGCTGGATGACATTTGGCATCTCCTCACCTCCCTGGGATGTTTGGGAATTGGCTGGGGATCTGCCAACCAACCAGCTTCCAGAGGGAAAGGCAATGCCAACCCGCCCTAGAGCTCCGCCCCTGTGTATTTCTCACCCCAGTCCTATAGGAAATCACGCAGGACCTCGCCAGTTTTCAAAAACATCATCGCTTAAGAAGTCCATTCAGTGGTTTGGACTTGCAAATTGCTGAGCAGAGGGAGGGAGGAATGGAGAGAAACACACACACACACACACACACACACACACACACACACACACACACAGAAATAGAGAGACAGAGGTGTAGAGATGGCTCTAGAGAGACATAGATGGAGAGGAGAGAGAGGGAGGGGAAAGGGAGAAGGGAGAGAGAGAGAGAGAGAGAGAGAGAGAGAGAGAGAGAGAGAGAGAGAAACAAATGGACATGGCTGAGTCCCAGGAGGGTTGGTGGCCTGCGGTCAACCCTCCTTTCTGGCCCTCACGGGCCAGGCCCCCCAGGCCGGCTTTGAGCTCGGTGACAGATGAAAGGGGACGGCAGTTTCCTTTCTTCTCGGGCCTGGGAGACCACCCACCCTGCGATGCCCCTCCCCACCCCGCTGGGCCCCATTCGGCCCTCGGATCAAGGGCTCCTCGGGGGTGGCCACTGAGGGAGGGGCTGGGCCCCGGGCCTGTGCTGAACAATGCCGTCCCGGCCGGTCGGAGGAGCCGTGCCCCGGAGCCGGCTGCACTTGGGGGCTCGGGCTGCTAACGAGGAGCAGGCAGTAGGCCCGGGGGCACCGAGCCTGCCGGGCACCGAGCCAGCCGCGGCCCGGGCAGGGGGGCCCCGAAGAGATGCTCTTAAGCCGGGCTGGGAGCGGGGTGCTGCGTGGCGGCCCCGCCCAGGGACCAGCCACCCCGCACTCCGGGCGGCGCTAGCCCTCCGGCTTTCAGATCCAAGGCCCTCAGAAAGGGGGCCCTCCGGGCCCCCAAAGCAAGCAAGCAAGCTCTATTCTAGGGCAAAGAAACTGGGGTCGGAGACCGAGGCCCTGGGGCTGGCTCCTGGCTCTGCCAGTTTGCCACCCGGGCCACCTTTGAAGCTCACTTACTCTCTGGGGGACTCAGTTTCCTAATCTGCTACATAAGGAGTTCGGACTAAATGACCTCCGAAGTTTCTGCCACTTCCCAGTCCTGGGAGCCTCATTCAGAGACGGGCGAGTGGGGCCTCATCGGGCCGGGGCAGAAATGGGCAGAACTTGGTGTGGGCTCTGGGGCATCTTGGTTGTGTTTGGATTGGTCTGCTGTTTGGGACAGAAGGCGGGACTGAATGGGGTGCTAACTGACTGTCCGAGGCTGGGAGGAAAGACTAGACCTCAGTGGGTCACAATCGTCATTTAAATGTTCTCCCTCCCTTTCTTCTTTGCTCCCTTTTCCCCTCCTTTTCTCCCTCCTTTTCTCCCTCCTTTTCTCCCTCCCTCCCTCCCTTCCCCCCTCCCTTCCTCCCTTCCTTCCTTCCTTCCTTCCTTCCTTCCTTCCTTCCTTCCTTCCTTCCTTCCTTCCTTCCTTCCTTCCTTCCTTCCTCCCTCCCTCCCTCCCTCCCTAGTCTTTTCTCCCCTCCTTCATCCTTTTCTCCCTTCCTTTGTCTTAAGACCCTTCCTTGCTCTGACATTTTGTTGTAAATTCTAAGTATATCTAAGCTGGAAAGTTCTGACATTCTATGTTCTAAAGACCTTCCAGGTCCTGTCATTCTGGATTCTATGGCCCCTCCAGCTTGGCCATTTTGTCTCTTAAGGACTTTTTTTTTGTGTTTTAAGGTCCTTTTCCCACTTACCATGTCATCAGGGCCCCTTTGGCTTTTATTCTCAATCAATCAATAAACATTAAGTTCCTACTATGTTCTAGATGCTAAGCTTTGGGGACAGAAAAAGAAGCAAAAGACACCCTGCCTTCAGAGATTATAAATGAATGGGGCAGGCAACATGCAAACAAACGTGTCCAAAGGAAGATATAATCAAGACATATAGGACCTAATTAGAGGGGGGAAGCAATGGCGTTAAATCACAGGTGGGTCCCAGAAGTTGGGATTTTTATTGTTCAGTAATTTCTGCCTTGTCTGAGTCTTCCATGACCCCATTTGGGGTTTTCTTGGCAAAGATACTGGAGTGATTTGTTATTTCCTTTTCCAGCTCATTTTACAGATAAAGAAACTAAGTTAAGTGACTTGCACAGTGACACCTAGCTAGGAAGTGTTGGAAGCTAGATTTGAATGTAGGTCTTCCTGATTCCAGGCTTGGCTCCATCTATTGAATCACTTAGTTGCCCTTGGGATTTTTCCTTGAGACCTAAAAAAATCCAGGGAGATCAGTAATAGGAGTGGCAAAGAAAGATCCTTTCAGTTTTAATTATTTGACTTTTTAAAAACTCTTCTCACACATCCTGGTCTAACTCAGAGAGGATTGACTGAACTGGGCTTATTTTTGTGAAACAAACAGAAAATAATTGTATTTTGAAAGTATGAGGGAATTTCTAACTCCCTTTAAAGCAGTGAATCTTAACCTGGGGGCTACGAGTTTGTGGGATTTTTTAATACTTTGGTAACTATTTCATTGTAGTTGATTTCTTTGTAACCCCAAGGATTTTATTTTATGACTCTTATTCTGAGGTGTCCTTAGACTTCCTCAGAATGTCTTAGATGTCCACACCATAGCAAAGCTAAAAACTTCTGCTCTAAAATCAGTTTCAGGCTATAAATCAGCAAAATTAAACAGGGGAATTACCTGTTTTGAAGGTAATTTGAATTTTAAGACAAGGTAAAATTGTTTCCCTTGCCAGATTAAATTTGTCATCAAACCTCACCTTGAGAGAAGGTTGTAGAGACAACTAACTTGTTGGTTTCTCACATGTGAGTTGGATTTAGGTCCCGGATGGCTGAGTTCAAGGAGAAGAAAGGACATGTCTATGCAAAGTTGTGGAGGTGAAGAAATAACAGAATATGGAGTTTAGAGAAAGGAATATTGGAAAGGAAGGTTAGAGACCAACTGTGAAAGGATTTTAACTTCCCAACCAAATAACTTGTACATTATGCTAGAGGCAATCGGGTGTTCCTGCTTTTTAATCAGAGAAGCAACATGGGCAGCTAGGTGGTCCAATGGATAGAGCACTGAGACTGTAGTCAGGAAGACTCATTTCCCTGAGTTCAAGTGAAACCTCCAACATCCACTAGCTGTGAGACCCTGGTCAAGTCACTTAACCCTGTTTGCCTCAGTTTCCTTGTCTGTCAAATGAGCTGGAGAAGGAATTGTTCTACCATGCCAGTATCTTTGCCAAGAAAATGCCAAATGGATTCAAGAAGAGTTGGACACAACTGAACCAGAACAGTGACATGGTAAGACTTTGTACTAAAGGGAGGCATTTTGGCAGGGGAGATGGATTGAACAGAGGAGAGAATGGAAACAGAGAGACCAATTTGGAGGTTATTGCAATAGCCTAGGGGAGAGGTGATAATAATAATAGTAGGAGTAATAGTAATAATAATTATATAATAATAATAGTTAATATTTATAAGCAGATATCTTATTTATATGATTGAACAGTGACCATGTGAATAGAGAGAAGGATGCAAGAGATGATGGAGAGATAAAATCAAAAGAAACTGGCTAGATAGGGGTTGGGGGAGGATAAAAGAATGCAGGGTCAGATCAATATATACCATGGAAACAATGTAAAGACTTTCAGACTGCCTTCTGTGGGGGGTGGGGAGGGAAGCGGGATTAGGAGAAAAATTATAAAATTAAAAAAAGTAAATTAAAAAAAGAATGCAGGATTAGAGATGTCTCTGAGGTTGTAAGCCTACACATGATGGGAAGTATGATGGTACCCACAATAGAAATAGGGAATTTTGAAGGAGGGGAAGGAAGAAAATACCAAGTTCTATTTTGGACAATGTTGAGCTTTTTTTGTTTTTAGTTTTTCAAGGCAATAGGGGGTTAAGTAACTTGCAGAAGGTCACACAGCTAGGTAATTATTAAGTGTTTGAGGCTGGATTTGAACTCAGGTTCTCCTGACTCTAGGGCCAGTGCTCTATCCACTGTGCTACCTAGCTGCCCCTGACAATGTTGAGTTTAAAATGCCTAGGGAACATCCAGGTGGATGGTAAGCAAACAGGCATGTCTGGAACTGGAATTCAGGAGATGATGGATTGGGGAAAATAGATGATGGAGGGAAATCATCTGCCTGAAGATGTAAGTCATCTGTTTGGCATGTCAGTGTTTCCCATTACTTCATTTTCATACGTGTCCTGACTCAAGACTGAAGACTAAGATTACTTGCTTTGCTCTAAGGAAGATGTCTTTCCTTCATTAAACTTGAATCATGAATCAATGATAATGGGATTGACTTCTCCTAATTATAACTTACATTTATTCCACATCAGGTTTTCTGGCTCAGTCAATGCTTTCATGTCCTGGCAAGCTTTCACCAAAATGTATTGATAGGTCTCACTAAATGAGGTCTCATTTATACGTGATTAACCTTCCCAGTATAGGTCTGATTTGTGAATATACTAATTGTCCTTCCCTATAGCAAGGAATGACCATTGTAGGGACCTTCAATCTTCTCTGAAAATGTGGTCTTTGTTCTTGGGTAATTGTAAATGATAATTCTTTTTGAGCTACTCAACTTCCTTACTCTGAAGTTCAAGGTTTTTATGATTAATAGAGCTAAGAGTTCTATCATCACTGGGTAAAATCTCATAAGATCAGGAAAGTAAAAAAAAAAAAACAACCCCAAACAAACCCTAGGAATTTCTTTGTTCTAAACGCCAGCCTATCTTAGCCAGTTTGACCAGGCGTCCACTAGCTGATGTGGATAAACCCCAGAATCACTGTTAGGTAGCCACAAAAGCAAAATCATACTATCATGAAAATTCATTCATTCATTCACTCAACAAAGAGCTATAAGTAACTACTGTTAAATTGTAATCTGCTTGAGGATAGGGACTGTCTTTTTACCTCCTTTATATCCCCCCGCACTTAGTATAATATAGGTATTTAATAAATGTTTATTAATTGATTAATAATTATGAGAGTAGGTTTTCAGTTTGTTGGAAAGTGAGCACCTGGTTGCTCAAAAATATGCTCTTAGGCAATACAGGGGCCAATTTGTTATAATTTATAACTATCATGTTTTATAATATAGTGGAAGTGTTTATGTAGACTGTGTTAATTGAATTAATGAAATTATTGGGTAAAATGACATTGATCCCAAGAACATTATTATGAGGGTTATGCCTGTAATATTTGCTCTGCCTACCTCTATGGACTGTTCTGAGAAAAGGACTTACTGACCTCAAATTTCTATAGAAATGTGAGCTGGAGTTACTGTCATCATTGTTATTATGAGAGGAAGTGTGATTATAATGGAAAGAACACTGGATTGTGAGTCAGGAGACCTGGACATGAATTATTAGTATGACTTTGGGCAAATCTTTTCCTCTTTTGGGGTTTTGGTTTTCTTCAACTGTAAAAGTGGATCAGATTTATTTTAAGGTCTCATGTAACTTAGATGTGGTGGATCTTGAATTTGTTCTATTTTTTCCTCCTCCCCCTGATCAATTCATCAAGGCTAGCATCATTCCTCTTTTTCTAGCAATTCATTGTTATGATTATAGTCAGAGAAAGATGATGTACTTCTCTAGATGGGTTAAGAAGGCCCCAGGGGAAGTGTATTAGGTAACAGCCACTGCTGCTTTGGGGCCACTATGGTCCCAGGGATGGCTTTTCGTTTTGCTGACATTCCTAGCCAGATGATTTTCATAAAAAGAGTTGGACTGAATATCCACTAATGGCTCCTCTTCTTTCCTCTTCCTCACCTCTCCAAGTTCCTGGATCCTTATGGGGATCCTGATGAGGTACCTTGAAAGCTATCAAAGGTAATGCATATCTCATGACTTAGAAGGAGCAATGAATTGTAGCAGAGATCCTCACCAATGGCTGAAGGCAGATTAGCTGTAGGACAGATGGAAATATTTTTCATTTGGGAAATGTCATAGTGCTGGAAAGGTAGGTAGAGATGTGGGACCCCCAGATTTCTTCAATAGAGCAGGAGATATTTAGGCAGAATATAATCTTAATATGATATAAATGTTAAAAATAATAAAACATTAAATATCAATATAATGCAAGACATATCACATTAGTTTATCATATAATGATTATATTAGGCAAATTATTATATAGTTATCATGTATAATATAGTAAAATGTAATGATTATTATCAATCATTTTTTATTAGTAGAAACAGTAGTAATTCAGAGAAAGTTGGTCCATGAAAGCTATCTTTCATGAGTTAGGTGACTTGCCCAAGGTCACACAGTCAGGTAATTACTAAGTGTCTGAGGTCAAATTTGAACTCAGGTCCTCCTGACTCCAGGTCTATCCACTGTGCTACCCAGCTGCCCCTCTTTCTTCTATCCTTTTAGGTTTGACCACTCAATGAATACTTCTGTCATATTTCATAGAATTCTAGTAATAATTGTTATCGAAGATCAACTAGGTAGCACAGTTTATAGAGTGCTGGGCTTGGAGTCAGGAAGACTCATCTTCCTGAGTTCAAATCTGACCTCAGACTCATACTAACTGTGTGACCTTGGGCAAGTCACTTAATCCTATTTGCTTCAAGTTTCTTTATCCATAAAATGACCTGGAGAAGGACATGGCAAATCACTCCAGTATCTTTGCCAGGAAAATCTCAAATGGGGTCACAAAGAGTCAGACCCAACTGAAATGAATGAACAGAAAACATGTTATAAAGATGAAAATGGAGCTAGATGTTCACATGCTGTCTTCTTTGTTTTCATTTTGCTTTTCATGTAAGTCTTGCTGATCATAGCCCAAGGAATAACTATCCTTCTTTCCCAATGTCCTTGATAAATAAATCCTCTCCCCTCCCAAGTGAATCATTTCTATAATTTCAAAGCTTAAACTTTTAAACTGGGGTCCACGGCCAGCTAAATCTATCCAATAGATTTGGATGGATTTCACAGGATCATGTACTTGGAAGGAAAAACAACTATATTTTTATTTTCACTCATCTATAGTGGAAATTTAGCATATTTCCTTTATTTTAAAAAGCCCATTATTCTGAGAAGGGTTCTTGGGTTTAATGGGTTCAAGAAATACAGAAAAGACTAAGAACTCCTGGTTTAGAGGATTTACCCAAAGTGGGCATTGTCGATAGGAATGGCAAGAGTGGCAAAGAGCTCTAGAATTGGCTTGGATTCTGAAATTTCTCTTTACTTTCAGTGTGACCATGGGTAAATCACTTTGGTTTCTGGGCCTCAGTTTCCTCAGTGTGTGAGATGGGAATTATAATATTCCTATTCTAGCAGACTGTAGGACCCTTGAAGCCAGGGATTATTTTCCTTTTACTTTTGTAATCTTAAATACTCACATAATGTCTGGCTCATAGCAAGCAATGCAAGTGGTTAGCAGTTTAGTAAAGAGTCAACCAGACTATAACCATAATTTTTATTGGCAACTAGGTATAGAGTTCTGGATCTCATCTTCCTAAATTCAAATCTGGTCTCAGACACTTACAGTTGAATGACCCTGGGCAAGTGTCTTAACCTGTTTGCCTTAGTTCTTTATCCATGAAGATAAAGAGGAGAAGGGAATGGAAAATCACATTGGCCAAAAATTTATGGCTCATTTTGTCATCCATTACCTTGGTCTGGAGGCATCCATGACCCCTTTGCAGGTGGCATAGTTCCTTAGTCTTCTAGAATCCATGGATGATCATTGTATTGATCAGATTTCTTTGGGATTTCTCTAATCCCCAAGTGGAGTTACTCAATACTAAAACTACTGAATAACAGCATGCACAATGAATATAAATTCAAGCCAGAAGGAAAACAGAAGAAAGGCAGTCCGTGTCCCAAAGGAGCATCAAATGGGGTGGAGATGAGTCAGCAATGTAACCTAGGGAGAAATGAAGGCTCAGTTGTTCTGGGTTTCCTCCTTTAAAAAGAAGGTTCTGGAAGAAAACAATCAACCAGAGGAAGATGCCATAGGAACAAGAAGATATTTCCAAGTAGTCTAAGGATGGAGTGTGCTTTTAGAATAAAGAGATTTGCTGATATAGTAGAGAGAGTCTTGTGGAGATGAATTAGTATCAGAGAGATAGTGTTGCTTCTCCAAGCCTTTCTCTATGAAGCAATCTAGCTTCTTCCTGGAGACCTGAGAGGTCCTCCAAGAAGATGTCTTTCCTGAATGATTCAGAGAGAGCAATTTTATAGCTTGAACCCTTGGAAACTATTTCTGATCCAGTGTCTGTCTGGTTCTGCCCTTTTAAGGTAAAATAGAAGAGATCAATTCTAGACATTGACTTAACAACAGGAGACATTGAATTTTTAAAAAAATCTCCAGGGCTTTTATTTCAACTTTCCCCTCCCCCCCAAAAAACGGAAATTCCATTTAGCTTCGTTGATTAAGGTCAGAAAGTTGTACCTTCAGTTCTCAACCTTGGAAGCTGTGACACCTCAGGAGAAAGCCAGGAAATCCAGGGGTACTGATGGTTCTCCCCTGATAACTTACCTCTATTGTATGTCTGTCCCCTTTTCCTTCCCTGGTATCATTAAGAGAGAGTTTCTAGGTACAACTATAAAGTAACTCAACTTTGAATTTCCTGGTCCAGTTCAGTTGGTGCTCCAAATGCCAGGGAATTTAAACAAGGCAATTTCCTTCAACAGCTGAAGTGTTTGTGATCTCAGAACGGAAGTACAGAGTAAGAAAGCTTCTAAACAAATCCGAGGACATCCTGTAAAAGCACAGAGTTTTAGTGAGAAAAGGAAACTTTGGAAAATCCACTTCCCATCTTGATTTTTTCTAGTTTGCCAAATAATGATTTATGGATGTTTAGACATGAACCAGCAAGGGAAATCCTTTGCCATCTTGCCCAATCCTAACCCCCAAGAGATGCCCCCTGAAAACCTGTGATAAAACCACAGTTTCCCCTGGCTGCTCATTCATTCCACTTTGGGATTGCTTAAATTAGGAGGAAGTTTTTCTTGACATCAAGTCAAAATTTTCCTCTTTGCAACTTTCACTCATATGATTCATAGAATAAGAGATAGTCTGATCTGAAAAAAAAAAACCCTTAGAGATTATCCTGCAGTGAGAAAATGTTAGACTTTACGTATTAGAAGAGTTTGGTTCATATCTCATCTTCCCCACTCTGAATAAGTCAAATTCTCTGGGTCTCAGATTACTCATTTGTAAAATGAAGGAATTAGACTAGATGACCTCTTATGTTTTCTTATAACTCTCAATTTATAGTACAATTCATATGTAGGTGAAAACAAAATCAGTAAAAGGAAGTGATTTGCCCAGGCTCATATAATCAATTATTGTCAATGGTAGTAACAAGAAACCAGATTTCAAGACTCTTAATCCAGTGATTTTTTTTCCCATCTGGTAGACTATTGTTATAACCCAAGGGTGAAGGGATAAAGAAATCAGGCTGAATTGGTTCAGTAGAAATAGAAAGAATATTGTGGACAGATAGTGAGAAAGTGTAATTTAGAAGATTTAATTGAATAAGGAGAATGATGGAGAGGGAAGAAATAAAGATGATGGGGGCAGATTTCTGCCTTGTGCATTCAGTTTGATAATTTAAAAAAAACTCAAAATATTATTAAATATTTGTTCCATTTCTTTTTAAATTTTATTTTTTATTCTCAAGTGTTTATTTTCTCTCCCTACCAATATTTTCCCAGTTTAGAAAAAAGAAAAAACTTTCATAACAAATATGCCCCATCAGGCACAACAAATTTCCACATTGGTCATTTCCAAAAGTTTATGTCTCTTTTGGTCATCCATTAGTTCCTTTTTTTTTTTTAGATTTTGCAAGGCAATGGGGTTAAGTGGCTTGCCCAAGACCATACGGATAGGTAATTACTAAGTGTCTGAGGTTGGATTTGAACCCAGGTACTCCTGACTCCAGGGCTGGTGCTCTATTCACTGTGCCACCTAGCTGGCCGATCCATTAGTTCCTGATCAGGAGCCAGGTGGCATAGATGCTTCGTTCTCTAGAATCTATGGTTGGTCATTGATCAGAGTTCTTAAATATTTCAAAGTGGTTTGACTTTATAATATTGTGATTACTGGGGATAAATTATTCTTCTGATTCTGGTCACTTCATTCTGCAATACAAAATTCTTCCCAAATTTCTTTGAGAGGAGGAGAGGGGAGAGGAAGGGAGAGGAGAAGAGGGAGGGTGAGGGAGGGTAAGGGTGAGGAGGGTGTGAGGGTGAGGGAGAGGGAGAGAGGGTGAGGGTGAGGTTGAGAGTGAGGGAGAAGGAAAAGAAGAGGGAGGGGAGAGGGAAAGGGAGAGGGAGAGGAGAGGAGAAGAAGGGGAGGGAGGGGAGAAGAGAGGGGGAGGGGAGACAGAGCAGGAGAGGAGGGGAAGAGGGGAGAAGAAGAGAAGATGAAGAAGAAAAAGGAGGAGGGAGGAGAAAGAGGAGGGAGGAAAGAAGAAGAAGCAGAAAAGAAAGAAAGAAGAAGGAAAGAAGGAGGGAGAGAGGAAAAGGCAAAGGCAGGGGAAGATAGAAATAAAATGGAAGGGGTAGAAGGGGAAGGGGAAGAAAGAGGAGAGAATGGAGAAGGACGAGAAAAGAGAGGACAACTTTAGCTGCAAATCAAATGCCCTTGTATCAGGGCAGTAAAGTAGATGATGTTTCATCTTCTTTAGTGTCTTTCCATTAATAAAACCATACAATGCCCAAGACTGACTTAGTAGTAAGAATGACTTTTCTGGGTCTTTTAATAGTTGTGGTTTTGGGAAATGGTGTGTAGTATCTACAAAAGTTGTTAGGTTATAACTTTACGAGGGTCTCTTCCTAGCCAGCTCAACAAGGAAATGATATAGATTTTTTAGGCATATATGGGGTTTTTGTTTTAGTTGTTTCTAACTCTTTATGACCTTATTGGAATTTTCTTGGCAAAGATATGGGAGTGGTTTGTCATTTCCTTCTTTGACTCATTTGACAGATGAGGAAACTGAGGCAAACAGGGTAGTAAGTATCTGAGAACATATTTGAACAAGGAAGATGAGTCTTCTTTACTCAAGCCCAATACTCTATCCACTGAACCATCTATCTGAGTACAGAACAGATTTCCCACATTGTTGAATCCAGGTGAAAAATCTGCAATTATAGTTTTCATATAGCATAACTTTTTGTACTCCATTCATCTATTAATTAATTTGAAATTGAGAAGAGAACTTCATGATCTGCATTTTTCTAGGAGGAATAGTTATCTTGAGGAGGTGGTTTACTATTCCTAGGGCTCTTGGTGGTGGCCAGAATGGAGTGATCTCTCTTCATGAGGATTATTTCCCTCAATATGGAAAGATACATTCACTGACTGCACTGCAATTTGTGAATAGATCACTGTGGTAAAAAAAAAAAAAAAGATGGTTCCCTTTAAAAGCCTTATGCCCTTGACATCCACTTTGGGGAATAAGTGGCCCCACTAGCTGCCTGGAAGGCTGTCCCTAATGACACAATTGTCAAATGATTCTGGCTTGTGTATTCCTCATTTGCGGAACTTAAACAGACGTCGCTTCCATGGGACCCTCTGCATATAGCTGAAAATGTTTTGAACTTCTGTCTAGGAAGAGGCTTCCGTCACAGGATGAGGAGGAGGAGCTCAAGGCCCTGTCTCCAGTGCAATCTCCAGTGGTAGCCTGGTCTGGACCATCTAGTCCCCAAGGACAAGAGTGAGTTGGAAACTTCTCTCCTATGAATAACTAAGGACATCTCAGCATTTTGGTGACTCATTGGCTCTAGATCATTAATAATGATGCATCTTGAAGACTTTTTGGGGAGTGGAGAACTTAGTTCATTATGTTAAGCAACATGTTTGGGTTTTAAAGGGTTAAATGTGACAGGTAACATGCTGTGGTTGTTGTCAGTTAATGTGGATTTAAATCCTAGTTCTGCCATTTGAATGAATTGCTGAAAAGCATTTATTAAGAATTTGCTGTGTGCTAGATACTTACAATGTGTGTGACCTTAAGCAAACCACAACATTTCTCTGGGTCTCAGGTTCTTCTGTAAAATGAAGGAATTGGACTAAAGTTAACCTCTTGTAACTCTATATAGCTATTTAGTGTTTTGAGTCTCATTGTTAAAGTTTAGTATTTTATGTCTCATTGTTAAAGTTTATATTTCTTCTTTCCTCTTTCTCTTCTTGCCTCCCTTTATCCCTTCCTCCATCTATCCATCCATCTGTCTAATCTATCTATCATCTATCTATCATCTATCTATCTATCTATCTATCTATCTATCTATCTATCTATCTATCCATCCACCCATTATCTCTCACTCTCACTCACACTCTCTCTCTTTATCCATTCATCTATTTCAAAGTCCCTCTCTCTATCCATCCACTTATCTATCTATCTTAAAGTCTCTCTTTCTCTAACCATTTATTCATGTATCTCAAAGTTTTTGAGAACAAAACAAATCAACATACCTCAGGAAGCAATTTAAACTAGAAGCAAATCTATATTTTTTTGTTCAAATTTTTGAATGGGACCAAAGTGAGAGCATGCCAATAGTCCCAGAACTGAGTTACCCTCAAACCAGTCAAAGCATCCTTAAACAAAATGATGTATTTTTTTGGTTCCCAACATGAAGTTGGAATCAGAGCAGATCTAGGAGGTTGAACATGGAAAATGATGGAGAAACATCAGGTTTTATTTTGCACTTGTTCTACATGGATGATGATTATTATTAGTGAAGGTGCTCAGTAGATTTTGCTTCTCCCATCACTCTTCCCCTCCCTCCCCAGTGCTGCTGAACGAGCTGAGTCCACAGCCAGCCACAATAGTGCGATCATCAATGACCGGCTCCAGGAGTTGGTGAAACTCTTCAAGGAACGGACTGAGAAAGTGAAAGAAAAACTCATTGATCCTGATGTCACTTCAGATGAGGAAAGCCCTAAACCATGTGAGTGAGAGGTGAATGAGTAATGAGGTGGTGAGGAGGAAAGGGATCTTGGGTCCAATGGCCAGATCATTGTTGCTGTTATTCATCCTTCATTCTGGAAGAAGACCAATGACATAATGGAGGCTATGTCTTGACTTGTGCATGGATTGGATTTAAATGAGGTAGAACTGTTATCAGATGGGTGAGAAGTAAAGTAGCTTAATACTGTGTGTGTGTGTGTGTGTGTGTGTGTGTGTGTGTGTGTGTGTGTTAGGGAGGGAGACAAGAGGTTACAAAGAAGTGGGGAATTATAGAATGTCAAATTCTTTGGAAGAGACCATCTATTTTAACTCCCTTATTTCAGGCGGTCAATAATCACTAAGCTAAGTGTTAAGCAGACAAAGTAAAGCAAAGTCAATGAATATTAATTAAGTACCTACTGTTTACTAGGAACCATGCTGAATGCTGGGGGATACAAAAAGAAGGCAAAAGACAGTCCCTGCCTTCAAAGATCTCACAAAGTAATGTGGCAAAGATACCACACACAAAGAAATTGAAAAGGGAAGGGGGAAGAGAAGAAGGGAGGGCATCTGAAGCCAGGCCATAGATGAAGTCTTGAAGCCAGGTAGGCAATTATGAGTTACCCTAAAGAAGTTCCTCTCCTTAAGTGGAGGGTCTGGGAGGAGGTGTTCATATCCACCCTCTCCAAACAGAAGGAAGGATGGCCCCAAGGGATGGATGCTGAGGAGGTATGAATTCTGATGTTGATTTATCTTTCGGGAAGATGAGCTTCTGGAGACGATTCTGAAGTCTTTTCCTTTTACAGATGAGGAAACTGAGCTTCAGAGAGGATTTGACCTTTAGTCTTTCTTGACTTCTTAGGCCAGAGCTCTTTCCACTATTCTGTCAATATAACTAGCTCATGTCAATATAACATTTTCTCATGATGAGCTAAGGTGGTGCAAAACATTATTACCCTCATTTTACAGATTCAGATAACAAAACCCGAGAGATGAAGGGTCTTCCTTGAGGTACTAAATGTCAAATTCAGAAGTCAAACGCAGGACCTCTGCCTCCTGGTCCACAGCTCTTTCCACTTTCTAGGGGTTGTCTCTCCAAAAAGCCTCCAGGACCCTTCAGGGAAGAGCTAAGATCACTTTGAACCAATGGTATCCAGGATGGACACAATACAATGCTCATTTGAGATGTCCAGTAATCCTCTCTCATTGTCCCTCAAATCAATGGTATCCAGGCTGGACACAATGCAATGCTCATTTGAGATGTCCAGTAATCCTCTCTCATTGTCCCTCAAATCAATGGTATCCAGGCTGGACACAATGCAATGCTCATTTGAGATGTCCAGTAGCCCTTCCTCATTGTTCCTCCCCCAGACACACTCGGTTCTGAATGAACTCTAGATGAGAGCATCCCAACTCTTACCTGGCAAGAATTTCTGGGCTGCTGTCCAAGCTCTCTGAGGATGGAGCAGTGTAATTTGCCCCAGGAGAAGGCTCTGGTGGTTGTTTGGGATGCTGTTAGTCCACAATGACCATTTTACTTATTTCTTGCAATATGCTTTCCTATAGCTATGGTTGGTACAAGATGAGGAACAATTTCTCAGCTAATTGATTATTTTCCCTCAATTTCCAGTGCCCTGCGATTTGGATAAGATAAGCTTGCATTCCTTTTCTCCTTGGTTTTTAGAAGGATAAAAGGGCAGGGAATGGGGACAAGGATGTATGTGTGTATTGCTAGATCTAGGAGGCTGAATGAACCAAGGCAAATGATTACAGTTGGGGTGCATGCAAGAGTTTTTCCCACTTTTTCCTGCAGCCCCTTCCAAGAAAGCCCCAGAACCAGCACCAGATACCAAAGCTGCAGAGGCTGAAAAGGTTGAAGAGGAAGAACACTATTGCGAGATGTTATGTTGCAAGTTCAAACGCCGTCCGTTGAAAACCTACAAGTTTCCCCAAAGCATTGACCCTCTCACCAGTAAGTCATGCATGAAGGAAGCTATCCTTCTGATGCAAAGAATGAGAAGGGGAAAGGGAGGGGAAGGGACAGGGAAGGGAGGATTGCTGAGGATAATGAGAAGGGGGAGGAAGAGGTGCTGGATGGCAGGTGGCCAGTGGGTGTACCTGAACTATAAAGATTAAGGATAATGCCTATGATCAGGGGTTCTTCACCTGGAGTCCATGAACCTTGCTAAGTGTCTTTAAACATAATTGATTTCCTCATAATCCTAATCCTTTATATTTTATTCTGGAAAAGCTATATGTGTGTGTGTGTGTGTGTGTGTGTGTGTGTGTGTGTGTGTGTGTGTGTGTGTGTGTGTGTATATATATATATACTCTGTTGCTTCAGTTTTTCAAAGAAGAGTAGTGTGACTCAGTGGTTAGAGAACCAATCTCAAAACCAGTAAAACTTATGTTTGACTTGTACTGCTTATGGGACCCTGAGCAAGTTCAAAAAACTCCAGTTGTAGAGAAGATGCCAACTTACATTAGTGGCAGAAGGTAAATCCTCCTTATACAAATGGAATCATATAATGAAACCTTACATGAATGAAAATCCTGGGAATGCTACTTATCTCTATCTACTTGTCAAAGCACACTTACTCCTAGAAAGATTAACTCATGAAGAAGGATTGAGGTGTGGTGACTGGGTCCCAAGCACCAGATCCAGTCCTCTTCTGTACCCTTATATTCACTGTTGGTCCATCATGAGGTCCGTACAGTTTTGGGTCATTCCCTATCTTCTCATTAGACATGCTTAGAGACCTTGACATTCCCTCTTTCCCTATTTGGAGAATCTACAGTGCTCACTTCCTTCTAACAGAACCCATTTTTGGCTCTGTCTGAACCACTGTCCAACCCTCCTGCCTTTCTCCCCATGCTCCATAGAAATGTGTCTTGACATCTCCCTAAGCATTTCTTCTTTTTCCCTTTGGAATTTCTTCAGCTTTATAGTATAATAGACTCTTTGACAGTATGGTAAAATCTAATGACATCTTCTCAGTACAAGATTTTTAAATGCAAAAAATAAAAGATATGAGATTACAAAGGAGTCTAATTAAATTGAAATACATTTATCAGAGTGTTTTTTTAAAACCCAACATGTTTACAGATTCTGAATTCAGAGCCCTAGGTCTAGACTCTTCTTACGGGCTTTCTTTACTCTCAAATTCCAGATAGAGTGAGAGACTAAAGAAAATGTAGCAACTTTGAGCTTCTGGCTCCCTCTGAACCTCTTTTTTCCCTCTTGACCTCAGAGATTTCTTTCTGTATTTTCCACCCCTCATCCCATATTAATGAGTTTTAGTCAACAGAATGTCAATTCAATTTTTCTTCTAACATTTAAAATGAACCAACACATTCATTGATCTCTCTTTTGATCCTAGATGCCCTCTCTCTTTGGACTTTCACAGATCCTAGCTTTGTCTTGCCCAAGAAATACAAAGAAATTAGTTTTACTGTTAAGTTTTTCTTTTTAATTATATGTACTTATTTGCTAGACACAGTGCTATCTTTTTAAACTGATGTAATTAGGTCCAATTTGAAGGGTATAAACTTATCTCCTTTTTTAGAATAGCATAATTTCATGATCTTGATTGATTCCTCATAGATGAGGAATAATTCTGCCTTATTTAAATTGATTTTCCTTGGTAGATGAAAAACTTCCTATTGGCTACTTGAAATATTTGTCACTTGACATTGAAATTCTGCCATTTGACTATTCAAATGTCTCTGTGGGTTAAATTTTGGATTCCTCTCTTTCTATAATCTATGGATTATTTCTTGAAGTTTGCTATGCTTTCATTTTCATCAATTTTTTTCTATGAGAGAAAATTTAAATTATCTTTATAAATGTTTTTATGGTGCTCACTTTCAAGGCTATTCTGTCAATTTTTCTTCTTATTTTTTATACTTATAAAGGCTGCAAGATCTGTAAGTCATTTTTTCAGAGTTTCTATTGGAGAGGGTTCCTCTACCATGTGTTCTAAATTATCTATTCTTTTGGTGGCCTTCTTGAGAGCTCTCTTTTCTGTCTCTAATTTCTATTCTATTATTTCAATTTAATTTTTTCCTTTTTTATTCTGAAACATCCTAGATTTTCTTGCTGATTTTTCATTATTTCAGAATTTATAGCTTTACCTTCTCATTCATTGGAGGTTTTCAAGTTACTATATATCACTGCGTAGTATATATTTATTGGGTTTGTTTTCCATTTTTCATCCTTAATGAATCTCATTACTAGATGGGATCAGCTTATACTATAGTTTTCTATCCCAGTCGTCTTCCCAGGCATCCCTTCCTTTCTGATGAAGATTATATTGCATCAGTCCCCTTAAACCCCTCCTCCCTTTTCTCTTCTCCTCCTCCTCCTCTTCCTTCTCATCCTCCACATCCTTGTCCTCCTCCCTCCTCCATAGGTCAGGCAATTGTGATCACCTTATTGGGCAAAGTTCTTGCCTGAAGTAGTAAAGGTAGCAGTTAGATTGAGATGCTCTTCTTACCCCCACCATCTTGCCAGATGTCTATTTACTCCTCTTTGTACACCACTGTACTTCATTCCCCCCAATTGCCTCCTTTTGCATGGAGTTTTTATCTACAACAAAAGAAAAGGACAAAAACTTTTCTCAATATCAATCTTAACCTTTCTTTTGATCCATTTTATATCCACTTCATTTCTTGCTCAGTCTTCAGTGGGAAAAGAGTATACACTTCAATCCTAAGATCATAGATTTAGAGCTAGAAGGATAACTAGAAACCATCTAATTTAACCCTCACCATTTTACAAATGAGGAAACTGAGGTTTACTTAGAGACATCAAGTAGGCTCATTGAGTTATAGCAAGCGTCCAATGTAGAATCTGAACCAAAGTCTTCCTGATTCCAAACACAGCCCTCTCTCCAATGTATCACTTTGCTTCCATATGATTTTTCTGGTTGAATCTGGAAAAAAAAATTCCTCCCAAAGTTTAAGTGTGACTGATGAACATCTTTCTCTTCCTCTTAGACCTGATGTATATCCTTTGGCTCTTCTTTGTGGTCTTGGCCTGGAACTGGAATTGCTGGCTGATTCCTGTCCGATGGGCTTTTCCATACCAGACCCCAGAAAACATCCACCTCTGGCTACTTATGGACTATCTGTGTGATCTCATCTATTTCTTAGACATCACTGTCTTCCAGATGCGCCTGCAGTTTGTCAAAGGAGGAGACATCATTGTAAGTTGCTGGGCAACCACAAGGTTCAACTACTATAATGAAACCTGCTCACTCTCCATAGTCCTTGGCAGTTGACAATTAACTCTCAATTTTGTTTGGCACAAAGGTCTGGAATCTAGGGCACTGACCTCAGTATCAGCCCTGACTTTGGACTTCTCTGGTCTCTGTTTTTTCCTCTATAAAAGGGGAGAGATGGATTTGATGGGCAGGTTGCTGAAAGAATCTTGGATTTGAATGATCTGGGGAGAACACATATACATAGAAGTAAATAGAGAATATTTTCAAAGTAATTTGGCAAATGGGTTAGATGAGAGGAGCACCTAGCTAGAAAGACTGCATGGAGGATGTGACACTTTACTAGGACCCTGATGAGATTTGAAGGGAGCTAGGGATTTGAAAAAGCTAGAAGTGATGGGGGGAGAAGTATATTCCAGGAAGGGGGGTGAGGGGAGCCTGAACAAAGGCATGGAGTGGGAGATTCATAATGAATAGCCAGCTGTCCAATTGGAATGTAGAGTGGTAATATGAAATAAGGCTTGAAAGGTAGACTAAAATGAGACTGTGTATTTTAAAATGCCAAATAGAGGAATTTGCATCTGATCTTAGAGCTCATAGGGAATACTGAGCAGGAGTATAACATGATATGTATTTTAGAAATCTCAACTCAGCAGATATGTGGACAAATGGATTAGAGATGGTTGTTGTTGCTTGTTGTTTGCTCTTCATTGTTATTTTTAGGGGGGTTTTGCAAGGCAATGGGGTTAAGTGGCTTGCCCAAGGCCACACAGCTAGGTAATTATTAAGTGTCTGAGGCTAGATTTGAACTCAGGTCCTCCTGACTCCAGGGCTGGTGCTCTATCCACTGCACCACCTTGCCGCCCCAGTTTGCTCTTCATTTTTGAAGAAGGTCATGACATCAGGGAGGTGATGCCATGACATACAAATGAATTAGATTTAAGTGATGGGAGAAGACTAAGACTTGAGCCAAGAAGACTAAGTAGAAGGCTGATGTAATCACTTTGATGAAAGGTGAGGTGGTCAGCAACTGAGGGGGTGGCCATGAGGCTGGAACAAAGGAGATAAAGGCAAGCAATATTTTGAGGATAGAAAAAGCAAGTCTTGACACCTTATGACCATAGGGAATGAGACTTAATGAAGTTTAGAATGACCAAATATGTGAATCTGAGTGACTGGAAGTGTGGTAGTATCATTGACACAAACAGGGAATTTAAGTGCTGGGGAAATATTAGTGAGTTGTAATTATGTATTCTAAGTCTGTGATTAGTCTGTCAATCAATAAACATTTATTAAGTGTCTACTCTATCCCAGGCACCATGTTAGGGCTGGAGATACAAAGAAAGGCAAAAGATAGACCCTGCTCTTAAGGACAGAAATGCCAATGGAAAATTGCGTGGGATGTGATAAAGAGTTATATAGTGATGATCTAGCAGTAAAGTTTAAGAGAGAGACTGGGAATGGATGTTTGTAGATCTGATAGTCATCTGCATAGAAATTATAATAATTCATGGGCATCAGTGAGATCACTAAGAAAGAAGCTGTGGGTAGAGAAGAAAGAGACTTGGGATAGTCTTGGCCTTTGGAGCCTGCACTTAGAGTTTGGGGCACCCATGATGATCCCTCAAAGAAGACAGAGAGAGTCCAATGGGAAAGAGGAGAACCAAGGAAGAGTAGTGTCCCAGAAGTCATGTCTAGTCAAATGGACAAAAATCTAAAATACAGAGAGTGTCGAGGAGGCAAAGGCTACTTGGTGATGGAAAATCCTGCAGAAAGATGGAGGAGGATGAGGGATGAGCAAGGAATAGCAGATTCGGCAGCTAAGTGCTGTCTGATTACCTCAGAGAGAGAGAGGAGTTTCATTTGAGTGATGAAACTAGAAGCCAGATTGCACCTTAGTAACTAGTTGGCTCTCCTTGTCCCCTGTTTTACAGATGAAGAAACGGAGGCACAGAGAAATGAAAGGACATGCCCAAACTTACCCAAACTGTTAGTAGGAGAGCTAGGATGAGTCTGAACTTACTTTGGTGCTCCCTCTACTGGACCCTGTAGGCAGTGTTTACAATCTTGGTATCGATATGAGGTTTTCTGCCCAGGACAGGAAAAAGGGGGTATTTTCCTAGTCCAGGATACATGGAAGAAGCCTTGCTCTTCCCTTTCCTGCAATTGGATCACTCTTAAAGTAGTGATGCATGGAGCATTCCCTTCCCAGACCATATTCAGAGAGGGGATCATCTCCCCGAGCCACGGTGATTAAATCTGGTGCCTTTTCTTCCCATCTGAGACATAGAATTCAGGTAACAGTAGACTCTCCCATAATCTTTTCCTCTGCAGTTTCCAACAGATTGAGAGAAATATACCCTAAGGTGATCAATCAGCCAGTCAACAAACATTAATTAAGCACCTACTATGGGGATGTGATGATCATTTGTCCATTCTCTTTTAGACAGACAAAAAGGAGATGCGCAACCACTACCTAAAGTCTCGCCGTTTTAAGGTACATGACTTTTTTTTGTTTGTTTTTTGCAAGGTAATGGGGTTAAGTGACTTGCCCAAACTAGGTAAGTTTTAAAATATATATGATATATTAATATATATTATATAAAATATGTTTTAAAATGCATAATTTCCCAGAAAGAGGCTGATTTATATGGGAACCCCCATTTAAAGCAGTTTCTGAGCAGGCTTAAGTGAGACATTCATGAATTTGCTCTACCACATATACATACATACATACATATATATTATATATATTATATATAAAAACTTGGAACTGAAGAAATATGAAACTGAGGAAAAGGAAGAAGTATTTATGTTGTAAGTACTTCACAAATATCTCATTTGATTCTCACAAAATCCCTGGGAAGAGGGTACTGAGGCAGACAGAGGTTAAGTGACTTGCCCAGGGTCACACAGCTAGAAAATGTCTGAGTCAGGATTTGAACTCAGGTCTTCTTGACTCCAGACCCAGTGCTCTGCCCATAAAGTTTCCTATCTACAACATTTCAAATGTGCCATATTGCACTGTGGAAAAAGAGGGAATCGTGTGAAAATGCTCTTGACTTCATGCATGTAAATGCATGTATTAAGTATACATGTGTGTATATATATAAGTATATATATATATATATGTGTGTGTGTGTGTGTGTGTGTGTGTGTGTGTGTGTGTGTGTGTGTGTAACATAAAGGTCATTGCTTCCTAGTGTATAGATAACTGGCCTTAGACTCCAGAAAGCCTAGGTTCTGGCCTGCCTGCTGGATGTCAGACCCTGGGCAAGTCACTTAACTTCTGAATGTTCACTCACGATAACTCTGAAAATGGCAGAGAAGTTGCCATCTGCATAGATGGAGTTTCATCTTGTTGGAATTTTTATACTAATCTGTATCCCTCTCAAGTAACAGTTTGCTGGATGCCAGAAGTCTACATAGACTAGAACCAGGTTAATTAAAGTCTTTGTGGGACACTAGGGCGATTCTGTTGAAGTGTCTGTATAACCCGACTATATCATTCAGAGGCAGGTGGGGTGAGTGGTATTAAATACCAAGGTGTACTTTGTGATCTGGAAATGTCAAATCATGAGGCCTAGAAAAATATGTGTTGATGGCACACACTGTCTAGTTCCTGATGAATTTCTAATTCTAATATAGGAGTTGCTAATATACCCTGACATATTTCTCCTTTTTTTTAAAACAGATTTATATTGATGTCTTCTGTTTTTTATATTTCATAGTTACCCCTAATATTCTTCCTCTTTCCTTTCTCAGACTCATCCTGAGACCAAAAAAGAAAAAGAAAAGATAAAAAAATTAATACAACATTGAAAGTAGTCTATAGATTGTAGACTCCTCACCTCCATGAAGGGATTTACTTGGGGGATATTCCCTCATCTTTTCAAGAGAATCTTAATCATGTTAATTTTATTAGTCATTAAAATTGGGGGGGGGTAATTGTTCTTTCCATTTACATTAATGTAGCTGTTGTATATATTGTTTTCTTGGCTTTGCTTCCTTTCATCCTGCATCTGTTCTTGTAGATCTTTTCAATTTCTTTGTATCCATCACTTATAACATTTTTTTTTGTTTGCTTGTTTTTTTGCAAGGCAAATGGGGTTAAGTGGCTTGCCCAAGGCCACACAGCTAGGTAATTATTAAGTGTCTGAGACCAGATTTGAACCCAGGTACTCCTGACTCCAAGGCAGGTGCTTTATCCACTATGCCACCTAGCCACCCCTACAACATTTTTTAAAGCCCAGGAATATTTCATTACATTCATGTATCACACTTTGTCGTTGCCATTTCCCAATTGATGAACATCAGCTTTGTTTCTTTGCTCAGGCATATTTCTAATGGTATCTTTTCATGTACATCAGAGGTCCTATGGTTCATAGGTGTCTTCAGTTTGTGGCTTTCCTTCTAATTTTGGCTTTAAAAATTGCATTTTAGATGGATGTGCTTTGCCTCCTGCCCCTTGACTTGCTCTATTTAAAAGTTGGTGTGAATTCCCTCTTACGGCTGCCACGCTGCTTAAAGGTAAGTCCCATTGCATATTTAGATGGCATGGGGCCATCCATCAATATTTGAGTAATATCATGGAATAGATACCATGGGAAAGTACATTCTTTCTGTGACTTATTTTAGGATGACCAAGGAAAGAGAAGCTGGGTCTTCATGGTGACAGGGTGTGAAGTGAAGGGTTGGCACTTTAGTTGCAAATGCTCAGCTAATCTTGTTGACTCAGAAACAATCCACTCAATGTGGATTTTTTTAACTGTCCATTTTGATCAACAGAAGCAGTTAAGTCGATAGAGTTCTGAGTCTGGAGTCAGAAAGACCTGAGTTCAAATCCACTCTCAGATACTTATTAGTTATATGACCTTGGGCAAGTCACTTCACCTCTATTTGCCTTGATCCACTGGAGAAATAAATGGCAAAACACTCCAGTATTTTTGCCAAGGAAACCCCATGGATGGTATTGACATACTGTGTGAGTGTATGACGGTATGACATCCTATGGACTACAGGGTCATGAATAGTTGGACACAACTAAACAATTTTGGCTAAATCAAAGGGTAATGTTTGTATGTTCACTTCTCTTAGGCTACTTAGTCGCCTCATTGAAAGGAGCTCATATATGGTTCATAATTAAGCTCCTCATTGAAGTTCATTATATATGTATTCATTGCACTCTCTTCTTTTCATTTATAGTACATGGCTTTCTTTGAGTTTAATAACCGGCTTGAAGCTATCCTCAGCAAAGCCTATGTTTACAGGTGAGATACAGTGGCCATCATTGCTGGTGATGGCAATACATAAGCTTGGAAATTTGCTGAGGGAATGGGCTGAATTGGGTTTTACTGTCCAAATAATTTCTCTTTGCAAACACATCTACCAAGTCTAACCCCCATCCCCCCAGGAAGGAAAACTACCATATCTTTGGCCTTCATCATTTTCTGAGACATATATATATATGTATATATATATATATATATACATATATATATGTATATACAGAGAGAGAGAGAGAGAGAGAGAGAGAGAGAGAGAGAGAGAGCTGAAAACTTCCAAATGTCTTATTACAATGCATATTCTCATAGGTAGAACAAATATACTGCCTCAGGGAAATTATCACATATCTTCATTTTATTTACAATTTGAGATTTTTTCTCAGTCCTTATCATGGGAAGAAGGTACCTCCTCCTTCTCTGCGTTCTCATAAAACTATGTTTCCCTTTGTTTTACAGAGTCATAAGAACCACAGCCTATTTGCTTTATAGTTTACATGTGAATTCATGTCTGTATTATTGGGCATCAGCCTACCAAGGGATTGGTTCTACTCACTGGGTTTATGATGGAGTGGGAAATAGGTAAGCTGCCATTCTTCTGTCTTCTGACTTAGGTCAAAGCCCTCTTTTTTTTAAGGTTTTTGCAAGGCAATGGGGTTAAGTGGCTTGCCCAAGGCCACACAGCTGGGTAATTATTAAGTGTCTGAGACCGTGTTTGAACCCAGGTACTCCTGACTCCAGGGCCAGTGCTTTGTCCACTAGGCAACCTAGCCGCCCCTAAAGCCCTCTTTCTTCATAGCATATAGCATGCAACTGAAAAAATATTCTGACAGGAGATCTGAGTTGAAATCTCTGCTTTTAAGAGTAGAACTTTGTAATTATATGGGTGAATCACTTAGACTTTCTGAGAAGGTTTTTCTGTAGAGCAGAGTTGAGTATCTAAATACCCACCTACCTCAGAAGCAGCTAGGGGATAGAGTGTTTAATCTGAAGCAGAAAGGCACAAGCTCAAATTCAGCCTCAGTCATTTATTAGTTATGTGACCCTGGGCAAGTGACTGTAACCTCTATCTTCCTCAATTTCCTCAGTCGGAAAATGGGGTTAATCATTGTATCTATTTTCCAAGGTTGTTGTGAAAACAGAAGGAATTTAATAAATGATTATTTCAGCCCTTCCTTTATAGGATTATCATTAACGTGCAATAGAGATGGGATTAGTTCTTATAATCACATAAATTTATCTCTCTATATATCTGTCTTCATTTTGTCCTCAGGATTTTGAGTTGGGCAGGATCTTTGTTGTCATCTTGACCAGCCCCTCCTCTCCTTTTGCAGATAAGACGGCCAAGTAGTGAATGGAAGATCTGAATCTAAACCTGTCCGGAATGAAGGGCAAATAACAATAACTGCCCACTCTGCCATTTCGTCAGGGCTTTGAGCCCCACTGATCTTTTTAGTTAAGGAAACACAGAGGGTTAAAAATAGAAACTCAATTAAGATCTCTTGGAAGTCCTCCCATCTCTGAGGTCTGTGAGAGCCCCCACCCCAGCCCCCACTTTGGGCTGGGGGTGTCAGTAACTTAGTGATTACTAACGTTGAGGGTGCCACCAGAATATAAGTCCAACCCCCCTCATCTTCATACTTAGATAATCTCTGTCTGTCCTCATAGCAAGGTGAGAAGGCACAAGAGGCCTTTTGTAACCATTGTCAACATTTTTATTACTGATGTATTGATAATTCTTTGTAAATGACATCCAAATTGGAAAAGAATTCCATTTTTTCCTCTGATGAACAGTTCCAACAAATTCACTTTGTGATTCTTTGGGGAGCAAGTATTCTTTCAAAATAATCACACTGTCAAAGCAAAAATCATTAATTATCCAAAGGTAGTTTTGAAAGGAATGAATGCTTCTGTGTTTCTTTTATTTTTTATTTTCTTTTATTTTTTTAGATTTTGCAAGGCAATGGGGTTAAGTGGTTTGCCCAAGGCCACATGACTAGGTAATTATTACGTGTCTGAGGTCAGATTTGAACCCAGGTACTCCTGACTCCAAGGCTGGTGCTCTATCCACTGTGCCACCTAGCTGCCCCCTGTGTTTCTTTTAAAACTCAACTTATAAGCTAGGTCTTAGCCCTTTATAAAGAAATTCTGGTGTCCCTTGAAGCCAATATCTATTACCCATGCTGTAGTCAGTATATTTTGGATTTCCTGTCATCTCCCATGGAATGGAATGTGTTATATACTCCTCTAGAGTTTTTACCACCTCCATACTTAAATGGGCATACTCCATAACTCTAACCTAAAACGTAGAATCATGGAGTCATAATTAGAGTTTGAAGGGAACCCAGAAGTTGTCTAGTTCAGTCCTTTCATTTTATAGATGGGAAAACTGAGGCACAGAGAAGTTACATCCAAGGGTCACCTGGGTAGTAAATAGCAGAGATGGCATTTGGCTCTTCCTCTTTTGACTAAATCCAGGCCATTATATCATTTTTCTTTTGCTTACTCCTCCAAAGACTTGGTTCCACAGGCCTTTCCCCAAGTGGATATATACCAAGTCATCATTCTTACCTTCTCTGGTAAATGAAGAGAGCGAAGGTCACACAGGCATTTCAAGAAGCCTGTCAGCCAAGGAGAAGTTCCAGAAGGGACACCCTGAGCCACCAGCTTCTTCTGATGGGGCCTAGAGAGAATTCCTTCTGGACCAATCAGCTGGAAATGAAGTGTATTCTTTCATACTATCATATGCTCTCCTTCTCCATACCTTTAGCTCCATCATGGCCCTAAAATAATTCCTCTTTGAATATGAGGATCATAGAATTCTGACCCTTCCTCTAAAACTTCACAAATTTAGAAAATATGGAATTTAAAATGAGGAAAGGGGGCGGGCAGAGTGGCAGGTGTTCTCCATGATCTTCTACCATGGCCCTTGGGCTTTTGTGGAATCTTATTTTGGGGGGGTAGGGAGAGGAGAACATCTCATTAATTTATTATTGTTATATCATATTTTATTAAGTTTTTATTGTTATTAAATTTATTAAGTTACAATCTGATTCTGTGAGGTCCTTGATGTGGAAATACTTTATATATTCTCATATCCTCAACAACATGCTGGGGAAAGAGGGGCAGGAGAGACAGGAAGGATACTGGACCTGGACACTAGAGACCTGCTGCCTTAGGGACCTTGACAAGTCACAGAATTTCTCCAAACCTCAGTGTACTCACATGTAAAATGAGGTTCATTTTGCAGAGAGTCATGGCAAAGGTGTTTATAGCAGCATCTAGGTGGCACAGTGGAAAACCTAAGTTCAAATCTGGCCTTAGACATTTACTAACTGTATGGATCTGGGTAAGACAATGAATCCTGTTTGCCTCAGTTTCCTCATCTGTAAAATGAACTGGAGAAGGAAATAACAAACCACTCCAGTCTCTCTGCCGAGAAAACCCCAAATAAGGTCATGGAGAGTCAGACATGACTGAAATGACTGACCAACACCAAGAAGCCAGGATTGTTGTAATGATCAAATGAGATATCCGTTAAGTATTTAGTAAGTCTTAAAATGCTATGTAAATTATATAGACGTATAATTGATTCATATTTACATTCTATTAGAAATATAAATGATTTCTTTTATTACAGCTATTATTATTCAACATTCCTTTTCTATTGTCTTATTGGTTAGTTCTCTCTTGTTGACCCAAACTGGGAGTGAATCAACTCTGAGATTCAGATTCCCGGAGTGCCCAGAAAGTTCAATCCACTCTTCTGGAAAAATCCAGAAGGAAGCCTTCTTATTCCCCTTGAGGTGTATCCATATCCTAGGACCAACGAAATTGTTAAGAGAGAGAGTTCGATTTAAGATTGCAGGAACTAGGTTCAAATTGCAGAATCTTCCATCATCAAACCTCAGGCCATTCAGGGTCTTTCTGGGCCACAGCCTTTCTTATTAAAAGATTAGGGCAATAGATTGATGGATCTTTGTGGTCTTTCCTTGCTTAATGTCCTGCACAAGATCATTGGGTCTGTTGGGCTTGACTTTTTCGTTTAGGAGCTGATATCTCATTTCAAGGCAAAAATTTCTGGCTTTGTCCTCCATGGGAAAAAAAAAAACAACATTTCTGCTCTAGGCTCTGCCACTGCCTGAACTAAAATCCAACCTTAGGCACTTACTAGCTGCATGACCTTGAACAAGTCACTTGATGTCCCTTCCACAAGTTCCTTATCTGTAAAATGAAGGAAGGAAATGAGCAATTATTAAGTACCTACTATATGCTAGGTGCTTTATACAACAACACTAGGAAATTGGTTTTGTTATTATCTTCATTGTAGTTGAAGAAGTTGAGGTAAATTGAGCTTAAAGGACTTGCTCAAGACCACATAGCATGTATCTAGGGTGGATTTGAACTCAGAACTTTCTGAGGTCCAGTTCTCTACCCATTGCATCACTTCTAGTTGCTCCTGGCTGATGGTGCAGTGAATAAAGAGCCCCATCTGGACTCAGGAAGATGTGAGTTCAAATTTGTCCTCAGACATTTATTAGCTGTATGACCTTGACCAAGTCACTTAACTCTGCCTTGGTTTTCTTATTTGTAATAGGAGATGGAGAAGGAAGTGGCAAACTACTCCAATATTTTTGCTAAGAGAATCTCCTGTGGGGGTCACAAAGAATCAGATACAACTGAAAAACAACTGAAGAGTAACAGAATCTCTTGGCACATTTTGAATTTTCAATTAGTTAATAAGCAATTATTAAGCACCTACATTACAGATACAAAGAAATTCAAGAAAACAGTTACTGCCCTTAAGGATCTCAGTCCAATGGAGGAGAAAACATAGAAAAATATGGATTTATGGTGGAAAGAGAGATAAAGTGCTGGTGAGGGGAAGAGCTGGGAAAGGTGTCTTATACAAGATAAGATTTGAACTGGGTATTGGAGGAGACCAAAGAAGCCCAGGGCAGAGATAAGGAGGGGGTATCAAGAGGGGGCAGAGTACTTCTGGTTCAGGTCGAATCAGCTCCCTCTGGTTAGCAATTATTCTTTCAGTTATTATTCTATATTAATTAAGCAACGAATTCCTGGTTTCTTATCATTACCCACTCATTTAATTCAAATTAACTTAAATTTTAATAACACCTCCTATGTCCCTAGCCACATGTTAAGGACCAGGGAATCTAAATTTAGAATACAATGTAGCTGCTTATTTGGAATAGCGCCCTAGTAATGGAGTTTCCCCCCGGCAGAACCCGTGGAAGGAAGGGTCCTTTGATAAATTACAGGAGTCTAGGAACTTGGATGGGAAAAAAATACATTTCTATTTTTATTAAACTGGAATTAAAACTTATGATTTTCTTTAACTATTTAAAAACATTATTGCGAGAAGGGCTTCTCCAATAGACTTCACCAGACTGCCAAAGAGATAGGAAACAAATCCGATTAAGAAACCCTGATCTGGAATCCAGGGAGATGTGGAACACTTTGCTGGTATTGGGCTCAAATTTTTGTTCTGCTGCCTCTTACCTGGGTGACCTTGGGAAAGTCACTTCATTGGGGCAGAGGGAATTCATCTATAAAATGGAGTTGGATAGAGCCCAGGATGAGTAACTGATTGGCCTAGATGAGTCCTTCTAGATCCTAAATCTAGTCTCCTTGCCTATTTGAGGTATATGATGGTGCCCTAGAGAGCAAACTTTACTGTTTTCAAGAAATATAGCCTAGGAGGGAGAACTAAGATGTGTACAAAGAAACAAGAATAAAGTCCTTTCTGGCACTTATTTTTTATGAACAGTTGAAAAAAAAGTTGAAAAAGGGATATTTCCTGAAACAATTATACAGAATTTGGAGGAGCTGTTTCCAGACATCCTGAAGTCATTCTGTTGGGGTTCTGAGCAGTGGATAGAACACAGAACCTGGAACCAGGAAGAACTGAGTTCAAATCTAGGCTCAGATACATGCTGGCTGTGTGACCTTGGGCAAGTCAGCTAACCTCTTTTTACCTCAGTTTCCTCAACTATCAAATGGGAATAATAATAGCACCTTTCTCCCAGGATTATTTATAAATTACTTTGTCAACTTTAAGGCACTATATAAATGTTAATTATTTTTATTAAAATAGGATCCATGAAGTTGTTAAAAAATTTATAACTATTTCAAATACAATTAGTTTTCTTTGTAATCCCATATATTTAATTTGATACATTTAAAGTCATGATTCTCAGATGGGATCCATACATATCACCAGACTATCAAAGGGACCAAAGAGACAAAGATTATAAGAATACTTTGTTCTCAAGAACCTTCTGTTTCTGGTGTTGTTCATTCATTTCAGTCATGTCAACTCTTTGTGACCCCATTTGGGGTTTTCTTCTATTTACCTCAACTTCTTCAACTACAATGAAGATAACAGTAAAAATGATTTCCTAGTGTTGTTGTATAAAGTACCTAGTATGTAGCAGGTGCTTAGGCAGAATGGTCTACCATGTCCTTCTCCATCTCATTTTCCTGATGAGGGAAACTAAGGCAAGCAAGATGAAGTGACTTGCCCAGTGTTGACCAGTGGATAAGTGTTTAAGGTTGTATTTGAACTCAGGAAGATGATTCTTGGTACTTTATCTAGTATGGTGCCACCTAGTTCTCCTTTGAGTGCATGGATGCCTCTTTTTTAGAAAGGGTGCCTCTTTTTTTAATTTGATTTCTTGCATCAGGAAGGTCTGAATTACAATATAGCCTTACTAGCTGTGTAATCTTGGGTAAGTCACTTAACTTCAGTTTGCCTCAGTTTCCTCATCTGTAAAGTGGGAATAATAGTAGCACTAACTCACAGGTTCGAGTGAGATAAAAATTATAAAGTATGTGGCTCATTATCAGTGCTCTATAAATGCTAGCTATTATTATTATGATTACTATTATTAATTTTTATATCACCATGGTCAGTCCCAGGATCCCTCTGCATAGGAACAGGCGACTCTTGATCAAGTTAAGACTTGCAGAAATTAACAAAGAAAAGAGTCTCCTTGGATTTCTTATTTTTCACAAGCAAATTGTGATGGCTCGAGTCACCCCTTCTCTCTCTCTTTTCCTAGCTATATTCGATGCTATTACTGGGCTGTCAAGACCCTGATCACCATTGGGGGATTACCTGACCCTCAGACACTCTTTGAAATCGTATTCCAGCTCCTGAACTACTTCACGGGGGTCTTCGCTTTCTCTGTGATGATAGGACAGGTGGGTAAAGGCCGGATCATCAGTGGCCTCTGATGGCTTGTTTTGAAGAACCCTGAGAAATCCCTCCTCTCAACCCTCTTTCCCCCACTGTCTAAACTGCTTTTGTGGGTCACACCCTGACTCTTCTTCCTCCAGACCTCCTGCTGAGGGCACCTACTAAATAAAATCACCAGATGCACCTAAGAGGAGGGATCAAGGCAGATGAAGAGCACCCAAATGTCTGGTAGGACACTTGGGGAAGAAGTGATGAAGGATGAGCAGAATTTCAAGTGTACCAAAAAACCCCAAAACCCTTCATGGTATACTTTGCCTGTGAGACAATCCTATCAATTTTTCCCATTCAGTTTTAGGATTGGTTTAAGGATTTCAATACAATAGGCCTGGAGTCAGGAAGATTCATCTTCTTGAGTTCAAATCCAGTCTCAGATACCAGCTGGACAAGTCACTTAACTCTGATTATCTCAGTTTCCTCACCTGTCAAATGAACTGGAAAAGGAAATAGCAAACTACTCCAGGATCTTTGCCAAGAAAAATCCTAAATGGGTCAGATAATCTGAAACAATTGAACCACAACAAGAATTTTAGGGTAGATGAGATAGCAAAAAGAAGGGAAGTTAAGTAATTAAGGCAATGGTAGGAAAAGATAGAAAGGGGATCCTAGAGGCATCTGCATCTCTTCAGAATTATGGGAGCAGAAGTAATGCCCCCTCCCACTGGTAGGTGGCACAAATGAGTGCCATGCTGGGCTTGGAGTCAGGAAGACTTGAGTTCATAGCTTCCCTTAGACACTAACTGGCAAATTACATGCCTTCTTTATCTGAAAAATGAGGGATTTTCATTTGATGGTCCCTTCCAACTCTGGCCATACTAAGGTGCTTCTGTATTTTGTGGTATCCTTTGGACTTGGACCAAGTAGCTTTCTGCCATTTTGGGGTCCTCCCCAACCCTGTCTCCCTTTGGGAATGCAGGAAAGTCTTGAAGTTCTGAAGGACTATTTGTCAAATGAGAAGCAGCTCAGGATGGAAGGATTCCAAGGTCTTTTTCAGCTCTAAATTATATGATACTGTGAGTCTGAGCTGATCCAAAGTGTATTGAGCCATAGAGGCAGTTTCAGTAACAGAATTTGACCTCCACTAGCCATGGTGAACTTATGTATCGAAATAGAGTGATCAGAGCAAGGGAGATGATCGAGTCTTGTCCTCTGCCTGGGTCAGGCTGCATTGAGAGTATTTTATTTGGTTCTAGACAGTGCATTTTAGAAAAGACAAATGAACTCATGAGTTGTCAAGAACTCATTTTTGTAACCTCATTTTTGTTTTTGATGGGGTTCTGGGCTGGCAGGTTGGAGGGTTAATGGAAATTAGCAAAGTGATTGATGTGGTTTCTTATGCTTTTTTTGCAACTTATGCTCTTCTTATGGATGAGACAGAAGCATAGGCTAGATAATAATGTAGTTCTGTGGATGCAGAGCCAGTCAAATGATAACTACTGAAGTTATCATTAATAATTTAATATTAACCTAAGAGGAGGAGGTATCCAGTAGGTTGACCTATGGGTATATTCTTATCCCTGTATCATATGATATTTTTATCAATGATTTGGAAAATCATAAATGGCATGTCTACAAAATTTGAAGATGACATAGGAAGGAGGGACAACAAACACACCCATGGGCATCCAACCTTTTAACTCTTCTGGGCCACATTGCCCAATAAAAACTTGTCAAAAGCCACATATAGAATTTAATATTTATTTATGTGGTTTTTGAGAAGTTTTTATTGGGCAATGTGGCCCAGAAGAGTTAAAACTCATATTACCAAGAGAAGAATAACAAAATACAGTAATGTAATGAGGGATAATAAAATGTGTCACATGTGGCCCATGGGATGTGGGTTGACACACCTGTTACTAGACAATCTAATAGAATGAATTTTGATGACGATCAATGTATATTTGGATTCAAAAATAAATGCTACAAATGTAAAACAGGACATATGGCTAAAGAGCAAGCTGAAAGACCATGTGAGTATGGTATGGCAATCTCCAAAACTAGTGAAATCTCAAGCTAGGTTAAGAAAGTCATGGTGTCCAGGTTGTGAGCAGGGATAGCCCTACTCTCCTGGACCATTTGTGAGGTTCTCTAAATTATAATATTACGTATATAACCAATATCAAGTTGTTTGCCATCTTAGGGAGGGAGAAGGAAAGGAAGGGGTTAAAAATTTTGAAACTCAAAATATTGTAAAAAAAGAGGATGTTCAGAATTGACTTTACATGTAATTAGACAAAACCATTAAGACAAAAGATAATAATTAAATTACAGCGTTCAGTTCTGGGACCAGATTTTAAGAAGGTCATTTATAAGCTAGAAGGTATTTCATGGATGGAATACCAGTATAGTCAAGGTTCTGAAAACAATATCATGTGAAAATTAGTTGCAAGAATTGGAAGTATTTAATATGGAAAAGAGAAGACTCAGTTATGATAAGATAGAAGTCTTCAAGTATGTGAAGGATTCTCATGTGGGAGAAGAAGTAGATTTTATTTTGTTTAACCCCAGAAGGCAGAGCTACAAACAATGAAAGGGAATTAAAGAGGAAGATCTATAAGAAAACTTCCCAATTTTTTAGAGATGTTCAAAGTGGAATGAGTTGTTTCAGGAGATAGTTGACTGCCCTTTTCTCCACCAGAAGTTTTTGGGGAGATGATGGATGATGACTTATCAGGGTGTTTCAATAAGGACTAGATTGTTTCAATTCTAGGTGATCTCTGAGCTCCAATCTAACCCTGAGATATGTGATTTGTAAAAATATCTTCTGTCCTGAGTTTGACTGGGGAAAATCTCAGAAAAAAAAATTCCTACCTCAAAATACAAAAATATCCAGCTGAGAATTTAAGGCATTCTCTAATTGAAAAAATAATTTAATTTTTATTTTCAATTCCAAATCTCTCCCTCCCTCCTCCACATATTGAAAAGGTGAAACATATATTACATATATATATATATTATGCAAATGAAGTAAGATGTTCTCTTTAAAAGAGAATACCAGGTAGACCTAATTTAAAATTGTTAATAAGCAGGTTCTTTTGGTTTTACTTAGACTCTTTCCTCTGCCCTCTCCAGATGAGAGACGTTGTTGGAGCAGCAACTGCAGGACAAACATATTATAGGAGCTGTATGGACAGTACCGTCAAGTACATGAATTTTTACAAAATCCCAAGATCAGTTCAGAATCGTGTTAAGACCTGGTATGAATATACATGGCATTCTCAAGGCATGCTGGGTAAGATCTGTATCCCATTTGAGCTTTCTACTTCTATGGCGTTTTTCTTAGTTTAGCTTTATTTATCTAATATACTTTACCAATTATATTAAGAGTAGTTCATACTTGTATATTGTTCTCCAAGCTCTCTCCCATTGTGACCTTTCAGAGTGAGGGATATGGATGTTATCTAAGTAGAAAGTATACTCTGGGCCAATCTACAAAGTTAGGCAGGTTATATTTCCCCTACACTCAGAGGTTTGTGCAGTGTCTCTTCCCCACATTGCTAAATTTCGATGAATAACACCCATTTAATGTAGCCATTTAACACCAATTAGCTTTTGTGAAATATTTACTTTAAAAATATGGCTAGAAGAAAAATAAAAATATTTCCTCCCAATCCCTCAGGACCATACTCTCTAACACCACATTCCTCTCTAGGAAGAGGAGGCACTCTCAGTACATTTCTTATAAACCCAAATCTAGACTTTGCATGACTTCTGGATGAATCCACATCTCAACTATCTATTAGATCTTGAAGGCCATTTCCAAGGTTGAGAGGTAGATAGATAGATAGATAGATAGATAGATAGATAGATAGATAGATAGATAAATAGATAGAGACAGAGAAAGAGAGACACACACACACACACACACACACACACACAGACAAAGAAAGAGAAGATGAAAGAAGAAAATGGAAGATGAAGGAAGAAGAAAAAGAAGAGAGGATCAAGAAAGTTGTCTCTTTTAATGTCTACTGAGGGAACCATGGCTCAGTGGGCAGGTAGTTCTCTTAGATAGAATGCATTGTCATGGAGAGGTGAGCAGAAGCACAAAGGGACTAAGGACTAATCAGGTAATTACTTTACTATTCCATAGTGTAAAACCTTTGGTGCTAAATTACATTTATTAGAAATGGATGGTGTTTATCATCCATGGGATACTTCCCTGTCCCATTCCTATATATTCTTAATGAAATATGCTTCAATATAACCACAATTAATACAAAATAAGAGGGTCAGACTTCTCAAAGTTCCTTTAGTCCTAAGTCTCTGGTGATAACCCTTTAGTTTCTATATGATTTTGCTTTCCCAAATGTGACAAGATTGAATGGGAAAGGCATATCCCATACATTAATTTGTATAGCATTAGTGAGAACAGTCGAGAACAATTTATACAATAATGAGATTATTAGTATAAACAAGTTGGAAAGACTTTAGGAACTCTAATCAAATGCGGCGGCGATCACCTATGATTTCAGGGAAACAAACCAGTGGTGACATATGTAGTTTCTAGTCACACCCTTGTTCTGCTCAGAGATATGTAAATTTTGATCCCTGATATCTTGCAAGATATCTGGGGATTTACAGGCTAGATTTTTTTTTTTTTTAGGTTTTTGCAAGGCAAATGGGGTTAAGTGGCTTGCCCAAGGCCACACAGCTAGGTAATTATTAAGTGTCTGAGGCCGGATTTGAACCCAGGTAACTCCTGACTCCAAGGCCGGTGCTTTATCCACTACGCCACCTAGCCGCCCCTAGGCTAGATTATTTTCACGAAGATCAGGCGTCAAACCCAAATGGCTCTGGTTCTTATTGATTAGCCAACAATAGCGCTCCAGTCCCTCTTGGTCATTATTTGGGCCATGATTGATTCAGAATGAATGTAACTAGCAATTATTTCTATTTTGGTCAGAAACTCTGAGGATTTTTACTACCAGATTTTTTTTGACTAGGTAAAAGAGGCCTTCTTTTCTACCTCAATTCTCACCTAGCCTTAATCACTGAATGAGTGTTGCTTCTATCAAACTGAGACCTATTAAAAACCTTGGCTTAAAAAGACTTCTACTGCATCCAGTTCCATCTCCAATGGTCCTGATTCATATCTGGTGACTGGACCCAGATGACTCAGGAAAAGAAAATGCAACTGGTGACTTTACAAAGATTTCCATCCCTTTAATTCAAGTCACTTGCATGTCACGACATCACCTCCCTGATATCATGAACCTCTTCAAGAAAGAAGGACAAACAGCAACAAACAACATGAAGTTAATGCAGACATACACATTTTTGGAGATGGACAACATGGGAATTTCTTTTGCTTGATCATGCAGATTTGTTATGGGATTTTTTTTTCTTTTTCCATGTGTTTTTTTCCTTCTCAAGATGGGGAGAGAAAATAATTGCTTGTCAATTAAAAAAAAAGAAAGCATACCACTTTATACTATTCAAATTCTCACATCTGTTTCCTCATTTGATCCTAACATGACCCTATGAAGAGAAAACTGAGATGTGCAGTTATGACTGATTTGCCCAAGGTCACATATATGATTAGAAGTAGCACAACGAGGAGGAGCCAGGCTCCTGACTTAGATATAGTTCAGGACTTTTCCCACTGTACTATGTGGTCTCTTATCTATGCTTCCTTCTTCAGAGATAATTATAATGAAATATTAACAATAAAATCCAAAGAGGCCACTTCTAAATGCTGGAAATGAATTATAGTTACATTGCATAACAATCATTTCTTAGCCTCAAAGTTCTCTGTTTTTCTTCCTTTTTATTTATTTATTCATCCTTTCTAATGTTCTCAATTGGATTTTTGAGTGCATCTGTGAGGAACATATTCCTTCTTAAGTACTTGCAGCCTTTAATAATGAAAATACCTTTTCTGATTTAATAATTTACATATTTAACTTTCTCATTTTGTTTTCTGTTGCCTTACAAAAAACTGATATTCAACTTTTATTTATTTATAAGATGAGGGAGCAGAAGCAAAGACAAACTTCAAATAGCAGATTATACAGAGGTTTTTTTATTCTGACTTTAGAGTCAGAGTGCATTTAGAGTGCATTTGAAGCAGAGACATAACTAAGCAGAATTTTGCCCCAGGTCAACAAAGTTCAATGGGTGTTCAATTTTAAATTGCTCTAAAACGATTTATAATTTAAAATTTTGTTACATTTAGATCTTGCTAGCTTTTATACTCCTTTAGCAACACAAAACAATTAGTTAAAATATGAAACTATCAGCAAAAATTTCTCCCTGATGATATTCCTATATTCCTTCCCCTCTTTCCCCTTTATAGGCAGTGCAACTGAGATGAGCTTCTCTTGAATAGCATTGACATACTTTTCTTATTTATTTATTTATTTGTTTATTTATTTATTTAAGGCAATGAGGTTAAGTGAGTTGCTCAGGGTCACACAGCTAGGCAATGATTAAGTGTCTGAGGTCACATTTGAACTCAGGTCCTCTTGACTCCAGGGCCAGTGCTATATCCACCATGCCACCTAGCTGCCCACTGACATTCTTCTCAATCCAGTTGCTATCTACCTCATCAGTGGTCTTCCATTGTCTAGGAGTGTATTTTCATAGAATTTTGTGTCCTAGGATCTTTCCATTAACTTAGCTGCATTTGACTTAATTGTTCCTTTTGCATAAGAAATGTTTTCATTTATTATTCCAATTAAATGCAAAGATAGTTTTCAACATTCATATTTTGTAAGATTTTTCACCCTCCCTCATTTTCCTCCCCGCTCATCTTGCTAGTGAGTAAATCTGATATAGGTTGGTTGAATTGCTACTTGTACTAATCTCACAAAGGAGGTAGCATTGTCTAATGAAAAGAAAACTGGTCTCAAAACCAAGAAAACTTGGGATACTTACTCTCTGTATGGCAAGTCACTTAATTTTTGTTCTAGGCTACTTACTAAGACCCTAATTACAGAGAAGGTGCTATTCTGCTTTGGTAGAGGCAGTATCTCACTGGGAACCCTTCAAACTAGTGAAATCACAGATCTAATCTTTGTCTCCATTATTTTCACATCAGAGATATATACAGAATGCTATTTGTCTTGAGGCACCAAAATCGCTAGCCAAGATTCTGATTATATGATTCCTATTTGACTTACCAAACTAGTTTTGTTTGGCATGGCTTAGTGTACATAATCTCAATGGGGACCTCAGTGATCATCTGCTCCAACTGCCTACCTCAGGTGGGAATTCT
The DNA here is from genome assembly GCF_037893015.1 of Macrotis lagotis. Lineage (NCBI taxonomy): Eukaryota > Metazoa > Chordata > Mammalia > Peramelemorphia > Peramelidae > Macrotis > Macrotis lagotis. Next base: position 41,124,919 of record NC_133658.1, on the reverse strand, counting down.
CTCCAAAGCATTTCTGGAGAATGATCTCCCAGAATCTACTCAGGCACTTTTGGTACTGGTGAGCTCATTACCTCAGGGGGTATCCCATTCTATGTTCAAACAGCTCTAATTGTTCCTTGTATCAAACCAAAATTAGCCTCCTTATATCTTCCTACCTGTTCAGTCCACTAGTTCTACCCTCTAATCAAATCTCTCCTACTTAAATCCATTTAGAAATTTAGAGGGCAACAGGGGCAAAATAGGTCTGTGATATCAAATTTGTAATAGATGATCTATAACACCAATAATCTGCCTTCAATCAGCCAGGATCTCCATTCAGTCTCTTTAGTCCCACCTCTGTCAATAATCCATGAACTCCAGGATTTATAATTCCAAGAACTGGATAAACTAATGCTTTTAGATTTCTAGAATTCTTCCAAATCCAGAGGAATGCTTTTTTTTTCTCCTGGAATGCAAAGGGGAAAAATCCCATCATCCTCATTAATCCCTTCCTTCTCTCCTTCCCCATTTTGTGGTATACTAGTACCTATTTCTGTTATGTTATCCGACCTACTCCATACCATCCACTGGAAATTGCAGACACTCTCCTCCACATACAGACATCTTCTTAACGACTCCCACAATTAACATGAGTTTTCTCAAAAGGTCTAGTTATATCCCTCTCTGACATTTATTTAGTTACTGAAATGAATTGAACTCATGTGTCATTTAGTATAATTAAACTTCCAAAAGGAGTAAGTGATAAGTTTTTTTCTAACTATTCATTAGACGAATCTGAGTTGATGGTACAACTTCCGGACAAGATGCGACTGGATCTCGCTATTGATGTCAACTATGAAATTGTCAGCAAGGTGGCTCTTTTTCAGGTACATTTGCCATTTGAGTCAAAGTTATACCTCTTTCAACATATGGACTCCAATCTTTATACCTTTAAATTCTGGGTCCTTTCCTCTCTCCTTTTCTTGGAATAGGGCTGCGACAGACAAATGATTTTTGATATGCTAAAGAGGCTAAGATCCGTTGTTTACCTACCCAATGACTATGTGTGCAAGAAGGTATTTATTCATTCATTTTCTTGTTCATTCATTCATTCATTTGTTTATTTATTTATGTAACTGACAAAGGAGAAGTTAGAAAGAACCATAGTTGGGTATGTAAGAAGGAAAATGATTTGAAAGGTCATAATTGGAATGTATAATTGTCAAATGGGTGAAAATACTAATTATTATTATTATTATTATCACTAGTACAAATACTTCATATTAGCACAGCTCTTATACTTTTCAAAAAATATTGAGATATCTATCATCTTGTTTGATCAACCATGTGAGGTAGATAGGGTGGGTATGGTAATAAAAAGAATACAATAATGATAATAATAATCATGATACTAGCATTTATATAATTCTAAAGCTTACAAAATGCTTTATATTTGCTACTTCATCCTGGTTGCTCTTGCATTTGGCATTGCGATTTTATTCATTTTATAAATGTAGAAATGCAGACTCCAAAAGCATCAACATCCTGCTTATGGTCAGATATCTAGTTAGAAGAGATGTGACCTTAAGTCAGGTCTTGGCCTTGAATGTTTTTTTTTTGCAAGGTAATGAGTTTAATTGACTTGTATGAGGTCACACAGCTAAGTAAGTATTAAATATCTGAAGCCGAATTTGAACTCTGATTCCAGGGCCAGCACTCTATCCACTGTGCCACCTAGCTGCCCCCCTTACATGCTTGAAAGAGCAGCCACTCACTTGAGAAGCTGAGGCCCATGGATCTCTTGAGCTCAAGAGTCCTGAGCAGTGTGGGTTGAGCTGATTTTAGCAAAACACTAAGTTCTGTATGAATATGATGAGCCTCTAGGAGCAGGGGTTGTCTAAGGAGAGAAATAGAGTGGGACAAAGCTTTTATGCCACACAGAGTGGAATTAGGCCATAGGAATAGCCCCCATGCACTCACCTGGGGAACATAAAGAGAGATCAAATCTTGAAATCGATAAATAACAAAATCAAGTAATAAAATCAGGACAGTGATCAAATATGATATCAGTTTTGGGGAACCAATAGATCCCAAATATCCCCTGTAGGATTTGAGAGCTTCCCCTAAAAAAACACAAGGGCCTATACTTTAATAAAGGGCACATGAAAATGATGTTTCTGGGACCTGTTAGAGGCAAGGAATTAAAAATGATCCCCATGAGGTAGAAAAGAATTCTAGACTCCCCTCTTTGGGGCAAAAGAATTTGAGAATGAGAAAGAAACAATCCATGAATTTGTCAAGAGGAATTTAACATTTGGAAATTTAAGCAATTATTGGATTTTGGTGTGTGAGTTAGACCCTTTCCTGAGCTCTATGTGTGCAATGAGAAAAACCTCTCAGGAAACAGTTGTCATTCAAGAAGATACAGATCAAAGGTAAAGGAAATCTCGTATAACAGTCATATGTCTGTCCTTTATTCTTGAAGAAGACCATGACATCAGAGGGGTGCTTCCATGACAAGCGCCTGAATTGGATTTGAAGAGGGGGAGCTGTGCTAAGTTACCTGCCTCACTTTCCCCTCCAGAGCTATCTGGGTCCAGTGGCCAGATATGGATCAGGTTGACTGGAGATGGCCATGGATGCAAGGCAATCAGGGTTGAATAACTTGCTTGAGGTCACACAGCTAGTAAATACCTGAGGTTGGATTCAAACTCCCATCCTTCTGACTCCTGGGTCAGTCAGTGCTCTATCCACTGTGCCATCTAGCTGCCCTGAGAAGACCACAACATCAGAGAAGTGATGCCATGACAAGCACATGAACTTATTTGAATGAGAGGGATACCGTGCTAAGTCACCAGCCTCACTTTCTCCTCCAGAGCCAAGGTCAGACAGCTAGTAAATGTCTGAGGCTGGATTTGAACTCCTTCATTCAAGAATGAATCATGTGCTTGTCATGGCATCACCTTCCTGATGTGGTCTTCTTCAAGAATGAAGGACAAACATTATTAGACATGTTTAGAGAAGTTGTGGCTTGTTCAAGGCAGCATAAATAGCAAATATTGGACTTTATTCTTCCTGATACAGTAGAGATCAATGCCCCAGGGCCTGGGTGCCCCAGGAAACCACACAGACCTGCTCATTAGCTCTAAGTTAGGGGAAGGTATAGGTTATAAGAGAAAGAGCAAGAGGAAGAATTGCTCCATGGTTCTCCAAAAAGTGAACCCAGATGGCTCTGGAGGAGAAAGTGAGACTGATGACTTAGCACAGCACCTCCTCACTCAAATCCAATTCACTTGTTTATCATGGCATCACCTTCCCGATATTGTGGTCTTCAAGAATGGAGGACAAAGGGGCAGCTAGGTGGCATAGTGGATAAAGCACCAGCCTTGGAGTCAGGAGTACCTGGGTTCAAATCCGGCCTCAGAAACTTAATAATTACCTAGCTGTGTGGCCTTGGGCAAGCCACTTAACCCCATTTGCCTTGCAAAAACCTAAAAAAAAAAAAAGAATGGGGGACAAACATTATTATACATATTTAGAGAAGTTGTGGCTTGTTCAAGACAGCATGAATAGAAAATATTGGAACTAGAGCTTGATTCTAGGTAACAATCAGATAAAGGAACAAGAAAGTAAATTTGCTCCTTTAAATTGAGAGTTCTTTAAAGACAATTTTGCATTTAGTGATTAATAAATACTTGCTGAATGAGTGAATGATGCAGTCAACTCTCAATTACTCAATTGGTTATCCAAAGCTTTCTTTTCACCATGGCTCAGGATGCTAGAAATAGGGTTGGGGCATTAGGAAAACAGCCAGGTATGAAGGGAGGGGGAAGGGGTGCATGTGTTTGTGTGTGTGTGTGTGTGTGTGTGTGTGTGTGTGTGTGTGTGTGTGTCTGTATCTCTTACTCTTTTGCTATGTTACAAGCAAATCCATTTTGATTGTTTTTCATTCCCCATATGAATAATTGCAAATTGACTGGTTAGACACCAAGGTTGTTTGTGGAAACCAAAGTTTTGTCATGATTAGGTCTTATTCAGCAGGAGTTTTTTTGATTAAAATATTCCTGTACAGTATTTGAACATTAGTAACTTTTCTTTGTTTCAGGGGGAAATTGGAAGAGAAATGTACATCATCCAAGCTGGACAGGTTCAGGTACTAGGTGGACCAGATGGCAAATCCATTCTTGTGACATTGAAAGCAGGATCTGTATTTGGAGAAATAAGGTCAGAAAGGAACTGGGGGGGGCGGAATTGGGAAAAATGAAGTCAAGTGGGGAGAATGAAAGAGAGAGAAAGTAATCAATAAGACTAATGCTACTAAGATCAGGGTGAAACATTCCTACCATTTCATCGGATCTCCTTTAAATGGTATTCTAAAAACAGTTGTCAATTATGAACAATTTACTTCTCTTTCTCCATTTTCCCTGATTGGGGTTCATAATATTTCAGTTGCTTTGGTGGCTTCCTGGTGGTTGAAGGGAGGGGAAGAACATGAGGGAACTAGCCTTGGTTAAAAACCTCCTATGTGCCAGACAGGAGGCTAAACACTTTATGGATATTGTTTTATTTGATGATTGAGCTGACAAGGTGAGACTAAAGATTTCACCACCACACAATTCTAGCCCTCAACAGATTTGTCTGCTCTCTTTATTCTCTTGAATAATTAGCTTGTTGGCTGTTGGCGGAGGAAATCGTCGTACTGCAAATGTAGTGGCACATGGATTTACCAACCTTTTCATTTTGGATAAGAAGGACTTGAATGAAATTTTGGTTCACTACCCAGAGTCTCAGAAGTTGCTTCGGAAGAAAGCCAGGTATGTGATTCCTTAGAATTCCTTAGAGTTCCTAGATTTCCTTAGAAGAATTATGGTTGGTAATTTGGACATGTATTAGAAGACCTTAAGTTGAAAAGAAAGTGCCATTCTACATTAGTAGAGGAAATTTCCTCACCTGGGCAGTTCCCAGTGAAACCAAAGATTTGCCTACACTTATAAAGAATGTTTTGTAAAGAACTCTGTGAAAGTACAAGATGAGAGGGGAAATTTAATGGCATTTTTGTTGGTTCCATATCAGAGAAGCCCCTCTTTTACAACTTCAAAAAGTTTCTTGTTTCTGTCATATAATCTAATGGGGCACCTGCCATAAATCTTATAAGTTCCAATGCTCTGCCAACATACTACACACCATCTACATGGCCCCTGGCAGTGCTTTGGAAGGAGAGAGAAGTCAGTCAGAGACAGTTGCTACTTTCCCAAAATCATGGGTTTCAGAGTGAAGGTGAGAGACTATTAAATTGATGCTATGCTGTTATTCTTTTTTCTACTGGCATTATCGCTCATAGGACCTTGGAGAAATATCATCTCTTTTATTCTCAGAATGAAGAAGTTGGACTAGATAGTCCCCTACCATTCAGTGAGTCCATGATTCTTCATCCTCCTCTCCCTTAAGGGAGTATCAAAACCAGGGACATCACTCTCCAAGGCATATTTGGAAGGATAAAATTTAGTTACTTTAGAGAACATTCTTAAGCTAATCTGACTTCTCTGATCTATAGAAAGACAAAGTTTAATATGAATTCAGCAATTCTGAGGAAGAGTTGAGTCAGAGTCTGAGAGCCAAAATATTTCATACTTAACCTTCCATCTCCAAAATGGAAAGATTCAAATTCCATGCCATTTCTAAAAACAAAAGCAATCATAAAAACGATAGATTAGTTTGAGTGTTAGCATTATCCTACAGTGCTAAGTAATGAAACACAGTTGATTTTATCTGATGAATCTCGGGAAATTGGTTCTGAATGGACAAGCGATGGCAGTTTTATATCATTTCACTGACACTTGCACAACCTTTCCCTATATAATAGGGATATGTCTCCATATTAGTGAAGTGCTTTTGTTGTCTAATTTATAATCATAAAATCTAATTTATAATTTATAATCATAAAATAGAGCAGTTTTGCAAGTGTGTCCCTTTCCCTTCATGCACTGAGGATGCCAGGGGCACATGTGCCAGAAGGGAGCTGTTTTTGGATATGACACAGAAGAGCTGGAGATACTCAGCTTCACCTGTAACTTGGAGAGAGTATGGTCTCTTCAGTGGGGTCTGGGGATTTGGTATTAGGTGGAGACATTGAATTGGTGGCATCCACAGAAGAAGGGAAAAAATTTTGTCCTTGCTGTTTTTGGAGGAATTGGCAGGGGATTACATGCACTTAGAAATGATGAGGTCACGGTGGGAGGAACAAAACCTATGGACCTTATTCTTCCTGATACTGTAAAGATCAATGCCCCAGGGACTGGATGCCCCAGGGAACCACATAGACCTGTTCATTAGTTCTAAGTTAGGGGAAGGTATAGGCTATAAGAGAAAGAGCAGGAGAAAGAATTGCTCCATGGTTCTCCAAAAAGTGAACCCAGATGACTCTGGAGGAGAAAGTGAGACTAGTGACTTAGCACAGTCTGTCTGTTCCCCCCACTCAAATCCAATTCACGTGCTTGGCATGGCATCACCTCCCTGATGTCATGGTAATCTTTGAAAATGATGGACAAAACATTATTCTCATTAGATAGTGTCAAGTGAGATAACATGTATGCAACAACGAACAAATCTTCAAGAGTTACATAAATGCTAGCTATTATTATTAGTGGTTGTTGTATCTGGCTACCATGTGAGAATGTGTTTGAACCATGTCAAGAACATGTCCCAGAGAAACTGTAGGATGGGCAGGCGTCTGATGTAGAAAAATATAGGTGCCAAAGGCTTATGTTCAGAGGACAAGTATATTCACTTTGGAATTGGTATCAAAAGAGCATCCCCAAAGAAGCTGGGCAGTATTTTGCTACAACTATAGACAAGATAACTTTTTTCTTTAGTCATGTTCAACTCTTCATGACCCCATAGGGAGTTTTCTCAGCAAACATACTGGAGTGGTTTGCCATTTCCTTCTGTAGCTCATTTTTCAGGTGAGGAAATTGAGGCAAATAGGGTGAAGTGACTTGCCCAGGGTCACATAGTCAATGAGTATCCGAGGCCAGATTTGACCTTAGGTCTTCTTGAGTCCAAGCCCAGCATTCTATCCAGCGTGTCGCCGAGCTAACAAAACAACATACACTTCAATTATTCAGACATCCACAGGATATCTCTCCTGGCCAAAAAAAGCAGAATTCTAGCTAATAGCTTCTTGACTTGCCTCAGGAATGATTTCAATTATCAAAAGATGACATTACCAAGAAAAATTCAAATTCTGCATCTGATTCTCATTAATGTAGAAGTTTTCTCCATGTTTCCATGGTAGTTTCTATGATGGAAATGATGGGAACCTTGTAAGGAAAGTGGTCAATCTATCCTAGAGGTTTTTTTTTAGATTTTTGCAAGGCAAACAGGGTTAAGTGGCTTGCCCAAGGCCACACAGCTAGGTAATTATTAAGTGTCTGAGACCAGATTTGAACCCAGGTACTCCTGACTCCAAGGCCAGTGCTTTATCCACTACGCCACCTAGCCGCCCCTATCCTAGAGTTTTGCTAGAGAAGAAGAGGAAATAGGGATTTAGTCTGGATTGTTCCCTAGTTTTTGAAGAGTTCATAGGAAAGACAAGTAGAATCTAATACACTAAAATGCTACAGAGGACCCAGAAGGGATGGGAGATGCTCAGAAATTAAATTATGACGATACTATAGAAGCAATTATAAAGAGGAGGTAAAGTAGAAGGAGTTTGATCTATATTAACATCAATGTGAATACATAGGGTGCTTGCCAACCAATTTAGATTTTAGACTAAATGTATAGAAGATGGAAACCAGGGCAGGGACTAGATAAATGTCAGGAATGCTCATGATGAGAATGAGAGGAAGATGATAAAGGATGCCAAGGACAATTGCAAAAGATTGGGTTTCATTAAAAGATAAGGGGAAATCAAAGACCTAGATACCTTTGTTTGGGGTGGATAGGTGATGCCAAATGACAATAGAGAAGACAATAGTGAATCTTTTCCAAGAAAACCCCATAGATCATATAGTCCCCAGGGTCCAAGAATCAGACCCGACTCAATGACTGAAGAGTAAGGTCAATCATTCAATCAATGAGTATAGCATTTATGCACTTACCATGTAGGAGACACTGTCCTAAGTACAAACATAAAAAGACAAAAATGAACCTCTGCTCTCAAGGAGATTGCACCGAGACTGACATATATGAATACAAACAATGTATATGTGAACGCATGACCACATGCATACATATTCCAAAGAGAATATGACATACATACATACATGGATTTACACAGAACATAAGGTGATTTTTAGAGGGGTATCCTAACAATGGTGGGGGGATAAGAAAGATCACACAAAGAAATCGGTGTCTGAACTGAATCCTAATGGAGGTCAGGGATTTTAGGAAAGAGCAGGATTTCAGACATGGGGATAGCCTATGCAAAAGCTTGGAGGTGGGAGATGGTGCTTTGAATATGTGGAACATTAAATAGTCCTGGAAAGGCTGGAATACAGAATTGAAGGGTGGGGCACTAAAGTATGATGAGACTAGAAAGGTGAGAAGGAACCAGATTGTGAGGAACCTTAAACTCAAACAAGAGAGTTTATATTCGATCCTTTATATAACAGAGTCCAGGGCAATAGACCTTTTGTGAAAAGTAATAATTCATTAGCTTATGTAAGACTTTGAGCCCTCCTGAGAATTGTGAAATATTGACTGAGGTGGGCAAAGTTTAGGGGGCAGACGGGGAAATCTTTCCTAGTAAAATAAGCTATGTGTAGTTCATATTGATGATGCATTGAAACTGGAAGGAACCTTTGGACAACCGAATGTCACAACTGGAAAACAACTCAGAGTTCATCCAGTTTGTGTCATTGAATCACAATGTTAAGAGGCATTGGTGCCTATAACAAAGGAAGGACCTCTAGTTTTAACAAATTAAGTTGACAGTAGATGCTAATAAGACCCTAATTATCAAATTAGATCATTATGAGTGCTTGCTTATTAAACTGTAATCTAAATTTTCCCCTGACCCACATCTGTGATGGTTACCCTTTACAACTCATGGAAGTCTTTGTTGGTAATTGGTTGCAACCAACACTCCCAATGTTGGCTTTTCATTGCAGTCTGGTCTTACATAGAGTATGAGGGATAACACATGTGCAACTTGAGTGTTCCCCTGGCAACTGCACAATATTAAAGTAATCAGAGGAAGGTCTCCAGTGTGGGTTCTCTCTGGAATATTAACAGATATAAGGGGATGGAAAGACTTTACAAGATGAGAAGGCAATGACATGGTAATGGTCTGGATCAGTGGTGGGAATGTCAACATCCATGCAGTTGTATTTGTTAATTCCACATTTCATTTTGTCATTTATTCCATATTTGTAATTTGCAAAAATTTCCTGTCAACTTAGGGATTTCTTGGTGACAACATATGGCCTTTGTGTTTCTCCAAACAAGTGCGACGCTCTGACTTGCTACTATCTTTTGTAGGAGGATGCTAAAAAATAACAACAAACCCAAGGAACAGAAAAGTGTGCTCATTCTTCCTCCAAGGGCTGGAACTCCTAAACTCTTCTCCGCTGCTTTAGCTGCAGCAGGAAAGATGGGAGCCAGGGGAGGGGCAAAAGGCGGGAAACTTGCCCATTTACGAGCAAGGCTGAAAGAACTGGCTGCATTAGAAGCAGCTGCAAGGCAGCAGCAAGAACTGGAGCAGGTGAGTACCAGAAGTTTACCTTGACTATGACCTTGACAGTGACCTTGGGAGGGGGCTAGGTGCTCTGGTAGGAAATGAGCTACTTGTAACATTATTTTGGACTCAATTATCAAGAAGAGTTAGTTTTGTACACTCTCCTTATAAGGGTGGCTGTTTTGATTTTTTTCTGTTCTTTAATATAGTGCTCATGAAAATTAAGATCCCCAGAATATAAAGCCTCTCTTGGCAGAAGAAATACGATTGATTGTTGTTTCCTTCCCTGTCCTACTCCTCTCACACAACACCTTCAACCTGAAGGGTATTGTTGAAGTGTTCATGTCTAATCTTGGGTCTTCAGTTGGTGATGTGATACCGAGATCAATCAATCAGAAAACATTTATTAAGTGTCTATTAGGTCTCAGGCTATGTGCTAAGAACTGGGGGTTGCAAAAAGAAGTAAAAAACAATGCTCATTAGTATTACCAGGCTAATTACGACCCTGGTTTTAAGCAATACTCAAAAGGTATTTTGAATTTAACACAATTTCAAAATTCTTTCCTTGAGGTTGGGTTTGTTGTGCCTCAGGAATAATGTGTTGGTTTTGAGATTTGATGGGAATTAAATTTAAAAACATAGTCATTGATTTTTTAAAAAAGAAAATAATGGTAATTGAGTATTTTTCAGCACTATAGAAACCTAATTTCCCTTTTTTAGGGTATTTTATTGCACACCAGGAAGTATCTTAATCTAAGTCCCTTGACCACCTATTAAAAATATATATTGAGCAGCTAGGTGGCACAGTGGATAGAGCACAGGCCCTGGAGTCAGGAGTTCAAATCCGGGCTCCGACACTTAATAATGACCCAGCTGTGTGGCCTTGGGCAAGTCACTTAGCCCTTGCCATGCAAAAACAACAACAACAACAACAACAACTAAAAACAAACATATACACATATATTGCTGGAGTATTTAACAACTTACTTCACAGGTTAATCACAATCATAATTAACAATAATGATAAATTAGAAGAAAGGGACATAAAAGACATGTGAAAAAGTTCAAAGAAACCAATGTTTCACTTTCAAAAGAGGCTATCCTGGCATTGTTTTCCAGGGTAAAATATTACCAGTAAGCTGACTTTTCATATTTATTGTAATCAAGGGAATTCGTGCACAGTCATGAATTCAAACCCAATTCACAAGATTATCCTTTTCAGTTGAGATCTCTTATAATTGCTTTGATTTTTTCTTTCCAGTTCTAGAATACACATATTTCATGACTTGTTTTGCTATTTCCAGGCCAAGCGTTCTGCTACCTCAGCAGCCCCAGAGAAGCCAGGATCAGCAGCCCCAGAGAAACCAGGATCGGCAGCCCCAGAGAAACCAGGATCGGCAGCCCCAGAGAAACCAGGATCGGCAGCTGCAGAACCATCAACTGAACCAGAGCCAGCTGCTCCAGATCCACCAGATGCTCATCCTCCATCTTCATCTTCCCCCAAGAAGTCAGGGGGAGGAGATGATGGGGAAGCTGTGTCTGAATCTACAGATCACTCTGTCAGGATTCGAATGAGTCCTGCCCCAGACAGTGATGAACAGATTCTCTCTGTAGAAATTCCAGAAAAGAAGGATGACAAGTGAAATCCACCCCATATTGGTTCCTAGAAAATCACCCAACATCTGGACCTCTATGTTCCAGCTGTTACCTACACTTGCCTATCTAAGCTAGAGAAATGGTTTTACTTTCAATAGCTTCTAATTCTAAATGTCCATAAGCTTCACTAACAAAGCTATCTTTGATAGGACTTGGTTTGCCTTTTCTTTGTCCTTAGCTTGCAGGGCTAATATCTTAGAAATGAAGACCATAACCTCTTTAAGAGAGATACAACCCTGTAAGGCTTCTTGGACCTCAGAAAGAATTTCTGCTGATTTCCTCTGCTATTCATTTTCTCATTAAACACTTGGTCAACAGTCTTGCCCCAAGATTTGTTTGTTTCTTTTTTAATTGAGTGATTCATTAGCCACAATTTTAATAAGCTATAAGGATTCTCTATGTCCAATAATAGGTAACTAGATGGCTCAGTGAATAATGTGCCAGACCTGAAATCAGAAAGACTCATCTTTGTGAGTTCAAATCTGGCTTCAGATACTTATTAGTATCTGACCCTGGCCAAAGCACTTAACTGAATTTCCTCATTTGTAAAATGAGCTGGAGAAGGAAATGGCAAACCATTCCATTATCTTTTTCAGGAAAATATCAAATGGAACCACAGTGTCAGACATGACTGAAATGACTCAACAATAATCAGTCCCCGATAAAAATTATTGATCTGTCTTGAGCATCCCATAACATACTAACATATTAGTTCTAGGTATGTTTTAAATAATGAAAGACATATTTTTGCACATGAGTGCATGCACATACATGCAGAAACACACACACACACACACACTCAGTCCATGTAACACCTAAGGATAGATAGGGAGGGTAAGAATAAATGTATGGACTTTACCCTCAGGTTATTTTCTTCCAATTCATGGGAGGATGCTATGAGTGGTCCTGTTTGGTGACTTTGGACTCAAAGTGCTATGGAGGACCATTTTTTAAAAGCAAATTATTTTTAGAAATAGAAAATATATTTTTCTTCTTTGACTTTAATAGATACAACATTTTAGCACTCATCTCCTCACCTCATCATATTAGAGGTCTACTTTCATTAACCCAGATCATTTGAAACTGGAATTGAGCCAGTGACAGGGATGGGTTAGAGATTTTAAAATTTAGGACTCCACTATGGGAAAAAAAGTAAGGGCAGGATCTGAGCCTCGGTTAGCTAGATCTGTTGCTGACTCTAGAAGATTCCCTGGCTCTAGGGATGAGAATAGCTTCAAATAACAAAAGCTCATACCTTTTGGGTATATTTTATTTTTATTTTTTAACTACATATCATGAAAGCTTTTCAACATTCACCACTTACATATTTATAAGTTACACATTTTCCTACCACCCTCCCTTTCCAACCCCCCCCCCCACCAGTGGCAAACAGTCTGGTAAAAGTTATATATATGTGTACTCATGTTCAACATGTCTACATATTAGTCATTTTATGTATGTGGAATTAGGGCCAAGGGAAAAGAAAGGAAACCATGGGATATAAAGGGGAAAACTTAGTATCCATTCAGATTCTGTTGGGTTTTTTGGTTTTGTTTTATGTCTTCCTCTGGATCCAGATGGTATTATCCATAGCAGGCCTCCAGGATTGTGCTAGATCTCTGAACTGCTGAGAGGAGCTGCTTCCATCATAGGCGATCAAATCACAATGTAGTTGTTAATGTGTGCTTGGTAGCTAACGTGATCTCTTGGTTCTGCTCCCTCTGCTCAGCATCAGTAAAAAGCGCTTTGGTGGACACAGAGCACTTATCTCCTGACTGTCTCTGAGCTAGGTAGAAAAGGATTATTATTATTATTATTATTTCTCATTTTTTTATAGATGAGGAAACTGAGGTTCAGCAAGGCAAGAACATTTGTTTAACATCACATGAGTGGTGAGTGGTAGAACTGAGTTTTTAAACTTAGATCATGAGATTCCAAGTGGGATGCTTTTCCCTCACAAAATCATGTAGCCTCACTAGTGTTCATAAGGTGCGATAGAAAAGTCTCACTTAGGACTTACAGCTTGGAAGAAAATAACCCATTTAATTTAAAGTGAAATTTCTTTGAGAAGGTCATGTCACAAGTATGAGTCAAGATGATGAAAAGGGCGACAGCTGATAGCTGTAATCAGCTTCAAGAGTTTACTAAAAATAATCTGTATTAGAGAGTTTCTGCCTGCAAATATGGGGCTTATATTCCATTCTCAGTTTGAAGAAGAGATAGAGAGGCAGAGACAGAGAAGAGAGACAGTGACAGAAGAGGGAAGAAACAGAGAGAGAGAGAGAGAGAGAGAGAGAGAGAGAGAGAGAGAGAGAGAGAGAGAGAGAGGAAAAACAGAAAAGAGGGACAAGATAGAGACAGAAGAGAAGAGAAAGAGTGAGGGAGAGAGGGAAAAGAGGAAAGAAAGAAGTGCTGTTTGGAATCAGGGAAACATCACTGTTGTTTTCATGGAACTCCCAGTCAGAGAATATGAGCGATGTGCACATGCATATGTATGTGCGTAGATAAAGAAAAAAAGACCTATGAGAATATAATGAAGGGCAAACATTCCTGAGAGTACAAAGATTACGTTCAGCTGTGGGAGAATTAAGGCAGGTTTGAAGCAAGGGCTAATAAAACATGTGGAGGGACAGTTTGAGCAAATACACAGAGGCGGAAAAGTAGAACACAAGTTCAGAGAAGAGAAAGCCACAGAAGGGAGTGGAATAAGCTCAAGAAGGTCCAAATTAAAGAAGACCTTGAGTATCAGATTAAAGAATTTATTTGGTAGGCAAAGGAGAGCAATTGGAGATTTTTTTTTTTTTAGTAAACGGTGTATGGGTGACATGATCAGAGCTAAGTGCACTTTAATAAGATAAAATGGACATTTGTGGAACCCCCACTATAAAGAGAGATATTGTGCTAAGTGCTATGGAAGATGAGTCTGGCAAGGGTGTATATGAATACTTGGAGAATGAATGGCAAAGGTAGTAGTAGCTGAGAGATGACCAGTTAAGAGACTTGAAAGGGGAGGCAACTAGGTGGTACAGTGGATAGAGCACCTGCCCTGGAGTCAGGAGGACCTGAGTTCAAATCTAGTCTCAGACACTTCATAATTACTTAGCCATGTGACCTTGGGGATGTTATTTTATCCTATTGCCTTTCAAAAACAAAAAAAAAAAGACCTGCAAGGGAGAGGTAATGAATGGTCTCTGTGATAATAGGCTGAAGAAGAGGAATATAAAAGATACTTGGGAATGGTCGAAAGAAGTGATTAAAGGAGGTTCAGGGTGGAAAATGAGGGAGAGGAAGACTTTAAAGCTGAGTCTTCTCAGCAAGTAGGAGGCAGGATCATCTATGGAAAATAGGGGAACCAGAAGGGCCAGAACTGTTGAGGAAGATGGAAAAGGGGGAAGTAGATAAAGATAAAGACTGCCAAGCAAGATGGACACTTGGAGAGTAGGAATCTTTCTGTCAAGCAATTATCTCGGTTTTAGTTTGGTTTTTGTCTTTTTCCAGCGGAGTATGGAAATATTTGTTCATCCAGACAAAGGCAACATATTAATGTCCTTATTCCCCCCCATCTACCTTATATAATTAACAGGAGAGAGAATCTCAAGTTGTTATTAACATTTCTCAGTATAAGAGTAGAGGGATGACTGGAGTTCATTGCAAATTGTCTTTTGGCATTTTCCATTTCATTGCAAAGATTCAACATTTTAAAAAGAATGACAAGTACTATTCTAAAATGTGGAAAGTCAGTTTTTTAAAACTATTACCTTTTACTTGTACCCTATATCTTTAACATGATCAGAACAAAATACATTCAAAACTGAGAAACATTGCTAAGGCTCAATTATTTAGCTCAAGTATTTGCAATGCACTTTTAAAGGATGTATACTATTCTTTTGTATGGTGGCAAACTAAGTTTTAAATCCATCTTCATTGTGAGCTCTTTTATATGGAAACTCTGGATATATATTTATTCAACCTTTAAGATTCCAATTCTGTAAATATCCTTGGACAGCTTCTCATATAAAGCCATCTTATAGCTCCCAAGAAAGTTATTTGGGGGGCGGGATACATTTTGAAATGAGATCAGCAGCATCCTTGTTTGACTCCAGTATCCTTTTATACCTGACCCATTTCAAGTGCTGCAGATATGATGTAAGAGAAATGTGAAGTTATCACTGTGCTTTATACACCAGAGGCCTGAAGCAGGGTCTTTATGGAGTGATGCAATTAACCTTTTTAAAAAAAAGCATTTTCTGCATTTTTAGTAAAAGTATTCAGTAGCTTGTATTTTTACTATATAAATATTTTAAATAAACCAAACCACAAAACTATTAAAAATTTAAATCTGAAAACGGGCTTGACAATTTATATTTTGATGGTTCATTAAAGAGTATGAATGACTGTGAAGACCTCTGATTACAATGGCTCCCAAAGCTAAATACATTTTAATCAAAGTATTTAGAACAATATTCTTGACTTGTGGACTCATTTCAGAAATTGATTGTGTATGACAGATGAGTGAAACATATTAAAGATGTTTGGGAAAATCTCATGGCTGCTTTTTGTATGATGGGAACTGAAGTTTTAAGTATAGTTTCACTGTGACCTATTAAAATATAATCTCTCTGTCTTTTTCTCCTTCATCCTTTTCTTTCTCCCTCCCTCTCTTTTCCTCTTCCTCTCTTTTCCTTTTTTTCTTCCTTTTCTCCTCCCTTCTTCCTTTCCTTCCTTCCTCTTTTTTCCCTCTTTCCTTCCCCCTCTTCCCAGGAGCAAGGACCAAATGGATACACCACTGCTCTTGCTTATTTTTCTACATCTCGACTCAGTGAACTACTTAACATATTCTGTCAGTTGTGTCTCACTATTCATGACCCGATTTGGGGTTTTCTTGGCAAAGATACTGAGTGACTTGCCATTTCCTTCTCTAGTTTATTTTAGAAATAAGGAAACTGAGGTAAGTGGGGTTAAATGACTTGCCCAGGGTCATCCTACAAGGAAGTATTTGAGATTGACCAGGAACCCTGGTGATCTTCCCATTCCATTTGATCTTTTTTCCCCTAGTAGACCATGCTTTGCCTCATTTCTTACCTAGCCTTAAATCACTGAATGGGTGTTTCATCAGATAAACTGAGACCTGGGAAAGACTTTAGCTTCAAAAGACCAAAGTTTCCCATTGCATCCAGGGCCATCTTTGGTCAACCCGATCTATGTTGCCACTGGTCTCCAATGTCCAATTACTCTGGAGGAGAGAGTGAGGCTGATGACTTTGCACAGTTCAGCCTCACTTAAATCCAATTCACTTGCAGTCAAAACATCACCCTCATGATGTCATTGGTCCTCTTCAAGAATGAAGGACAAACCATAACAAACAGCTGAGACCAGATTTGAACTAACAAAGATGCCAAACAACACTGCGCATGATGGCACCACCTTGTTGTTCCACTTAACTCTTAAGACGCCATCAGATCTGATTTCTTCACAAGTTGGTCTGGAGATAGCATATTCTTCTACTGGAGTTTTCCAAAGATTGTTTTCTCTGATTCCCATACTTCAAAATTCTTTGCCTCAAGTCTCTTTCCACCCCTGTCCAATGTCATTCCTCCCTTACCTAAACCCATCCCAGCTCAATAAATTGTAGTGTCAAACAAGAAATCCTCTTTGGCTTTCAAATCTCTCCATACTTTGACCCCTTCCATCTTTCTACTATGCACCCGTACTCTTTGATCCAGTGATTTTTTTTCATTCAAGATTCTGTCTTCCAGCTGAGGTTGTTCCCCATGTCTACGACTCACTTCTACTGCAGTTCCATCTCAGGCTTTCCTGCAAATGGCAACTAAACTACCTTCTATAAGATGTCTTTTCCAATCCCCTTTAATCCTAGTGCCTTTCCTTTGATGATTCTCTCCAATTTGCTTGCATGATGTCTCCCTGATTAGATCCTTACATTTCACATAGTGTTTGGTACAAAGTAGGTGCTTTATAAATGATGGACAACTTGGGAATTTATAGATACTACATATTGCCTCTTATCAAATCCAAACCCCTAAGCCTGTCCCTTAAGCCTGCTTTTCAAATGGCACCTTCAAAATCATCAAATATATTTTTTATTCTCTCTTACCCGAACTGTCTGGGCTTACTATTCCTGGATTTCAACAAGAATATGATTGAAATTATGCCCAATAATGCCTTCCCTTTTCTTCATTAACTTCTTTCTTTCCCTCCTTCCAAACATTCAAAACTGACTTCCCTACTACCAGCTTCCTGGAATGGATCCTCTTCATCATGTAATCATTGTTCTTCCTCATATGATCATTCACATGTCTCTCTGAAAAATGTCTTCATGTGCTTATTCTTGGCTCTCCAGTGACTAGGCAGACCATTTGGTCCTCAAAGAATCAGTTACCGATGTAGTTTACTCTTGGTCCTAGAAAAAGTATGCATGGGAAATACTTGATGATGTCGAATGAAATGTAATTCATGCAGCTTTCCCTAATGTATTAAATTGGGGTTTTGTTCATTTCAACAAGTATTCATTAAATACCTCCTCCTTGTAGAAGCAAGGTGATAGGCTGGGGACTGGAGAGACAAAACCAGTGGAGAGTAGTCCCTACTTTGGAAACTACATTCCATTCTTTTGTTAGGGATAGAGAGACCAGGGACTGGACCTGGGATTTCTCCTATATAGGGAGGGTAGTAGAGGGATTTCCTTCAACCAAATCAGAGCTAGTCCTTTTAGGCCACATAGAATATTAGACAATTAACCTAAGGACCTAAGGAAAGAGAGAGAATTAGAGAGACAGAAAGAGATAGATAGACAATAAAACAAAATTAAAAAAAACCCACATGAAAAACTCAAAAACCTTTTAGCAAACATTCCTCTTGGGGCGGCTAGGTGGCACAGTGGACAAAGCACTGGCCCTGGAGTGAGGAGTACCTGGGTTCAAATCCAGTCTCAGACACTTAATAATTACTTAGCTGTGTGGCCCTGGGCAAGTCACTTAACCCCCTTTGCCTTGCAAAAACCTAAAAAAACAAACAAACAAAACCATTCCTCTTTCCTACTCTGACAATCCCCTTAGAATTCCCAGGTATGTCCATGCACTTGGATGGAGAAAATTGCATCTTTAGTTTAATATAATTGATTTATCTTGTAACACAGTGTGTTTTATTTTGATGCACTTAAAAAATGCAACTGTATTACTTATACAGCCTCACTATAGGATTCTAGAGCTCGAAGGGGCCATAGGCTTTACAAGACTGCCAAAGGGATCCAGGATCTCTTTCCTTAGAAGCAGACTCAGAGAACACTTTAGGTGTCTCTCAATGATCCCAGGTTGCTTTCTTTCTTGGGACTCTTAGGAAAGATTTTGAATCAACATGTGTATCTTGGGGATGTGGGGGGTGTTTAAATTAAAAATTGAACACGCTAATCCTCAGAGCTGGGGCATGAGTGAGAGGCATTTTAGTTCAAGACTATTAATAAACCCATTAATAGCATTTATTAAGCTCCTACATATATCAGGGGCTTTACTAAGTTGCTGGTGATACAAAGAAGGACAAAATCAGTCCCCACCCTCAAAGACAGCACAAAATAATGGGGGAGACATAAAACTGACTTCTAGATGGATGGCAAAATTTTGGGTGCATTTTGCCAAAGAAAGGAAGCTCTTGACCCAAAATTTCCCAATATTGCCACCAGCTCTCTCTCTGTGTGTAGGAGCTGATTTGATTCAAGAGACTTTTATTTAATTTAAACCTAAATTGCAAACCTTTCCTTATCAGCATTATTTGAATTACTCTGCCTGTGTGATTTAGGACACAATCATACTATATCTCATAACTGGAAACATTTCAAGGTCTTCTTTGTGTGTGTGTGTGTGTGTGTGTGTGTGTGTGTGTGTGTGTGTGTGTGTTTAGTAAATTAGATTTTGCTTGTCGAATCTGGAAATGGAAAAAGAAGGTGATTCTTCACAATAGTCCATAAATTCATTTTCACTGTAGACTGAGGACCCCTCACCATCAGGAATCTCTTATGATATTATTATTTCAGCTCCCTCATTTTCTGGGGAAGGAAAATGAAGCCTAAGTAAGCTTCTTAAATTGGATAAGGTGACTTGCCTAAGATCACAAAGTTAATTACTGGCAGAGCTGGGAGCTAGAACTCAGGTTTTCCTATCTCCTGCACCAGGGTTCTTTCTGCCAAATCATTAACTGCCTAAGGGGCTATCATCAAATCACTATGCACCTGAAGGGGTGGCCTTTTGATGATTATTCTGCTTAATCATCAATCTCCAACTATTGATCATCAACTCCAACCCATATCTTAAACAAATACCCCCCTCTTCCACCTATGGTCATCCAGCCTCTGGTTGAACATCTCCAGTTACAAAGAACCATCACCTCTTAAGGTAGCACTTTTGGAAGGAGTGATCACTTTAGGAAGGGAGTATGACTAGTGTCTGAGAAGGACCACTGAAGCAAGAGAAGGCTAGATCTGCCAACAGAATCCCAATTGGGCAATCCAAAGATAATAGAATATGGGTAAATCAAGAGAAGAGACGACTGGTGGTTCAGTGCTTTGGGCTAGCCATTTCTGTTAGGAAACTGAAAGGCATTTAAGTTTTCTTGTTCTGCCTATGTCATTTCTACTACTCTATTTATATTCCTGAAATTTTACTAGCATCCAATTTGGGTGTCCTTATGGGATGAAGCAGTTGGTTTCCATGTAGCTGCTGTCACTTTTATGGAGATTGGCAGTTAAGAGAAAAATTTATAGGTGGTCATTGCTGCCGCTGTTTATTCTCTGCCTCCTGTTTTTTCCTGGCTGCTTTTAAGTCTCAGCCAAAATTCCACATTCTATAAAAATCTTTCCCAGTCCTTCTTGATGCTAGTGCCTTTCATCCACTGATTAGCTCTAATTTATCCTGAATCTATCTTATCTATACATTCTCATTTGTATATTGTCTCCCTCATGGGAGTGTTAGCTTTTTATATATCCCTCACACGTAGCACTGGTCCTGTCTCCTAGAAGGTATTTCATTAATGGTTGTCAGCTTGGTTTGACTTGCTGCTTTTGTAATGTCTACTGTATTCACTGGGATTCCTTTTTTTTGTTCACTTATTTTTCAGTCGTTTCTAGTTTTTCAAAACCACGTGGGGCGGGGGGGCAGCTAGGTGGTGCAGTGGATAAAGCACAGGTCCTGGAGACAGGAGGACCTGAGTCCAAATTCGACCTCAGACACAATAATTACCTAGCTGTGTGACCTTGGGCAAATCACTTAACCCTTGCAAAGTCTTGCAAAAGAATACATTTGGGGTTTTCTTGGCAGAAACACTGGAGAGGCTTGAGATTTTTTTCCTTACATCTCATTTTAAAGATGAGGAAAATGAGGCAAACAGGATTAAGTGACTTGCCCAGGGTCACACAGTTAGTAAGTGTCAGAGGCCAGATTTGAATTTATAAGGATGAGTCTCCATTCTATCCACTTGTTACCTAGGAATTACTAGTCTGTATCAAAATGACTTTATAACATACTTTCACATTTGCAAATTCCCCAACCCACCCACCCACCCTTCTTTTTTTGTTTTTGTCACTCAAAGAAAAGACTTTGAATTTCCCTGGATAGGAATAGTTACTATGACCATACCATAAACAATATTGCAAATGTAGAATATTTCAGGTGATACTGACCAGGAAAAGTCCACATGTTGGCTGAAACTAAATAAAAGGAGTTTGAATATTAAATTAAATCTGATAGAGGAACAATATTATAAAGGATGAATTTTTCTTTAGGGAAAGCAGCTGCTGGGAGGAAGTAAGGGCCAGAAATATATGACCTTGTAGACCAGACAGTCCTTCTTCTTATCATTGTCTTGCATCTACTGAGAATGCTTGTACTTCCCTGAAAATGGAATCTATCCTCTATATTAACCAGTCATAGTGAGGAAACAAGCAAGATTAACCATTATGGTTCTATTCCCTAATGATTTTATATTTTCTTTGGTTCCCCACTTCTTGCCCCATACCCAACTATTTTCCTGAAGTCAGGTCCTTCTGAGTCCTGAACAATTCTCCCCATTCTGAGATTGAACTTTTTGGGGTTTTTTTAGGTTTTTGCAAAGCAATGGGGTTAAGTGGCTTGCCCAAGGTCACACAGCTAGGTAATTATTAAATGTCTGAGGTCGGATTTGAACTCAGGTACTCCTGACTCCAAGGCCGGTGCTCTATCCACTGTGCCACCTAGTTGCCCCAGAGATTGAGCTTCAATAGAAACATTTAGTGATAATTTTATTGATCTCTATGTTTACTTAGACTATTACAGAATCCTCTGGTTGTCAGAGAAAAAGGAATTCTAAAATACTCTATAAAACTATATTTCTATTATATAAAAACTATTGCCTAAATGAAAATGAAATTTTTTTTGCTATTGGTTAAAAGTAAAATGGTTTATAATAAGACATAGCTAGAAGCTACCTGAAATACCTATGAGAGAAGAAGTGGTACAATGAGAATAAAAAAACTGGCTGTCTTCAGGCTGAGTCATTGTTGGGATCATATCAGTTCATTGAACTGGCAGGCCTATTAATCAAGGATACTAGAATATAGCCGATTGCAAAAGAAAGGCTGGAGTAGCTGAATATTCATGGCAGAGTTAAAAATAGTCATTATAAAATCTCCAAAGCCCTCTTATCTTTGAAAAAAGAGGCCTAAGTGGAGTCTGTGAATAGAATTTCCAAATCAAAGTTTCCAATAAAGTAGAGAATTGAGGAAAGAATGAATGTATTATCATTTAAATATGCAAATAAGGACCATAATTTTTACCTGATCCTAATTTTCTTTTTTAAAAATCATATACAATGAAAACTATTATGGATGTTATCCTTTGTAGTTTTGCACATGAGACTTTTAAAATACTCTAGGGAAGTTTCTGATTTTTACAATTTCAAGCGATTGTTTTTTTAATTATATTTGTATGTCTGTGCCCATCAAAATTCTTTGTAAAAAAAGTGTACGCAACTTATACAAAACAGAAAATCATATCACTTAAGCCTGCTATAGTGATTAAACATACTGGTTGTGAAAGCCATTTTAGTATGGACATCCAAAGTCAATCACCCATAGTCCTTTACATTCTTTTTCATTGTTTATCCTTGGACCATTCCTTCAAAGCTATTCCTAAAACCTAACTGCTGTAATTCATATTGATTTGGGCTGTAGCGATACTGACTCTTTGTTCTATATTCATTTTCCATAATATAATTTGAATGATAATTTTGCATGAAATAAATCCTCTGGAAATTATTTGATATAAATTCACTTTTGTGCTTATGTGTTTTCGGCCATCCAATAATTATTGCAGCGCACTGTGATATAGTATGCGTTTTTAATAGTGTCTTCATTCATTGAGCGCCTCTAGAATCACCTCTACTTCCATTACGAGACTGAAATGAGAATGTAAAAAAGCTCTTTGAAAAATGGAAAGCAGTAATTCTTGCCTTCTCAGTGGGTGGGGGAAGGGGACAGCTGGAACTGAAAAGAACAGAAGATCAGATTTAAATAAAAAGAAAATCAGAAAACATTATACAAATGTGATATATTATTGTTATTCCCATTATTATTAAGCAGAGTTATGGGCTACAGGCAATCTCATTATAAAGAAGCCTTTGATATAGATTAGCTTCAAGCCGTACACAAAGAATTAATTTACTGAAAGGGAATTTTTCCATAATCTGTCACCTCTACGATGGTCCCGTGCCAAGGACTCAGAACAACAGCATAGATTAATAGGTTTCAGGGTTCCCGAGTTCCATTTCATTCATTTTTCTTGGAGGCTAGAAAGTTAATATTATGCTCACTTAGAATTCTTACAAATTCTAGTAAATTAGTTATTTTTAATAAAGCTACTCAATGAGAATTCTTTAGAAAAATCTATCTTGCAAGTTTAACACCCAAATTTTACCCCTTACTTTCCTCATCTGTGCCAACTTGGGGCGATGACTTGACCTCTAGCATTCAGTTTCCTCATGTGTAAAATGAGGAGATTAGAGGAGATTTCCAGCTCTAGAATCTATGATCCTGTGATTTTACCCATCACAGAAACTTTCCTTTAATTGTAGCAAAAATTTAATTTAAAGATTTCTTATTAGGTTCTGATTCAAGCCAAAGAATCAATTTGCGAAGGAGACGTTCAGTACAGAGCCACCACTCATGACTAGCTTAATTAATGGTTTCATTGAGTCACCGGTCAAAGCTTCTTTAGAAACAGATTCCTTGCAAAGAAAAATATTTAATTAAATTAACAAGCAGTAAATTGATTCCAGAACAAGATGCCCATAGTACATGTGGGTTGTTTGCTACTTATATGCTCCCAAGCCTCTTAATTGGCTAATTCATTACATGTAGTGCAGTTGATTAGTTATTTCATGAAGAGGATAAAGGGCTAAGAGTCAACTGAAATCAGGCCTGTTCCTTTGTAGAACATAATGAAGCCTGGGTTTCGGAAATCTTTTCCTTCTTGCTATTATACTTATTCTTCACTAGATGGTACTATGGATCAACCCAAGAGAAGAGAACCAATGACTGCAGTCAAGTTGGCATAGATTCCTAGAATTTTAAAAACTTGGTAATTAGCTAGACCAGTCCCTTCATTTTATAATAGCTCAAATTTAATTATATAGCTCGCAAGTTTTGCAAAGCACTTTATGCACATTATCTCATTTGATGTTAATTTTTTTTGGATGAAACCAAAGTTTATAGCAATGAAGGGACTTGCGTGAGATCACATGGGCCTTAAATCAGACCCTTGACCTTGGCTTTCCAGCCTACTGTTCTTTCTGCTACAACGCATTCCAAACTTAGGGAATTTCTAAATGGTGATACATCAAGCTGTTTTATAAAACAATCTCATGAAATTAAAGGAGATTTTAGGCAGCCTTGAGTGAGTTGGGCCAGTTTCTCACAGCCACCATTGTTGGCTTCTCTTGGTGTGCTGATCTAGCTATGTCAGTTTTTGAATCTTCCTTTGACTATAACTTTCCTCTCCCTCTCGTTGATATCCCATTTTTTCTGCTTCTCTTGATTTTTTTTTTGTTATTGCCCTAAGGGTTTGTGTATATATAGGCCACTGCACCTAATATATATATATATATATATATATATATATATATATATATATATATATATATATAGTCATGTGACCTAGTTACTTAACCCTATTGTTTTGCAAAAACCAATTAAAAAAAGAAAGAGAAAAGAACTACTCTGCAATGAATCTTCACCAGAAGTGGAGAATTTTTTCATGATATGAGTGATATCCCTTAATATGTTTGTTTTTGTCAGTTTCAGTTTTTCTCTTTGCTTCAAATGATCTCCAAATTCAAATGTGACTTGTGTGAGTTTTACAGTATCTTGCTTTTAGGGGGAAACAAATTGCTCCAGCATCACAGGAGCCTGTCTTGGCGAAGTGACAAGAATTAATTTAATGTAGACCAGTGGGAGAAGCACCAGCAGCTATGACAACCACTCTCTTTTCTACAACATTCAGCATTTCCTTGAATTTTTCCAATCTAATCATTTGCCCAGACTGCTATCACCTCATTTATAGGAACTGACAAATGATAGTCTGAAGTTGGATAACTTGCAGATGCAGAAGGAAAGAAGTGAAAATGATGCAGAATGACGAAAAATAGTATATTTACCATGTAATTCCATTTAGATGACTAATTTTCTAAACTTTAATCTGTTTTATAGCTATTTCCCAACAATGAATAGAGGAACTTTGGATGTTGGCCAAATTGCTACTAAAGATTATTGTTGTGTTCCAGTTATTAGAACAAAACTAGCCTTAGAATCAGGAGGATCTGAGTTCTAATCCAGCCTCAGACTTACTACCTGTGTGTCCCTGAGCAAGTCACTTAACCCCAATTGCCTCCAAAATAAAAAAAAGACACATAAAAGATATTGTTGGTACAATCTTTTTAGACACTGACTTCCCATATTCAGTGATTTTGTCAAACTAAGCATCACTTTGTTCCTCACAAAAGAACCCCTCACTCCCCCTCCTTGCCTTTGAGTTGGACATTTCTTTTTGTTGGAATGTACTTCCTTCCCTTCTCTTTGTTTAAGATGCAGCTCAAGCACCAAATTCTCCTTGAAGCTTTTCCTGATGTCCTCAACTGCTAGAGCCCTTTCTCTCTCTGAAACTAGGGATATTTAATTATTTTGTTTTATTATATTTGTTCACAATAACATAATTAATATTAATATAATGTTATAGCTATTATAATGTAATTAATATTACAGGTAATATTGTACATATTAAATATAATGTTATTATAATGTATTATAAATATTATGACTATATTTGTGCTATACATATATATCTTTTATATGTATTTATTGCCTCACTCAGGGCAGTTAGACGGTGCAGTAGGTAAAATGCTGACCTTGAAGACTGGAGGACTTGAGTTCAAATCCAGTCTCAGACACTCACTAGCTGGATGATCTTGGACAAGTCATTTAATCCTGATTGCCTCCCATCTAGGGTCATCTCTAGTCATGGCGATCCATATCTGGCCATTGAATCCAGATGGCTCTGGAGGAGAAAGTGAGGCTGGTGACTTAGCACAGCCTCCCTTCAATCAAATTCAATTCACAGGTGTGTCATGCCATCACCTCCCTGGTGTCATGGTCTTCTTCAAGTACGAAGGACAAAGATGTGTCTCACTCATTAGAATCTGACTTCCTTGAATAATCGTTCCACTCTTTGTACTTGTATGCCCACTGAGCCTGGCAAATAGTAGCTTGATAAATGCTTGAGGATTGATTATTATTATATGACCTGCATCATTGGCCCTGCTTTAGAATCATGTGGGCAAACTGCACAATACTGTCCCTGATGACCAGGTAAGCCTGGGTTTGTAGCAGCTCCCATCTGGGAGATAATCTCCCACATCCCCCAACTTCTGAAATAGTTAATTGTCCTTAATAACTCTGTAAGCTTCCTTATGTGACTCTCAGAAAGCAAATCATTCAGGCTTCCTAAACTGTTGTAAGAGATTCCTATTGATCATTATCAAAACAGCCTTTCAGAGAGGAGATGAAGAAGAGGGAAGAGGAATAATATAATATAAGCTATTTCATATTTGGTGTTTTTATTTTTATTTATTTAAGGCAATGGAGTTAAGTGACTTGCCCAAGGTCACACAGCTAGGCAATTATGAAGTGTCTGAGGCTGGATTTGAACTCAGGTTCTCCTGACTCCAGAGCCGGTGCTCTATCCATTGTGCCATCTAACTGCCCCTGCTATTTCATATGTGGGATTGGAGACAAGGAACAAATACTTAAAGTTGGAAAAATAGTGAATCGATGTTATTCATTTTAGTGAAACAAATATCTTCAAAGGAAATTTTTGGGAAAAAGCTATGTGGGGGTCATTTATAATTAGGTCTCACATGATCATAGATTTAGAGTGACTAAAAGAGACCTTAGAGGTCATCTAAGCTCCATTATTTTCCACATGAGAAAACTAATGTTCAGAGAGGCTTTAGGGCTTTGTCCACATTGTAACACAACGGGATTTGGATCCAGATCTTTTGACTTTAGACACCATGTTCTTTTCCACTGAGCCATAACTGGCAATTATTTGCCACTTAAGGTATACATAGTAATTTCCTTCTATTATCTCGTTTGAGCCTTACGAGAACCTTGTGAGATGCTATTGTCGTCTGCATTTTATACATGAAGAAACAGGCTAGAAGAGATTAAAGGATTTGTCCAACATCACATGAGTCTAAAGTAAGACTGGAACAGGTAGATGGTGCTAGACCTAGAGTCAGCAAGCTCTGAGTTCAAATTCAGCCTCAGACACTTATTAACTCTGCCATCCTATCCAAGTCACTTAACCTTCCCCTGCCTCAGTTTCCTCGTATGTAAAATGGAAATAATAAAAAAATAATAATAATGCCTACTTCCCAAGGGTTGTTGTGAGAACCAAATTAGGTTATATTTGTAAAGATCTTTGTAAACCTCCTAACATTAGGTAACATTTATATAGGCACTATGCTGTTTCCCAAATATTATCTTATATAATTATTAATAACAATGATTATTATTTTTTTAATTTTTTTTAGTTTTTACAAGGCAATGGGGTTAAGTGGCTTGCCCAAAGCCACAGAGCTAGGTAATATTTAAGTGTCTGAGGCCGGATTTGAACTCAGGTACTCCTGACTCCAGGGCCGGTGCTCTATCCACTTCGCCACCTAGCCACCCCCAATTGTTATTATTTCTGACTCCAAGGCCAAAAATTCTATTTATTATACTACTTAACTGCCACCACCATCTCTATTTTTTACTACTGATTAAAGGTAAGAAAGCCTCAAGCTGATGGTGACATTCTAACTTCATCACTGGGTTCTCTGATGTAAAACAATTTCTGTCTTTCCTTAAGTCATGGGGCTAAGATATAAATTCATGCATCACATCTGTGGATGACTCAGAACTGGGAAGGATAAAAAGCTAATTCATCTAATTTGCTGGATGATAAAAGCAGAATCCAAAACAATTTTGACAGGCTAGAAGGATGGGAAAAATATAGTATGATAATATTTAATAGTAATAAATGTGGAGTCAGACACTCAGGTTTTAAATCTAAATGAGGAAAGAATAAGAGAAGGTACAGTTGGAAAACAGTTTGTATAAAAAAAGCCCCCCAGGGTTTTTAGTTACCTGGAATCTCAGTATGAGTCAGTGAGCTATGTCAGCAAATTAAAATAAAAAAGAAAGCACAAAGGAAAAAAAAAGAATATGATCATAAATAGCTTGGTATAGAGAGCCGCCTTTGGAACCAGAAGATCTAGGTTCAAGGCTTGACTCTGATTGTGCTGGCAGTGTGACTAGTGACACAGTGGCTAGAGCACCAGCTCTAGAGTCAGGAAGACTTGAATTCAAATATGGTTTCAGACACTTGACTCTTACTAACTGCATGACCTTGGGCAAGTCACTTATCCCTGATCGCCTCACATCCAGGGCCATCTCCAGCCATCCTGATTCATATCTGGTCACTGGACCTAGATGACTCTGGAGGAGAAATCGAGACTGGTGACTTAGCACAGCATCCCCTCACTCAAATCTAATTCACGTGCTTGTCATCACGTCATCTCTCTGATGGCATTGTCTTCTTTAGGAATCAAGGACAACCCCCCTCCCCCAAAAAACCCTGGGCAGTTCATTTAACTTCTACTCTCCAGACAAGGGGTATCAAATTCAAGCTTAAAAAAAGGCTACTAACCCCTACATAAGGATTCCTGTGTGTGGTATAGACTTAAGGGAAAGTAGGTGGCACAGTGGACAGACAGAGCACCAACCCTGGAGTCAGGAGAAACTGAGTTCAATTTTTTTTTTCAGTTCAATTAGAGGATCTCTGACCTCTTTTTGAACTCTGATATTTTTTTAAATATTATTTTATTTTTTCCCCAGTTACTTGTAAAGACAGTTTTAACATTTATCTTAAAAAAAATACTTGAATTCTAAATTTTCTTTCTCCCTCCTTCCCCTTCCCCTTCCTGAGGCAGTAAGCAATTTGCTGTAAGTTATACATGTTCAACCATGCAAAACATAATACCATATTAGTCATATTGTGAAAGGAGATACAGACCTAAAGGTGAGGAAAAACCTCCACTAAAAAAATTCAGAAAGTGAAAAATAGTATGCACTGGATGTGAATTCTGTTTTTTTTTTTTATCATGAGTTATTGTGAACCATTGTATTGCTGAGAATAGCTAAGCCATTCACAGTTGGTTATCTTACAATATTGCTGCTGCTCACTTCACTTTGCATCCGTTCTTATAAGTTCTCCCACGTTTTTCTAAAATCGACATGCTCATCATTTCTTATAGAACAGGAGTATTCCATCACAAAAGTCATTCCCCAGTTGAAGAGCATCCCCTCAATTTCCAGTTCTTTGCCACCACAAAAAGAGCTGCTGTAATATTTTTGAATAAACTGGTCCTTTTCCTTTTCCTTTGATTTCTTTGGGATACAGACCTAACGATGGTATTACTAAGTCAAAGGGTAGGAACAGTTTTCTAGCCCTTTAACTATATGAATTCTGCTATTCTAAGACTATCAACATTGTTTTCAAGATCATTCTAAGACCATAAATGGTTTATATTAAAAAATTTATTTTTTAAGTAGCAAAGTGGATAGAGCTCCAGGTTTGGAGGAAGGAAGGAAGGAAGGAAGGAAGGAAGAAAGGAAGGAAGGAAGGAAGGATGGAAGGAAGGAAAGAAGGAAGGAAGAAGGAAGGAAGACATGAGGTCAAATCTGTCCACAGACACTAGCTACGTAATATTGAGCATGTCCCTTAACTTTGGTCTATCTCTGTTTGCTGGATGATAACTATAAAGTGGGGAATGATAATACTTAATTTCCAGGGTTGTTGTGAGCATTAAAGAACCTATTTGTAAAGTGCTTAGCACAGCACATTCTAAGTGCTTAATAAGAAAAAAATAAAAACCATTTCCTTCCTTTCTACTTAATAGTCTCAGTCTGAAAACAGAATTTGTTCTAATTTTGGAAGGGAATATTGTCGGCTTGTGTTTTCATAAAAACTCAATATAAGTTTATAGTAAGTCTCAGTTGGGGGCAAACACTTTACTGCTTTGATACATGTACCATTGAAATTAGTTGGAGATTTCAATTAAAGTGTTTTTACTTAAATCACATCTCAAGGAGGGGAGGCTAGCAAAAACAAGTGTCTGGAATAGATCCCTAGGGGTAGAAAATAATTGCTCCGTATGCAGAAAATCTGGCTAAATGGTATTTAATTATAAACCTGGGAATGAAGAAGTGACTTAATACTTGAGAATGGACTGGAGCAATTGTCAAGAGACCCTCATTTTTAATGTAAGCTACATTAAAGAGAAAGCTCATTGAGGTGGCCATTCTTACAGGGTTTATGTTGATATTTCTTTTCTTTTAAATTTGGGGTAAACCATTGTCTGAGAAAATAGGGGCATCATGGATCAGGTCTCTTGAATATTAGGCATATAAGCAACAAAGGAAGGAAGTAGAAAGCATGATTTCTTGATGTTGGCCATATCAGTGTACTGAGATTTCCTTAGCAGAGAGATCAGTGTCCTTACAGGGACAGGAATTCAAAGGATAATCATAATAAATCCATTTATTGAGCTTATTTTACACATACTTTAGAAAGAAATGTTGAACTAAATGTCAAGAAGTCAAACTAGATGGGATAAGCTCTTTGCTAGGCTCTGTGGTGTAATGGGAAGAAGAAAGGATTAGATCTAAGATATGGCTCTTATCCTCAAAAGCTGGGTGACCTTGGGCAACTTCTTTTACATTTCTGGGCATCAGCTTTCACATTCATAAAGTGATATTTGAGATGTTAATTTTTGTTATGAGAAAAGTTCCTTATAATGGTGCTTAGGTAGTGTTTCAAGGTGTATTGATAATAATGGAATGATTGCCTGAATAAATATATAAACAAGCAAATAAATAGAACAATCTTGCTCACTTGGGCAAGTCACTTAACTTTTGAGTTTCCACATCTGTAAAAGGAGAGACTTGTCAGCATAGATTAATGTAGTGGTTCTCAATACCTTTTGTTCCTCAAACTCCTTTCAAAAATAAAAATGGGTTGTGAACTGGTGATTTAGTATGCTACTTAAAATATTCTTTGTGGTTATTACTGTTGAAAGAACCATTAAAGAATTTTTACTACAAATCATTTAGGCTAGTATAGAGAACCCCACAAAGAGTTCGTGATCACTAAATGGAAGCCACTGGGATAGTTGATAGAGCTGTTTTTGAAACCAGGAAGACCTAAGTTCAAGTCTTGTCTCTCTTGCTTATTGATTGTGTGACTCTCGACAAGTCATCTACTCTCTCAAGTACTCTAGTCATTACTAAGATTATAAGTTGCAGAGAAGATACAGCTCTCTATTAGTGGATGGATGTGCCTCCTATCCCAGTCTCTATCAAAATCCTTTCTGGCTATAAAATCAGCAATCTTATGAATGACAATTCTATATACTATTATTTTCAAAGTGCTTTCCTAATAACAACTCTGTGAGTTAGGCTATGCAACTAATATTATGACCATTCTGCAGTTGAGGAGACTGAGTCATTGGTAGGAGACTTGCCCATTGTTAAATCAGTGTCAGAGCTAAGATTTTGGCTCAGGTTCCTATACTCCAAATTCTGAGAACTAGACAAATGTAATAATTATGCATTAAATCTCATTTTTTGGATTCACTTTCCTTTTTATTTTTGTTGGGCTAGTAAATTGTTCCTTTTTAGCCTGTGAAAAAACTCAGCCTCTCAAGGACTCTTCATTTGCTTTCCCATAGAATGGACTGCAAAGATCAGAAAAACCACATAAAATGGAAGAGCATACAAAATTTGTCAGTGCATGAATTCTCCAGCTGTGGATGAAGACTTCAGTAGTGTTGTCTGGCATCCTGTTACTGGTAGTCTCCTCTCCTCCAAAACAGAAGAGGGAGTGGGAGGAAGAGGTTTATTAATTCATTCGGATCCTTTGAAATCTCAGGTGTTGTCTGGCAATTCCAATGTGTACTTTGCTTAGTACAGAAGAAACATGGAAGTTGGGGTGGGGAGAGAAGAAAAAGTATAACTCATTCAGAAATATTTGGAAAAATTTCCATGAGTTTCCTGTAAATTTTTTTCTCTCCATAAACAATGGGGAAAATCCTTTAAATCTTATTGTTAAATTTGAAAAAAATCTAACGTTTGTAGCACTCTTCTGTGTTTATTCTCATTTTAGGGGTATGTATTTCCTCCTCCAAAGTCCAAAGTTTTCTTTACTATTACAGAAAATTCTAGAAATCCTTCAAAAGGTTCAACTCCATTTAAATTTGAGAATTAGAATTCATGTTCACAAAGACCAGTTTGAAAAAAGTTTGAAAAGATCATGAATTTTAGATGTTTGGAAAGGTTTCCAATCACTATGCATCCTTAAAAACTATTTTAACATAATGATACAAGAGGTAATGAGAAAGGAGGATTTTTTAGAACATATCGATTTGTCTGTTTCCATGAAGCTGTCATGTTTGTTTCTATTGTTCTTGCTGTTTTTCATTCCTTCCCAAAGAAGACCGAAGTAATCAGGGAGGTGATGTCTTGACTTGCCTGTGAGTTATATTTAAGTGAGGCAGAGCTGTTCAAAGTCAGCCTCTCTAGGGAATAAATTGATGAGTACATCCCATTACTATTCCAAATGAAGCCCTTCTTCTGCAATTATCCGGAAGGGACAAATTATTTATTATTATTTTGATGAGTTCTTGGAATGGACAGCTTTCAGTGGATAAAAGGCTTTCAGTCACTGGCAACAGGACTGAGAATTAAACTAATTAGTGAACCTGAAGGTATAAATCTCCATGGTTTGTTATTATCCTTATTATTAATAATTAACCCAGGTTATTCCAAAGATTGTTTGGAATACCAAAAAAAATTACTGTTTTGTTCTAAACAGGGAAATGTTGCAAAGACTCTAGAATTTTGATTCTCTTGATAGACTCTATTATTACCCTAGAAATTCTTAGTCCCATTTTTTTTTAGGTTTTTTTTTTTCTGGCAAGGCAAATGGGGTTAAGTGGCTTGCCCAAGGCCACACAGCTAGGTAATTATTAAGGTGTTCTATCCACTGTGCCACCTAGCCTCCACTCAGTCCCACATTTTTAATCCTGCAAGAATATTTTCTCCGTTTCCCAACAAAACAGAATGTTAAGCTAAATGCTTTTGGGCAAGTCTTCATTTTTTTTTCTCAGAGATGTTGGGCAACCCTTGATAAAAATAGGAAAAATCTTTACAGTTCCAATGCCTCATTGCTTGAAGGAATCATAGGTGGAAAGTCTTGGCTTGCTGTGAATCATTTAATTAAAAGTAATACATTCATACTTAATGTGGCTCTTGGAACAATAGAGACAGTTTAGGAGTCTACACACAGCAATGAGAAATGGATTCTTAAGTATCTTAATTCTGGGTCTGAAATGGAGCCATTCTGTGTGGGTGGGCATGGTTAGTCATGGAAAGTCATTCTCTCCTTTCTCCTAGCTTTATGCTATGAAAAACAAAGAATAACAAAAACATTTCAAGGTTTTTTTCCTGAGGGCATTATGAAAAATGAATGAAGGAATCCTTACCAGCATAGAATAAAAATCACTAGGAGCAGTTTCAAAAACTTAGGGAGATTTTAAGGTATGATAATATAATTGACAATAAAAAAGGGGGGTGCTGTTGGTTGGCACAGTGAATAGAGCCACACACACCCTGGAGTCAGGAGCACCTGAGTTCAAATTTGACCTCAGACACTAGCTATGTGATCTTGGGCAAGTCACTTAACCCTATTGCTGTGCCTCCCCCCACCCCAATATGAGTGACTAGCATACATTAGGTTTCTATATGAAAAAATACTTTCATTTAGCAAAAACAAAAACACCAAGATCTGAGTACTATTAAATGTGTTTACTTAGAGAGTGTCTTTGGGAATCTGGGTTTAAATCTGAAAGGAAGAGACCCCAAACATATTTGAGAAAGCTGTCGATTTGGAGTCTCTTAGGAGATTCAAGATGTGGATTTGAGTTGTAAGTCTGTCTCTTACTAATTGGGTGGCACTGGACAAATCATGTGATCTGAGACTCAGTTTCCCCATCTGTGAAAATGAGGACAACAATGCTTGAACTTCTTGCTTCCCTGGTTATTATGAGATTCATATAAGACACTGCATTTAAAGATTTCTATAAATCTGAAACACTAAAATATCAGTTATTAAAACTATTTTTGCATGTAAAAATTTAATTAAAATGTTATTAATATTATTATAACATATGAAGAATTAATTTTGTCTATTCTATAGCAAAGCAAAGTGAAAGCCTATCCAATTCTCGATTATCCAGAGATAGGACTTAGTTGACCAAGGTTCAAATCCCAGTTCTGATATTTCAGTTAGCCAGACTAAGATTAAATGCTTGCTAAATTAAATGGCACTGTGTAAAGTGTGGGTAGTACCATGGCTAAGGGTTACAATAAAAACACATTTTTAGGTAGCAAAAGAGGACAATACTTGGCCTTGAGTCAAGTCAGGACTTGAGTTCAAATTTAACCTTGGAACCTTCCTGGATGAAGTCACTTAACTTTGGATTCCTCATCTGTAAAATGAGGTGAATGGTAATAGAATCTCTCTCCCAGGATTGTTGTGAGAATCAAATGAAAAAATACATATAAAAAGGCTTTGCAAACCTCACAATGATACAAATATGCTAAAATATATCAATAAGACAAAACTACAGTCCCTGCTGAAAAAACTCATAGTCCAACAGGTGAAAAAAAGAGGCTCCTACAGTTTGGCTAATAAAAGACAAAGTTAAGATAAATGGCCTATGTTTATTTGCTTAGGACCATAGCAAGGAAAGCCTCTTCCTGGGGGTGGGGGTGGGGTGTCATGCTGTATATCTGACAATGGCATAGTCAGAGGGTGAGGTCTTCAGTAGTTAGGCCTCTCCTTCCTCTTGACTTCAAGCTTATCAGTTATGGTAAAAGGTATGGAGTAGATCTCTTCTTGATGTTAAATATATATATTTTGGGGACATCATGCCCTGATATGAAGATCAATTGGATTTGAATGAGGGGGGCTCTGCTCAATCAGCAGCCTCACTTTCTACCAGACATCAGAATGACTGGAGCTGACCCTGGATGTGAGACAATCAGGATTCAGTGACTTGCCCAGGGTCACACAGCTAGTAAGTCTCAAATGTCAAAGGTCAGATTTGAACACAAGTCCTCTGGACTCAAAGGCCAATGCTCTCTCCTCTGTACCACCCAGGTGATCCCTGGTATAGCCTTCAAGAACCCCTGGGAACCTTATCTCCAGGGTGAATATTGAAGTGGGGCTTAAATGGAATAAGTGGATTATAAGAGATTGAATTTGCAATCACAAAGGGACCTGAAAATGCTCCACCCCGCTTTGGGCTCATTTCCTTCTTCTAATGACAAAAGAAAAACACCTTGGATAATTCAAAAGGACTAACTTTCATTAAGTACATTTTCCCAAAACCCAATACCTGGCACCAGGAGGAAATTGTACCTATTGGAATGTTGCTTGAGTAATTATCCAATTCACCAAATTTTCAATCTGCTTTTCTTTATTTGAAGACACAGTCATTTAGAGAGGGAGAAGAGGGGAGGGAGGGCAGCCCACTGCTCTGTTCATGAACAGATCAGCACCATTGCACATTCAAGGCAGGAGTGGGAGAAGCTGGGAGTCTGCAAAGATTTCTGATCTGATAATGCCACCCCTGGAGATGTGGTTTTCTTTTCTAAAAGTGCCGCCTGGGTTCTAGATTCTACCATCATTGCTTAGAGAGCTACCAAGGGACTGGACCTTTCTGGCTTTTGGAATGGAGTTAAGTCTTGACTAGAGAAGTCTGATTCTAAATGGCAGATCAGATGCATGTTGGAGTCAGCGGGTAAGGAAAGAATTACCCAGTGGTCCCTGGGGAATTGCATAGCTGTGGGTGACCCACCTGATAAGACATTCTTCCTATTTAAGAAGAAAACCTGGGTAGAAAATGAATGGACTCTGGGTCTAGAGGAGACACCACTACCTGTCAGAAGCAATAGCCACTACTTACTTGTAACTGAGTGTTCCTTTATCAGATGGTTTTAAGCTCCAGATTTCCAGTATCTGAGTAGCTGGACTCTCTTGCAATCCTGAGGTCCATCAAAAGGGGATCCTTTGATGCTCAGATTATTGGCAGGACCACAGAAGAGTCCTCAGGGTTTTCTTGAGTACGCCAGTTGAATACTATCTCTCCCAGGAGGAGATCCTGAGCCCCCATGTCCTTGACGTGAGCTTGCATCATCCATAAGACTTGAGAATCTGCTGCAGTATTAACGGTGCAGGAGACAAGAGTCTGGCTCCTGCTGCAAGCTCCAAGGCTAGACGATGACACGTAAGTAAAGGAGAACAAATGGAGTTTTTGGTCTCCAAACCTTCTCTAAGTAAATCACAGAACCTGGGCTTGCCATGTATGCAGTGGGTTCAGTGGTGACCCTTACTGTGAATGGCTTGATCCTGGTGAGACGAAGAAACAGAGTGAGCGCCTCCCCCAAGGACAAAGTTGTTTCTCATGAGAAAGTCTGGGGACATAGCCATGCCCCACAGGAAGCTGTGTGCCTTCACCTCCCCACTGACAGAGGGCTTGGACATCATTGTGAAAGGAGAACCTCAGTTTCATTGCTGGCACCATCTTACAGACAGGTAAAGGGAAGGAAGAGGGTGAGGGGATGCCAGTGATATGGGCAATGGGGGGGGGGCAATTGCTATTTGAAACTCCTGGGGTTTACTTTCCCAGAAGAAAAGGAAAGGGAGATATGGTACCCATTTGAATACTTTGTTGCCGAACGGGAAAATTTCAGAATTCCCTGCATTGCAACATCAGAAGGCAAGGGGTCACGAGAGCATCTTCACGTATGTGGAGGAGGGATGGCAATTGTTCCCTTTGGTCTCAGAGAACAGAGTCAGAAGTAATGAGCAGAAGGTGCAAAGGAATCACTATATCAGGAAAACCTTTCTTATAATCAGAGTGGACCACAATGGGCTATCTTGAGGATTGGTGGGGTCCCTTTCCCTGGAGGTCTTGGAGCAGAGGCTGGGCGATGATTTGGCAGGTATGTTATTGCGGGGATGTGTTAGTTGGATTGTGTGATGGCTCAGGTCTCTTAACTCTCATATTCTATGTTTGTGGGAAACTTAGAAGATTGTATAACCCCATCTCAAGGAGACAGTGTGGCTTAGTAGATGGTGGTTGATGGCTTTAAGAGGTTTTTTTCGAACCCAGGGAGAAATAGGTTTAAATCTTTTTTGTTTATTTATTTATTTGTTTATTTGTTCATTTATTTATTTTTTTTGCAAGAAATGGGGTAAAGTGACTTGTCCAAGGTCACACAGCTAGGTCATTATTAAGTGTCTGAAGCTGGATTTGAACTCAGGTCCTCCTGACTCCAGAGCTGTTGCTCTATCTACTGTGCCACCTAGCCACCCCTAGGTTTAAATCTTACCTCTGATCCATACTAACTGTGTGACTCAGATAAGTCACTTAGACTCACTAAGCCTCAGTTTTCTCATCTATAAAATGAGGAAGTTGAACTCAATAACTTCTAAAATATTGCTAAACTTTAAAACTGTGATTCTCATTACCAAGGTATAGCATGACCATGATATAGGATGGGGGTGGTTTGGTTCTCCATCAAGTTCAAATTTTAATGAAATTTGTTTGACTTGCAAATGGCAGGCTTTTTGGAACTGGACAGACTGAAGTAATTTAGAAACTTCCACTCTGTCTGTGGAATAATTTTGCTTTTTCAAAATTCTGGGGGGAACTAGGTGGCATAGTGGATAGAGCACCAGTCCTGGAGTCAGGGGGATCTGAGTCCAAATGCAGCCTCAGACACTTAATAATGACCTAGCTGTGTGATCTTGGGCAAGTTACTTAACTGTACTGCCTTGCAAAAACAAACAAACAAACAAAAAGAGAAAATTCTGGTCAGATGATTTGATTTCCAGACAGACATAGTGCTTTTAAGAAGAAGGGTTGGTATTATGGCCTCTTCTGTCAATATGGTGAAGCCTCTTCTCAGATTATTGCTTTTAAATGCATAAAATAAAGTAAACAGAATTGCAAAGGAAACCAAAGGTTAGATGTAATTTTTTCCCCATCCAAGTGAGTTGACCTACTGAAAGCTATCCCCAGATCTGCTAATACAATTAAAAGGAAAGATTTTTTTTTTAAAAGAGATAAACAAAAACAGGAACAACTTGTATTTTGTTACTGTTTTTATTAATGATTCAAATGATTTTTTTCTGCCATTCAGTTACAAAGAATTATATCTAGGCATTGGTTCAAGAAAACTTATTTTGTGGGAACCTGCACCAAAGTGAGTATTGAATATAGGAAAATGGGGCAGCTAGGTGTTGCTGTGGATAGAGCACCCGCCCTGGAGTCAGGAGGACCTGAGTTCAAATCCGACATCAGACACTTAGCAATTACCTGGCTGTGTGGCCTTGGGACTTGCAAAAACCTAAAAAATAAAAAAAATATAGGAAATTGTTCTGTTCTGATGATAAAGAAATATCTTTTCTGCCTTACACGCTGTTATTTAGGTGTTTCTATCAGTCTACTAGTTTTCTGTCTCTCAAAAGTCATTTTATAGCACATGTGTTTATAAGGGGCTCGTTTTCACAAACACAAATGCTATACATTGTACATGCTCCAGCATAGTGAGATTTATAGCATCTATAAAAATATTCAGTAGTGAGTAGAGTGAAAACAAATGATGAAGCACAATTCTGCTGTGATTAATATACCTAAGGGATAATCTGGATTTAGATTGGTGTCTTGAAGGAAGAATTACCTAATAGGAAAAATGGAGGCTGCAGCTTCCAAGTTACCAAAATACATGTTTTTGGAGATCAATTTAAAGATTTCCTCTGTGGTAATAATATATAAATATAGTATTTTCCCTTTCCTGACTGATTATTTTGCTGATTGCTTACATTTACCAATATGGAGTTATATTTCCTGAGCACTGTTCTCTCCCTGGGGTAACTTTAACAAATACAAGATAAAAAATATATGGCCTTAACTATAAAATTGTGTATACCCTTTGACTCAGCATTACTATCACCAGGTCTGTATCCCAAAGAGATCAAAGAAAAAGGAAAATAGCCTATACATACAAAAATATTTATAGCAGCTCTTTTTGTGGTGGCAAAGACTTGGAAACTGAGGGGACACCCATCAATTGGGGAGTGGCTGAACAAGTTGTGGTATGTGATTGTGATGGAATACTATTGTGCTATTAAGAAGTGATGAACAAGGGATAGCTAGAAGTCACAGTGGATAGAGCACCGGCCCTGGAGTCAGAAGTACCTGAGTTCAAATCCGGTATCAGACACATAATAATTACCTAGTTGTGTGGCCTTGGGCAAGCCCCTTAACCCCATTTGCCTTTCAAAATCTAAAAAAAAGAAGTGATGAACAAGTCAAAAACTTACATGAGCATATACAATGGGAAATGTACTATATCTAAAGTAACAACAATGTCGTAGGATGATCAACTGTGAATGAAAAATCACTTTTCCTCAGTAATGCTGTGACCCGAGCTAGCTTTGAAGGATTTATGATAAAGAGTACTATCCTTCCCAAAGACAGAGTTAATTGTTTCTGAATTCAGAGTGAAACAATTTTTTTGTTTTTGCTGTAAGAGTAGTGATGAGCAGAATGATTTTTAGAAATACCTGGGAAGACTTAATTGAACTGATGCAAAGTGAAGTGAGTAGAATCTTGAGAACATTGTGCCAAGTTAACAGAAACATTGTACCATGATCAATTATGAATGATTTAGCTATTCATAGCAATACAATGATCCTTGAAAAGTCTTATGATGAAAAATATTATCCGCCTCTAAAGAAAGGAGTGGTGGAGTCTGTATGCAAATTGAAGTATAATTTTAAAAAAACTTTCTGATTTTTCTTGCTTATTTTGTCTGTGTTTTCTTTTTCACTGTGGCTAATATGGAAATAAGTTTCACAAGACTTCACAAGTATAGTCTATATCAAATTGCTTGCGTTCTCAAGAGATCAAAATTTTAAGAGATCAAATTTTAGAGATCAACATTTTTAAAAAGTGAATTAAAATTGTTATGTGTAATTAAAAAAAAGAATTGAAAAAAGATATATGGTTTTAAAAAACCCATGGTGACTATAAGAAAATGACTTACTTTAATGATAGCATCAGGATTCTGGGATTTGCTTAATATTCAGTGTACTGGGGGCAGCTAGGTGGCACAGTGGATAGAGCACCAGCCCTGGAATCAGGAGGACCTGAACTCAAAACTGACCTCAGACACTTAATAATTACCTAGCTATGTGACCTTTCAAAAGTCACTTAACCCCATTGCCTTAAATAAATAAAATTTTAAAAATATTCAGTGTGCTTAGCTCTTTAAAGTAATTCAAACTACAGTGGAATTTTTCTATGGGTTCTTGCATTGCTCTTCATTTCTTTGATATGGGTTCCTATGTTGCTCTATATTTCCTATACTGTCCATGGGGGAGGAGGATGCAGGGGAGGATCACAGGAGGTGTGTGGGGGGAGGAAATATAAATATCAGCTGTTTTTGCTGTTATCAATGGCCATTAATACATTAATGTGGTATTCAAGATATCTTTCATATTTTTCCTTGTAATTCTGTTTTCTCAGTTCTTTTCCACCAGCTGTAAATTGTATTGCAATAACTACTTTCACTCTGAAAATGTTTATTTTTTGGAAGAAGAAGCAAGACAGCTGCTCACTTTTCATCCACATTTTTTGTCAGTAGAGTTATACTGTACTCTATCACTCTCTCCATTTTATAGTTCTCTTTCAACTTTCTTACTGTGGTTTTATTGTGAGAACACTAACCTGGAAGTTAGAAAACCTTGGTTCTCTTAAACTCCAGTTAATGCCTTACTGAGGGCAATTGGGACAGTTAGGTGGCACAGTGGATAGAGCCCTGGAACTGGAATTAGGAAGGCTCATCTTCATGAGTTCAACTCTGTCCTCAAGATACTTTCTAGCTGTGTGACCCTGGGCAAGTCACTTAACCTTATTTGCCTCAATTTCCTTATATGAGCTTGGCAAAAAAATCACTCCAATATCTTTGTCAAGAACCCCCCCCTGCAATGGGGTTACCAAAAGCCTGAAATAACTGAACAATAGTTCCTTACTATGTTATCTTTTAAACAATTTTATATGTGTGTATAATATGTAATAAGTTATGTATGTAATTTGGGGGAAGATGAGAAAGGAGTAGAAGACAGATTTTTTCTAATTATATATGTAATATAAATAATATTAATTATATAGTAATATAAATATGATATAGTACACATAATAGAAATTGTTTAGCATAAGTTATTAAATATTGCATTATATTAATGCACATAATCTAGATACTATGTATGTAAATGTGATTTGTAGGTGATATAATTTCTATATTGCACATGTATATATGATTTATTTTATCAAATTTTTATTTAATAAAATATTATACAAACTATTTTAAATTTATTTTATCTATCTGAAATCAGCAAAAATTTGCCTTCTTCCTTCTTTTCACTTCCTTCATTTAAGAATGAAAGAAGGGGCAGTTAGGTGGCACAGTAGGGAATAACTAGATGGCAGAGTGGATAGAGCACCAGTTCTGGAGTCAGGAGGACCTGAGTTCATTCTGGACACAGACATTTAACACAAGTCACCTAATCCCAATGCCTTGCAAAAACAAAAAAAAAAAGAGTGAATGAAAGAAAAAAAAGTAAAACCCTTCTTACAAATATTTATAGTCAAGGAAAACATTTCCATGTTGATTACATCCCCAAAAAACAATATCTCATTCTGTACTCTATCACTAAGTAGGTAGCTTCATTCATCTTTAGTCTTCTAGAATGGTGATTGGTGATGACCTGATCAGAGCCCCTAATTTATTTTTCAAAATTGTCTTTTCTTTATTGTGATGGTTATATAAATTTATTTCTATTTACTTAATTATGCATCAATTTCCTAAAAACATAAAATTTCCTAAGATGATCTCCTTCATCATTTCTATAGTACAAAAGTATTTCATCACATTCAAATTCTCTACCTTGTTCATCATCTATTCCCCTCAGATTCTCACTTAGATGAGGGTGAGGTTCAGGAGTCAATTACGCAGGGGGCAGCTAGGTGGTGCAGTGGATGGAGCACCACTCCTGGAGTCAGGAGGACCTGAGTTCAAATTTGACCTCAGACATTTAATAATAATCTAGCTGGGTGACCTTGGGCAAGTCACTTAAGCCCATTGCCTTGCAAAACAAACAAACAAAAAAGTCAATTACTTTTTCTTTACCTTCTCCTCTCCCCACCCCCTCCATTGTATTCCTCTTTCCATCTCTTTCCATTTTTCTCTTATGATCCTCAAGTTTTAACAGAGCTACTAACAGGCCTTGACTAATTAAACTCCTTTTACGATCCTTGATGTATCATCTCTTTTATTTGAATGTGAACATGATGAATGTTTCTCTTTTCATATTTCTATTTACTACCCAGTTTTAACTTCAGAGTTTCTATGTAACTCTTATCTTTTCATCAGAAATGCTTGAAAAGCTTTCTATTTCATTAAAGGTTCATTCCTCCCTCTTTCCTTCCCTCATCTCCAACTAGGATTATATTCAGTTTTTCTGGATAAGTTATTCTTGGCTATAAACCTATATCTTTTATTTTCTGGAATAGTATATCTTAAGGGTTCTGCTCCTTTATAGTGTTAGTTGTTAACCTATGTGTTATTCTTTCTTTTTGGCTGCTTGCAGTATTTTTCTTTGACCTGGAAGTTCTTCATTTTGACTTTAATGTTTCTGGTACTTAGTAATTTTTTTTAGTGGATTCCTTTTATTTCTACTTTACCCTCTGGTTGTAAGAGATCTGGGCAATTTTCTGTTAAGATTTCTTGAAATATGGTGTCTAGAATCTTTCTTTAACTCATGGATTTCAAGTATCATTATTCTTTTAATTTTTTTTTTAGTTTCAAGTATCATTATTCTTAAAATATCATTCCTTTACTTGTTTTACAGGTCTGTTGGTTTTTACTATGAGATGCTTTAGATTTTTTTTTTCCAATTTTTTCCCCAGTCTTTTGACCCAGTCTTAATTTTTTTTTGTTTCTTGTAGTCATTGGTATCCATTTAGTCAAATCTAATTTTTCTTATGTTTGTTACTTGGACAAAGTTTTCCACCTCTTAGACCAAACTCTTATTTTCCTTTCAAATTCTTTCTTCTTATAGCTTTATTTTCTCCCCAACTTTTTTCCTCTAATAATCAATCATATTTCATTAATAAAACCATTTTTTGATCATTTCTGGAGGGGATGTGGGAAAGCTGGGACACTAATGCATTGTTGGTGGAGTTGTGAACTGGTCAGCTTCAAGATTTCTTATAGAACAACAGTGTTCCATCCATCACATACTGTCCCCTCATCTCCAAGAAATCTTGAGGGATGAGACTTCAGAAAAGCCTGGAAAGACTTACATGAACTGATGCTGAGTGAAATGAGCAGAACCAGAAGAACATTATATACACTAACAACAATATGGGGTGATGATCAATCATGATGGACTTGTTCATTTCACCAGTACAGTAATCAAAGAAAATTTTAAAAGAATTATGATGGGAAAAATATCCTACATATCCAGAGAAGGAACTGTGTTGTCCTATGTATTATGTAATTTTTTTCTCTCTAATGATTTTTTCCATTTGGATTTGATTCTTCTCTCACAACATGATCAATATGGATCTATTGTTTAGCATGGTTATAAATGAAGAAATTATATCAGGTTGCTTTCTGTTGGAGGAGTGGGGGTGGGAAGAGAGGGAGAGAGAAAAATGTAAAACTCAAAACCTTGCAAAAAAACCGATTGGTAAAAACTACCTTTGCATGTAGTTGGAAAAACAAATACATAAAATTTTTTTAAGTCATTTTTTTTACTCTTAAAAAAAACAAAACTCTCGCTTAATCTTATCCCAGAATTCTAGGTGAATTTGTGTCCAAGTTGTATTTTGATTTGATCTTTGGCTGTGGCTGTTTTAGAATCATTCTCTTCTGCTTTTGTTTCTTGAACTTTCCTGCCACCATGATAACTTTTTATGGTGGGAATTGTTTGTTTATTCTCCTGGTGCATTTCCTTGACTTCAGATTTGATGTTGGGCCATCCCTAATGGAGGGAAGGTCTGGGTTCTCCCTTTTGCTACTTTCTTGGGATCTTACATAGTTTGTTATTCCAGGATCCGAGGGACAGTTCATGTTGAGTACCTCA
The DNA here is from genome assembly GCF_037893015.1 of Macrotis lagotis. Lineage (NCBI taxonomy): Eukaryota > Metazoa > Chordata > Mammalia > Peramelemorphia > Peramelidae > Macrotis > Macrotis lagotis. The sequence goes on along the minus strand of NC_133658.1, from coordinate 41,080,687 downwards.
AGCGCTCCCCAAATGATAAGATCCTGGACAAATTCAGATCACTGCTTCTTCAAGTTTTTAACCCAAGATTGAGTCTGAGCAACAATAATGCATTGGTGAACTCCGCAACAGTTAGTCAGCTGGGAGGCTCCAGTGATTCAGAGTAAAAGACTCCACTTTGCCTGCCCTGGTTATCCCCATGCTGACTTCAGATGGTAGAATCAAAACTCTACTCTGTTCTTAGGTATGAACTATAATGTTACTACTTGATTCTGAACCTTTTTCTTTCTTGATACACAGCCTAGGACCTGTGCTACGGGAGGGGGCAGACTCCATACTCAGTCCGGCCTGAATTTGTGGCCCAGAACTGGATAGTGGCTAACAAAGGTACCAGTTTACATTTGTCTGGGACCCAGCACTCCTTGTCAGACCCCCACTCCAGGGTCCACAAATCTGTCTGTCTCTCTCAATCTCTCTGGGATGGAAAAATGACTCACTGTGATTTTCTTTGCCTTGTATTTCCCCATCAGGATTTCATCTGGCACCTTTTCTAGCTCTTCTAGATGGACTTTGAGAGTAGAGCTCTCTGGTCTTCTTCCCACTTTCACTATCTCCTCTTTGACTCCCTCTCTGTGGCATATTAGGTGCACCCCCTCTGTTTGGGGAGTTTCTTTCAGTTTTCTAATCCATAAAATGAAATCAATAGGGGGCAGCTAGTGGCACAGGGGATAGAGCACCAGCCCTGGAGTCAGGAAGACCTGAGTTCAGCTCTGGCCACTTAGTAATTACTTAATTGTGTGACCCTGAGCAAGTCATTTAACTTCATTGCCTTGCCAAAAAAAAGGAAATTATTTTCTCAATTTCTTTCTTGCTCTGACATTTTGTGTTCTATGATTCTAAGGATCTGTCCAGCTTTTGACATTCTGTCTTCTGAAATTTTAAGGCTTCTTTCACCTCTAATATTCTAAATTCTCAGGTCTCATTTCACACTGACTTCTGTTTTCTTCCTTGAATGCCATTTCTGAAGATCTTCCCAGGGCGTCAGGCAAAGGCTAGGTGACTGGTTGTAGAGGGATGGGACATCCTAGATAGATGACCTTATCATCCATTCCAAACTTGAGATTCTGATATCCCGTGTTCTAAAGTCCTTTCTTGCTCTAGCTCTGCTCCAAAATTTGAAAACTTCTCAGAAATAGACTTAGAACCTTCAGGAATATTTGTGTAGCAATGAGGAAAAAACCTCAAATGTCATTAACTTTTACCTGCAAACAAAAAAATAGTTCTTGTTCCATACAGTGGCTTGACTCAGTCAATCAACAAATATTTATTGATTATCTACCAAGGTGCTGGTGATATAAAGTAAAAAAAGAAATAGGGCCTCTCCTCAAGGAGCTTACATTTATTAGGAGAAACAACACACACATATCTAGGTATACACAGATAAATATATAGATACAGATGTGTGAGTGTTTATCTCCATGGATACATACAAAATACATACACCTGTATATATGAATACATATAGATAAAACTATATTATATGATATATTTTATTCACAAATATATAATAGATTACTCTGGCCCTCATTACTTGGGGTTGGATATATTTTCACTCTGGAAACATTAAATGGAATTGCAAACTTGCTCTTCAGGACAAGAGAAGTAGGGCAAAAAAACCCTAAAACCCTGTTTGGAGATTTTAGACCCACCTAGATGGTGCCATAATATGTATAACATGGGACTTGGAGTCAGGAAGTCTCATCTCCTTAGGTGCAAAGTCTGATCTCAGATAACTTGCTAGCTGTGTGACCCAGTTGGTTTGACCTAAAACCCTGTTTGTCTTAGTTTCCTCATCCATAAAAAGAGTGGGAGAAGGAAATGGCAAACCATTTCAGTATCTTTGCTAAAAACCCCCCAGATGGAATCATGGAGAGTCAGACACTACTGAATGACCTAAAAATACCCCCACAGCAAATGGCAAAGATGAAGTGGTTTGCCATTTCCTTCTCCAGCTCATTTAACTTATGAAGGAAGTGAGACAAACAGGGTTAAGTGATTTGTCCAGGGTCACACACTTAGTATCTGAGACAAGATTTGAATTTAGGTCTATGTAATTCCAGGTGTATTGGAGTATCTACGCCACCATCTAGGTGCTCCTGATAAGCATTTATCCTTTTCGTGACTCAAATTTATTCATCTCAGTAATTATGAGGAAGATCATATCTGTCAGTACTTAATTGCTCACAGGGATCTAGCAAAGATTAGTTGGATGAAGTCTGGGAAATTGCTGTTAAGTTCCTCAAAGAAGGGTGTAATAAATTCAAGGTATCAGTGTGTCCTCTTGTTAGCTAATGAGTCTGGAATCTATAAAAGAATGGAGAGTGTTGCTTTTGTGGAATCATCTCTGGAGGGGTTAGGAGAAACTTAAAAAAGGAATCTTTTTTTTTCAAATAACTGTGGTTTGAGGAAGGTGAATCAGTTTTAATTTAGTTTTATTCTCATTTTGTATTTTTTCCCTATTCAAATTTTATATTTTCATATTTTCTTTGCATTTTAAATTGTTTCAAAGAGCATTTTCAAAAAAAGGGTCCATTTTCAATCACCTTTTAAAATAAGTTTAAAATAACCCCCACCCCCTTTTAAAAAAAAAATTTGCCATGTTAGCAAAGTCTTCTGAAGAAATCACTGACTCAGCTTGGATGCTGAATTGCCTTAGGGAGGCAAATGGCCTTTCTCCCATGACAATGCTCTTTGAAGGAATTTCTCCCATATCTTACTCATAGGGTGTAGGGGCCGTGGAGTCTTCAAACTAATCTTGGCAAACAGGAAAACATGAGAAGGAAACATTTTCGTTGATCTTTTTTTTTCTTCTAAAGCTTATTATCAGATCTAGACATCTTCTAGGCTTTCCTAGGTCTATTTTCTTGGCCAGGAAACTGAAAAGACAACATACTCATATCATATGAACTAGAACTTGCTAATTACCAATTAGTACCAACTTGTGCAAAGTGAAGTCACTGGAGACAAATCAATAGCAAATATTCTAGTTAACCCGTAAATCTTCTTGTGATTTAATGAAACCTCAGTTTTACCTTCTTATCCAATATCTTTTTTTAAAAGTTTTTTTGCAAGACAATGGGGTTAAGTGACTTGCCCAAGGTAATTATTAAGTGTCTAAGGCCAGATTTGAACTCAGGTACCCTGAGTCCAGGGCCGGTGCTCTATCCACTGTGCCACCTAGCTGCCCCAGTTTTACCTTTTTAAAAGTGGATTGTGAGAAACTTAAAGTTTGAGGCAATCTTTTTGCCTAATGTGCATATTATAGTATTATAAGTCGGAATAGGGCAGTGGTGCTGCTTTTTAAAGTACTAATACCACTTTGTGCTGCTAATGGATACTGATAATTACCTCCCCCAGTGGTGAAATGATGTAATACTACTACTACTACTACTAATAAGCATTCCTATAACTTTATGATTTTCAAAGTACTTTCTAAATATTGTCTCATTTTATCCTTGTAAAAATCCTGGAAAGCGGGTGCTATTATTAGACCCATTTTACAGATGAAGAAACTGAGCCAGGTAGAGGTCAATTGAATTACCCAGGGTCAATGACTAGAGTAATGGTTAGAATACTATCTTGGAGTCAGGAAACCAAATAACAATAGCTGTGGGAGACCATGGAAAATCATTCAAACCTCTCTGAGACACAGGTAAGTAAGATATTCCTCTACTAGGTTCTTTGCTTTTTTAAAAAAAAAATCATCCTCCCCCCAATTTCACATAAAAATGATTTTAACATTTTTTTTTGTTTTGAGTTTCAAATTCTACCTCTTCTTCCTTCCCCTTCCCCCTTTCTAGAAGCAATTTCTTTCTCTAATGGATTCTTGTCTGGTGAAGCTATGGATGCTTCCTTAGAATAGTGTTTTTAAATGCAAGCAATAAAATTCATAAGATTACAAGGGAAATCAATTATTTTTAAATATAGTGGTCAAATTGTTAACAAAAATTCATGGAGTTCAAATTAAAAACTCCTGTTCTAAGAACGTCAGAAATAGATATTTTCATTTGCACTAGTAAAGTGATGAAATCACATCATCACCTCAGGTTTGTTATTATTATTCAGTCATTTCAGTCTCTTGATGTCTCCATTTGGAGTTTTCTTGGCAAAAATCCTTCATTGGTTTGCCATTTCCTTCTCCAATTCATTTTACAGATGAGGAAACTGAAGCAAACAGGGTAAAGTGAAATGCTCAGGGTCACACAACTAATAAAGGTCTGAATTCAGATTTGAACTCAGGTGTTCCTGACTCTGGTCCTGCCCACTTTGCCACCCAATTACCACCACCACCACCACCACCACACCCCCTGCCCAGCTAGACCACAGGAAAGATGTGGAGTTGAGGTGCCTTGAATACAGTATGACATGTCCTTAGGAGGGTGCAAACTACTAAGACGTTATGAGAAACTTTGATGTTAACTATGGCTGTCTTCTTGGGCATCAGGAAACATCCATGCTTAATACTTGTTGTTTCATTGTATTGTCTCACAACGACAATACTCAGTAATCAAATCACAGTCCTGAGTTCAGAGTCCTGAAGCAATAATGACTTTTAACTTCAGGGAAATCCCCAGACTTATTCATGACTCAGGTGGATACTCTAGTTTCATAGTTTCTATTTTTGATTGTGTAATTCCAGATTTATAATTGTGAAGTATGATGTACAGAGTCAAATTTTATGAATTCTTTTTCTCATCATACCTGGTTTGGTTGGGTAAGCACTCATTCATTAAAATGGGAAAATGGTGACCTTTAAAATGCCACCTTCTTCATCCAACCCTAAAGCTTAGAGCCAAAATAAAGTGAGACATATTTTATTTTTGTTAGAGAGGGTCCCCCCCCAACACCTGTTTGCTCAAAATGTTGCTCAATATAGATTCTCAATCTCCTTATTCTCTTTTAGATTGATTGAAATCTTTCCCTAAAGAAATAAATATGCTTGTGGTTATTCATGTCCTTAAAAGATAGCACGCTTTCTTTATATGGGCAGAACATAGAATGTTTGAACTGAAAGGTGCCTTAAAGATACTCTAGTCCACCTTGCTCCCTCATTTTACAGATGGAGAAACCGAGGTTCACAGACAGGAAGTGATTTGCTCCAAGGTTCCACAGAGAACTAGGGGTAGAATCATCTCTAAAGCTTAATTCTCAAGATCCTAGTTATCTTTCCCTCATTCTCCCTCTCCACTTCACAGGAAGGACTCAGGGGAAAAAAAATCAAACTGTGGATTACTTTAGGGAAGTAAAACAGGAACTGGAATTCAAGTGACCCAGACTGTTCCATCCCTTGCATTCCCCAAGCTCAGTATCAGCCACTTCCTAAGATGAGTATTGTTTTTCATCTTCCACCCTCCATGACTCCACCTTTGTGCAATGTGACTCTCCAGCTTCACTGCGACAAAAAGAATCGAGGAATTACAACTTGGTCAAGCCTGGCTTCAGGTGTTGGTGCATCGTCAACACATCAACCAAGTAACCAAAACAATGATTAATTGGATGCTATAGAATAGTCATCATCAGGCCTATCTTTCTACCTTGATGGTGTATGGGAGTTATGGAAATCAAAATAAGAAAGAGATGATCCTAGCAATGGGCTCTGGGTACACATTGATTAAAAGGTGGAACCTTTCTAGACTCCTGCTGGGAATACTATATCCATGAAAGGGTTTTATTAGTTTTAGAGAGACTAACTGAAAGAATTAACAAATGAATTAATTAATGAATAAAGTATTAAGTACTTACCATGTGCCAATTGTGGGTCAGCTCGATGGAGCCATGGATAGAGCACTGGGCATAGCCAGGAAGGTATGAATTCAACTTTGACCTTTGAGATTTACTAGCTGTATGACTCTGGGCAAATCTGTTCACCCCTATTTGCCTTAGTTTTCCATCTGTTAAATGGGGACACAGTGGAGAAGGAAATGGCAAATTCTAGTATCTTTGCCAAGAAAACCACATGGACAAAGTCCAGAGGTCATGGAGAGTCAGATACAACTAAGCTACAGTAACCGTGCTAAATGCCGGGGATCCGAATAGATAAGAACTCCCATTTTAATGAGGGAGATAACAGAGGGAAAGATCCTATGGTTCTCAGGTACAGTAGCAAAGTAAATTCTCCTGTAATATCATTTCCACTGACAAAATTCTATCCATTTTGGTGTTGGACCTTTTGACAATGCGAAAGACTTTGGTGCCAAGAACTTTCTTTTCCGGATCTTCAATAGTTATGGCTTGAGCGGAATTCAGTGGAGAATTTTAACATAGGATTTCTGTGTCACCAAGTTGGCAACAGAAATTAAGCACCCTACTTAGTAACTCTGTTGGAGTCTCACCTTCTAAGCGTCCAATCACCCTTCCAAGCACCAAGAAATCATTTGTACGTGGATTTTTAGAGTTGGAATAATAGCAGTAACAACAGCAATACCTATCATTTAGATAGTGATTTAAGGATTACAAAGCACTTGACAAATAGCATCTCATTTTAGTCTCACATCAAGCCTGAGAGGTGGATGCTATTATTGAACCCATTTTACAGATGTGGAAACTGAAGCAAACAGAGGATATGACTTGTTTAGAGGCGCCCAGGTAGGAAATACCCGGGACTGGATTTGAATTAAGTTTTCTTGACTCCAGGTCTGACACTCTATTCCCTATTCTCTGTGCTCCCAAAGGATATTGAAAAGTATCAATGATAATCTCATCCATTTTTCATTTCACAGATGGGAAAACTGTGCCAGGGAGCAACTAAGTGAATTTCTCAAGGTCATTCTTCCCCCCCCCCCCCCATACCAAACTGTATTGTACATACTGCCTTCATCCATTAGTTCAATTTGGCCTCTATATTCTAATTCAACGCCTCAAGTGTTTGCTTTTTCCTTGGTGCTCCCACACAGGAAGTCCAAATGACCTTTTGATATCATTGGAGAAGGTCTCTGTGAGACAAAATAGCTATTTTAATATAACAACATTATTTACATATTTCAAGTGATTAATAAAATATTCTGACATGACTCTTTAATTTGAAAAGTCTCACTCAGGACTCTTCAGGGGTTATAACAAATTTAAGAGTAGGCAGAGTCATAATGGACTCACACTGTATCTTGGGAAAAGGTCCTATGTTGTACCATAGGGATATAGATTGGACCAGGAGGGTGCATAGATTTAGAGGTCATCTAGGCCAGCTCTTTTCTTTTACAGATAGGGAAACTGAAGCTTATTAGGGAGTCATTCAAGTAGTAAGAAACAGGATTTGAATTCAGTTCTTATTACAATTTCAGTATTCTCTATTGTATCACACTTTTTCAATGGAAACAACACTAATTGTTATCAATGAGGTCAAAATCAATTGTTCCTGACATTATTATGTTGGCGGCATGTTTTAAAAACAGAATAGTTGTCCATGAGAACATTCTCACATTCTCACTGAGTGTGGACCTCTATTATGTATTTGCAATCCATGACTGAGCCATGAGTGTAGAACTGAGTCAAATACTTTGTGTTAATCAATGAAACTATGTCAGTATTATGGAACTTTGTGGTGGCTTGCTCACTAATCAGGAAATAGATAACAAGCTATTCTTTCTGACCCTGGGACCATCTGACTTACTTTTTTTTTATTTTGTGCAGCGTTGGAATACTATAGTACATAGAGATTTGGATAACCCTGGAGTTACCTCTCACCTCAGATACTTTCTAGATGTGTGACCCTGGATAGGTCACATAACTCCCAATGGTCTCATTTTCTTTCAAATAAGGGCACTGGACTAGATGATCATTGAAGTCACCCCTGGTTCTAAATTTATGAATCTCAAATATTGCTTTCTTCTATGTGATTATAGATTTTGTGAATGATATGAGCTGGGAAAGCTTTGAATAGAGGCTATAAAATCAGCCTCTGTTGGAGGGTTCCCTGGAATTCTTTTGGTAATAGATATGTAATGTCTTCCATTAATATAGATGGGGTTGCATCAGAGATGAACCTGGCAAAGTGCTCTGCTAGTAATTTGCATGTCACTCTGAAGCACTGGAACCAGTAATTATAGCTACTTTCTGAATATGTCTCCTGGTTTCACAGAGAATATCTAGCATAATAGCTAGCATTTATATAGTGATTTAGGTTTTGCAATTCACTTTCCAGGTCAGGAAGGTGGCACAAGGAATAGGTGGCACAAAGTAGTTCATCAGGAAGACTCATCTTCTTGGGTTCAAAACACTTCAGACACTTATAAGTTGTGTGACCCTGGGCAAGTCATTTAACACTGCTTGTCTCACTGTAAAAAAGATGAAGAAAATGACAAACCACTCCAGCATCTTTACCTAGAAAACCCCACATGGGGTCATGAAGAATTGGACATGAATGAAATGACTCAACAAGAAAATATAAGCTAAGCCTATGCTGAGCCAAGATACCAAAAAAAGACAGTCTCCTCAGCTTCTGTAGAATCTCTCTGAAAGCATCCGTGTGGTAATTCTAGTGGCAGACAGGATGATCAATTCTCCTGTTGTATCTCTGTACTTAAGGACTTCCCCTGATTCTCTCCTAATTTAACAGTTATGTATGTTCACCTTGGCAACATCTATTAAAACTTTGTTTTTAAGTGTCTGGGGACCAATGTTAGGTCCAGATAACCATGAGCAGTAGGTCTGTCTGTAATAATGCTCTGATTCTAGAACAGTTTATTTGTTGAATTTTCAAGTTCTTTATGTGTTGGACAGTGGATGGAGCCCTGGACCTGAAGTAAATGAAGACCCGAGTTCAAATCTACCTGCAGACACTTACTAGCTATGTGAACCTGAGCAAAAATTTCTTCCCACCTGTTTCCTCATTTGTAAAATGGTGATAATAGCACCTACCTCCCGAGGTTGGTGTGAGGATCAAATGAGATAATATTTGTAAAGCATATTGCACATTTTAAACTGTTTTTATAAATCTTATCATATGAATGAGATCAGCTCTAAAATCATAGAATCATATCTTCAGAATTGAGTGACTTTAGAGACATCTAAACCAGCTCCCTCGCTTAGTAGATGAAAAACTGAGGTCCCTAATGTTTAAATGACTTGTCCAAGGTTCCACATCTCTAGAGTTCTCATTTATAATGGGAATAACAGTACTTGCCTCTCAAGGTTGTGGTGAGTAATGTATGAGATACTAATTGTAAGATCTTAGTTCCATACTGGCACAGCTCTATACAAATGTTGGCTATTATTATTAGTCATTGATATTATTATTCATAATGATGATGATAGTGGTGATGATGATGATGATGATGATGATGATGATGATGATGATAATAATGGCAGGAATGGAATTCAGACCCATTTCCTCTGGCTCTTCATCTTTCCAATATCTTGCCATTCCTTGCCAGTACAGAAAAGACAGCCTTGAACCTTGAAATCCTCTTTAGTTTTTGATCAGAGCTCCCGCTATGTGGTGATGCAAAATAGGAATAAAGAAAAGAGAATCTAGGAATAGGTGAGTTGAGGGGCCTGCTAATCCTATAAACCAGATTGTAAAATGGCTTTTAACAACAGAATTTTGCTCTTGGTTTAAAAGTGAAAACAAACCAGTTGATGCTCCTTTCAATCTGAGATAGGTGCATGAAAGGCAAAGCCTCCCCTGCTCTGTTGTTTGAGTTTTATGAGCTCGGATCTTTATTGGCTAATGGTATGAAATATTAATAACTAACAGTGTGGGAACTACTGATCCTTCCTCCAGGCAGTGTCTAGTTTCCCAGCTCCAAGGCCACCTTATGGAAAGGGTAGGAAAGAGGAGATTTGGTGATCGATTGCTTCAATAAACCTTGGAGAGAGTGGAAACCAAATGCAAAAGGTCAGCACGACCCTGGCATGTTCTGTGAGAATAAGGCCGAGAGAAGTATGAGCCAAGTCGAAGGTATGTACCTTTCACCCAGTCCAAAGATGAACCTAGGTTAATAAAGAACCTGATTTAGTCATTAAACACATGGTGGCCATCAGTCTAACAAGAGTGGCTTGCATCTGAACCAATTCTGTAGATCAGTTGATTTTGGTAGAATTTAATAGAAGAAATCATTAAATTGATGCGTAGCTCCAATTGGTTGAGATCCATTTTCTTCTTAAAGAAGTGGGCCCTTTCTTAAAATAAACAAAGCTAGGGAGAGATTTGTGAGTGGGAAAAATTAAGAATGAAAAGGCAGTCCATTTATTTTGGTCAGGCAAAATTAAATTAAACTAAATGTTAAATTTAAATTAAATTAAATTAAAATTAAATGTCCTTTAACCTAGGGTTTCTGAAACATTTTTCTGTCCTGACCCTTTTGGATGCCTGGTGAAACCTAAGAGTCCTTCCTCAGAATAATATTTGTCACCCACATTCAGAATTGAAGGAAATGTTATATTTCAGTTAGAGGTTAGTGAAAATAAAGATGTAATTTTTTCTTTGAGTTCAGTAAGGCATGGTGCTTTATTAAGAGTTTACTATATAAATGCTGGGGATATAAAAAGAGAACAAAAAACCCCATCAAACCCAACAAATCCAGATCATAGATCCCATCCTTGATGGGAGTTATTGGAGTCCATGAACCCTAAGTTAAGAACCCCTTGCTTTAGAAAAAGTCAGAGCTCAAGATAGATTTTCTTTTCTCTGTATCCTCAGTGGCTGGCACATATTTAATAAATGTTTGTTGGCTGACTGAAAAGAATTAGTTAGCATCATTTGCAAAGAGTGGGTCACATTAGTCACTGAAAATGAAGTTAAGTGGCTTCCTCTTATTAATACTGTTTAACAGCCAAAGTGTCTGACACCCAGAAGCTCATATCATTGTAATCATAGTATTTTGAGGTTTTTATTTCCAGAGTTCAAAGCCAATGAGTACGGTCTGTTTATCTTCCCAAACTCCTGTGGGGGAGGTGACTGGTCATGAGCAATCTCATTTTTAAATAGATATACAGAGACAGAAGGTAGGGACCTCCAGGCTTTCTGGGGTGTCCCTGCCAGAGCATTTAGGACCAGAGATTCCAGGCTCCTGTCCCTTTTGGGTAAAAAGGAATCTCAAAGGCCCCCCTCAAGAGCTCTGTTTGCTCTGGAGACATATTTCACTCTAATTTTCTATTGAGAGGGTTGCCTGTCAGTGTCTGTAAACAGACTTGCAGCTGTGCTCTTGGATGACCGGCTCTTTTTCATGTTTGGGTGTTTTCTATCCCAGGCATCTTAAAACTCTTTGGTTCAGAAATATATTAAATGTTTTCCTCAAGAAGATTTATGAGCTAATTAGTGGCTATCCTGGATAGATATTTGGTTTCATCTTAACTTTTTATATTAATGTATATTTTGTTGTTTGATTGTTTGTTTTGTCTGACTCTTTGGAGTGGTTTGCCATTTCCTTCTCCAGATCATTTTACAGATGAGGAAACTGAGGCAAACTAGGTTAAGCGACATGCCCAGGGTCACACCGCTCATGTGTCTGAGGGAGAATTTGAACTCAGGGCTTTCTGACTCTAGACCTGTGATACCCACAATGACTCAAATTAAAAAAAAAAATAATTCGTGTCTATGCATGTCCAACAAAGCAAGTCCCTACATTAGCTATGTCTGAAAATATCTGGTTCTTTCTGCATTTTAAGTTCACCACTTCTCGATCTCTCCCTCTGTCAGAACATGAATTACCTAAAGTCTTAAATTGTTTGTCTCTATATGGGTTGCTTTCTAAGTTTTGCTCACTCTGCATCAGTCTATATAGTTTCCTGGGAAATTGTTCATTTCATCATTTCTTGATGCTCAGGATCACTTGGTCATATGATACAATTTGTTCAGACAGTCTCCAAAATGTTGGCTTCTCAGATGAGAGGAGAGGGAAGGCCAGTAAGGAAAATACACAAATAGCATAGCTTCGAAAGCCATAATAAGTACCTTATTATAGACTTAAAAAGGCAACAGTATATAATAGAGAGACCTATAATTTCATGGACACTCCTTTCATTTTGCTCTATTTTATATATATATATATATATATATATACATATCTATATATGTATATATATATATATATATATATATATGTATATTGCATTTGTCAAGTTCAAAATAAAAATAAATTAGATGGGACAGCCTGAAAAGTCCCATGCTGAATTTATTACATATTTAAAAAGAAAAGCTGGTAGCATATAATGAAGATTGACAGTTTTGTACACAATCCTCTCTATTCTACTCTGTGTGTGGAAATGCCCATTTTGTTTGATGTTTAACTTCAGAATGAAAATAAATTTAGAAAACAAAAAAAAGGAAAATGCAGGTTGGCACCTAGCCCTCATTCATCCTGGCTCCGCTCAATGCCATACCTAGAAATATAGGATAGACTAACTAGTTGGTTCTTCATTAATTACAAAATAAATTAACTTCCAGACTCTCTAAAAGACAGGAATTCTGTGTATCTCTGCAGACACAAGGGCACACTTTTATACTCTCTGAAGAGGAGTCAAACCCTCAATAAGGTGAATGATCTTTATTAAGGAGAGGGCTGGACACAAGAATTTAAGTTAACCTTTTAAAGTTTGAAAGCAATCATCCCCCCCAGTTGGAGGATGAGTTCATAGGTAGGCAATGTAAACAACTGATTCCTCTCCACCTCGGCCTAGAAGTCTTAAAAATGACTAGTATTTGATTAGATTTAAATGTAGATTACCAAGAACTTTGAGAAAACAAAGTAAAAACAAAACTAGTATTTAGTCAGGGTTTGCTACGTTCTAAAAACCATGCTGAGAAAGGGGAAAAAATATCCCTGTTCTCATGGAGAGTGGTGGTTGACCTGCATTAAAAAACAAAACAAAAACCCCCAGAACAAAACCCCACATCTAGTTATAATATATAAGATATAATCTTGATATAAAATACATTTAAGATATAAGCTATAATCTTTATATAAGATTTAAGAGATAATCTTTTCAAGTTTAGAAGACTGAGTTGACTTGGTTGTCATTGGAATATTGGTAGTTAACTTAAGTCAGTAGCTAACCTCCTCCTACAGGTCCCCTGAAGAAGGCTTCTGGATTGGTCTCAAACCTCCCTGGGGTTGTTTGGGTCTTCTCCAAATCAGTGGTGTTGCTCTGATGTCATTCTGAATGATGTAATCCAACAAGGTTCAGGTCCTCAGCACAGGTTTGTTGATGCCTCATAAACTTGTCTTACAAAATGATTTAAGGAGTTGTTCTAAGAGGGCCAAGATGTTAGACTGCATGTGTTGTGGTTTGTAATACAGAAGAAGAACTTTGTGGGGTTTCTCATTTTATTTATTCATTGAACCCTAATGAATCACTTTATTCAGTTTGAACCTATTTTTCTCCCACTCAAGGCAGCTTTCAACTTTTTTCCTATTCTGTTTTGGCTTGATAGGAAGAAATGTATTTACTGAGTCTGGATAGGACATTTGTTCCTTCCCTTTCCTAAAATAGGATACTGGTTACATTTCACTCTGGGGCGATTTCCTTGCCATTATTGACTTTTTTCCCCAAGCTCTTGTGAGTTGGGTTGGGTGGTGAGGAATATGGTAGATGATAATAGCTAGCTTTTATGTAGAGCTTCAAAGTTTGCCAGGCATTTTACAAATCTCACAGTCCTGTGACCCAGAGTCCCTTAGGATAGGGGAAGGCATGGGGGGCAGGGAGAGAAACAGGGACACTAGAGAAAGGAAAAAAAAGGTACCCTCTCTATACCCCCAATAATTTTTGTTCTATCTATATCTTCTTTTTTTTAAAGAAAGATTTTGAGTTTTACAATTTTCCCCCCATTCTTGCTTCCCTCCCCCACCCCCCACAGAAGGCAATCTGTTAGTGTTTATATTGGCTCCATGTTATACATTGATCTTGGTTGAATGTGATGAGAAATCATATCCTTAAGGAAGGAAAATAAAGTATGAGATAGTAAAATTACTTAATAATATAATGCTTTTTTTTTTCTAACTTGATGGTAATAGTGTATGGTCTTTGTTCAAAGTCCATAATTCTTTTTCTGGATACAGATGGTATTCCATTGCAGACAGCCCCAAATTGTCCCTGGTTGTTTCACTGATGGAATGAGCAAGTCCATCAGGGTTGTCTATCTATGCCTTCTACTGATGCTAAAGAATATGGTTTACTCCCAAAGTGAAGGATTAGGGGGAACAATCACTCCGAACTAATTATTTTTTTAATTTCCCCTTCTTCCCATAGTGTCTCAGTTTATCTATTGCCATTAATTAAAAAAAAAAAAAACATTTCTCCTAAAGGAGGTGAAATAAAGTTCTGGCTCTGTATTACAGGGAAGGAAGAATTTACATATAGTAAATGGGCATAAAGTATGAAGCAATCTAAGCATAAGGAAATAAGCAGCCTTGTCTGAATATTGCTGTAGAGCTGGTAATAAAATTTAATTATTGATTTGCTGTTGATGAAAGAGTAGATTTGACTGAAAAGCTGGGATTTCAGAGAAAGCAATACTAAGCTGCAGTTTCACAAATACTTCGTATTTTGTTTACTGTCATGGAAATGGCTGGTGGTCTAAGCGTTCATTTTCTTTTAATGAGACAAACCAAAGGAAGGTACATCGGAAAGCTGTTGTCACAAAGTGTTTTCTTTCCTGTCTTTATAGATCTGTTTTCTCTAGATCGTGGGAATGGTTCATCAAAGATCAGTCTAGTCTTCTTGTTTAAATGATAAGTTATCTTAACAGCTGGGTCTGAATTAGGTCATGCCTTTTCCCGGTGATATTTCTCATCTTTCTCCTCTCCCCCTACTCTTGAATGGTTGGCTTGTTTTCACAGCTTGTTCTCAATTTAACCTTCGGAGGCTGGGCCTGTCTGTGTCCTTTCCTGCTCCCAGGTGGGACACACTCCTAATTAAATGAGATATTTGTCAAGCAAGCGGTAGGGTGACCTATACACAGTAGGCAATAGATAAATACTCATTCTCTTCTCCCCCTCCTCCCCATTTAATTTTTAATCATGAACTGATTAATCATGAGATTTCTGGATCCAGAGAAGACAATGAATGGAGACTGGATATTACTGTTTTCTCCTCCTGAGTGGTCACATTAAGTGGGGATTGATTTGCTGCAGTCTCCTTCTGCTTTAATGAATTTTCTCACTATTCTTTCCTTCCCTTTCTCTCACTCTCCAAAGCCCTGGGATGCATCTGAATTTGATTCACTATTTCTTTGGCATGAGGGGAGCCATGCAGAGGAAGCCAATGATTTCATTTGCATTGGATCCCAAAGATGAGTCTGTCCTTTTACCTGAATTACTCAAATGACCACATTAATGTCCCCTTTAGGGGAGAGTGCTAGGGTGAATAAGGACTGTCATTGTACTATTCCTAAATTCATTTAGGTTTCCCAGGCTTGATAATAGTGATTGGATGTGTGTATCTCTCTATTTCAAAAGGCCATAAATATCAGAGCCTCCACTACTTTCATTCAGATATGAGTTGAAATAATCCTTTCTCATTTACCTCCTACAGTGTATGAGGGCAAAAATTATGATTACATTTGTGAGAAGAGGAAGGCAGAGTACCAATTTCCAGGCAGATGAGAATGGAGACACCCTGATGTGAGTGTGAACCTGGTGATGTTGGCAGGGCAGGTGGAAAGTTGAGAGGTGGAGCTATGAATAAGTCCCAAGAGTCGTAGGAGTTGGTGACAACTTAGCAGAGCTTAAATTTCTGGCTGCTGTTTGCAAACAAGGACCACCGCCTGAGGAGGGTAACTGAAAATTAGGAGATCAACAGTCATAGAAGCCAGGAAGGTTTAACTGTGGGTGGTGAGGTACTCCATTTGTTATATTTATATAAGAGATAAGAATGGAGGAGGGGGAGGAGGTGGCAGCAGTGATGAAGGGCTCTCCAAGGCTCAGGAGATGAGAAAATGACTTTAAAAAAACAAACAAGCATAGCATTTCTTTTTTAAACCATTCATTTTCCCCCAATTACATGTAAAACAATTTTTCAACATTTGCTGTTTTGAGTTCCAAATTATATCCCCTCCTCTCCCTACTCCCTGAGACAATCTGATAGAAATTATACATGTGTAATCTTGTAAAACATTTCCATATTAGTCATTTTGTGGGGAGAAAAAAAAACAACAAAAGGAAGGAAGAGAAAGAAAGAAAATGAAAGTGAAATAGTATGTTTTGATCTGTATTCAGGACTTATTAGTTTTTTCCTTTGGAGTTGGAGATCATTTTTTATCATGAGTTCTTTGAGATGGTCTCAGATCATTGTATTGTCAAAAGTAGTTGGTAATCATTCCCAGTTTACCATTGTACTGTGTTATTACTGTGTACAATGTTTTCCTGGTTCAACTCACTTCACTTTGCATCAGTTCATATGTCTTTCCAGGTTTTCCTGAGATCACGTTGCTCATTGTGTCTTACAAGTCAATGATATTCCAACACCATGATAAACTCCAACTGGTTCAACTCATTTGATGAGTATCTATACCTACAGAAATATACAGAACAAATGGAAGTTAACTAACCTCAGAGAGAAGGTACTAGTGGTGGGGACAGGGGGGATGGGGAAGGCCCCTAGCAGATGAGGGGACTCCACAGGTTGATTTGGAGGGGACTCCACAGGTGCATTTTGCAGCAAACAGAAGAAGTGTTTACTCATGAAGAGGGGGGGAAAGATGCAATGATCTTTGCAGAGTTCAAGTGAAAGTGGTCAAGATTTTAGACAAATTATTTGGAACTTGGCTTCAATTTTCTACTTTGAGTGCTTTCAAACATTATTTACACACACATACACACATGTATATATGTATTTAGGTACATATCATATCTCCACATATTCATATAGATCAAGTATATAAAGAAAGCATTCCAGGCATGGAAGTGGGAGGAGGAGTATCCTTGATGAGGAATAGCCAGGAGGCCAGTGCCCCTGAATGGTAGATTCTATGCAGGAGAAGGCAGGATAAGAAGGGAGCTTATTGAATAATGTTTGACTTTCTGAATGGAGTAATCTATCAATGATAGAAAATAGCATTATCATAAATTCTGAAGGAAAGAGTAGAAAGATTCTAATCATTAATTAATTAAGCTTCTATATTTGCACATATCCCTCTGCTTTCTGATTTGGAAAGCATTAGAACAGGTTTTGATGATACTAAGCTACAAATGAAAGGCTAAATGATAAGGAAGATATAGTGTGAGTGATAATCAATCAACCAGCATTTATTAATGTGTTTATTATGTATTTTGCACTGTGTGCTGTGTGATAAATGCAAAAGTCAGAGAAACATACAAAATTCTCTGAGAAATTCTGGGACGGGAGATTCCTTTGTTCCAGGGAATCTGGGCAGAGTCCCTTGAGCTGGTTCTTGAGGGAAGATAATTTTCATCCAAGGCAAAACTGTAAATTGTCACTGAAAGCAGATTGGTTAAAAATATCAGCAACTAGGCTTGAGCAGCAGATGGAGTGGAATGAATGGGAAAGAAAAATGAGGAACTAGTATTAACTAAATAATGTGTGTCATTGGTATGAACACCATATTACAAGCCATTCAAGGGGAAAAAAACAAAGACATGGAAAGGCATGGATGATTAGCACCAAGATGACTACTCAGATTTTCTGTGGGAGGAACAGGATTCAGAATGGCGGAGAGACAAGCAAAGATAGACTGGCTGAGTTACCTCTCTAGGCTGGATTCTCCACCCCAGATTATCCTTACTAAATCTTTTTATTGCCCTGTGCTTAAAGTACATATCTACATAAATGCACTGTTTGGCATTCCTTTCATTTTTCTCTCTGGGAGCTGATAAAAAAATAATCTTAGTTGACCTTCAGTACTTCTGGTTGCCAGTCAGAGCCTGTTCCTGATTCCACTGTCAAGGCTTGTCTTTGGAGCCACTTGATAGGAGGGCCAGAAAGCTGGGAAAAAACATAGATTTCTAGTTGAAACCAAGAGCTCAATGGACTGATACTTTTCATTTATTTTTATTTTTTTATTTTTAAAAAATTAAAAAAAATTTGTTTTTTTAGTTTTTACAAGGCAATGGGGTTAAGTGGTTTGCCCAAGGCCACACAGCTAGGTAATTATTAAGTGTCTGAGGTTGGATTTGAACTCGGGTCCTCCTGATTTCAGGGCCGAAGCTCTATCCACTTCACCTCACTTTCTTCTCCAGTCATCTGGGTCCAGTGGTCAGATTTGAATCAGGATGACTGGAGATGACTCTGGATGTGAGACAATTAAGGTTAATTGACTTACCCAAGATTATATAGCTAGTAAGTATCTGAAGCTGATTGGAACATGGGTTCTCTTGACTCTAAGGCCAGTGTTTTATCCTCTACAGCATCTAACTGCCCTGGTAGTAGTGCTGATGGTGATGCTGGTAGTAGTGCTGGTAGTAGAAGTGTAAGAGTAGGAGTAGAAGGAAAAGTAGTAGCAGTGATGGTGATTGTGGAGGTAGCAGAGTGGCAATGGCAATAGAATGTAGTAGTAGTAGTAAATAGTAGAAGGGTAGTAGTGGTGATGGTAGTAATAGTAATTGTAGTAGTATTTAGGTTGGCCAATTAATAAACATTTATTATGTGCCTACTATGTATCTGGGTGATACTAAGAAATGCGAAAGACAGCCCTGGCCCTGAAAGAGTCACAATCAAATAGGGGACAATAACTTACAATAAAGATGAAATTGGGAGGGAAGTCTAGATGATGAAGTCTAGAGAAGAATAGCTTCCCCAGACACCTTCTTTAAATGAAAGATCTGGGAGGAGGACTCCTCTAAGATGGAAGTATCTTCAATGGGAGAGAAATCACTCCACTTCTGGGTTTTCTCTGTCTTCTTCCCTAGTGTCTCTTGCCTAATGAAGATGCCCTCCTTGAGGGAAGGGACAATTTTACTTTTATATTTGCGTCCTGAGTTCCTAGAATAGTGTCTGACACATGGTAGGGTTTTAGTGATGCTTACTGATGAAGAAAATTGCTCGGGGGGTGGGGCAGATAGGTGGTATAGTGGATAGAGCACCAGCCCTAGAGTTGGGAGGACCTGAGTTCAAATGCTGCCTCAGACACTTAATAATTGCTTAGCTGTGTGACCTTGGGCAAATTGCTTAACCCCATTGCCTTAAATAAAATTTTAAAAATTTCTCATGAATATTCCTGTCATTAAATTGTCTTTTTTTGTAGTTAGGCTGTGGAATATTGGGGCAGCTAGGTGGTTTAGTGGATAGGGTCACCTCTCTTGGAGTTCAAATCTAGCCTGAGACAATAACTAGGTGACCCTGGGCAAGTCACTTAACCCTGTTTACCTCAGTTTTCTCATCTCTAAAATGAATTGGGGAAGGAAATGGCCAAGCACAATTGTGTCTTTTCCAAGAAAACCTCAAATGGGGACAGAAAAAATTGGACGTGACTAAAAATGGCTGAAGAACAACAACGGTGAGCCAGACATTGATGGAAACATTTTACCAATATCATGTCATTTGATCCTCTGGAGGCAAATGCTGTTGTTAGATAGTCAAGCAACCTGAGATTAGTGATCTGCCCAGGGGTCTACAGCCAGTGTCTGAGGCTAGCACTCTATTTGCTGTGTCACCTAGTTGTCTAATTGGTCCCGTGTGACAACTCCGTGAGCATCTGACCTCTACTTAAAAGTTCAGTTTGTCTATGGACCATACCAGAACTCCATGGATGTGAAGGGGCAAAGGGCAGCAATAAAGAAAAGTGAGTACGGGCATCCTGTCCACAAAGTCTTGTGGACTGCTCTCCGAAAGGATTCTTGGCTCTAGCAATATGTTCCCTGAAATTTGCCTTACTTTCCAAGGTAGGCCTAATAAAGTTGATGGGTTCCATCAGCATCCACAACAAGTCCATTAGTGGGATAGTTGGTGCAGTGATGGTTATTAGGCTATGTTCTCTCTTTTTATTTTTTTTTTGTGTTCCCTTTTATAATTAACATATATATATATATATATATATATAATTATAATTAACGTACCCAAAAAATGCAGACAAAAACAATGTAATATTTCTTTATAGTCTTTATAGTCTCTCTTGTCAGATTTCTTCTTGATTTGAATTCAGAACATGCTTATGCTTCCCCTTCTTTGTTTTTCTTTTCCTTTTTACTTGGCTTCTTATAAACTCTTTGACAATGGTAGGATGGTAGAAATATGGTAGAATGACAGATAATGGTAGAATAGTAATGGTAGAAAATGGTAGAATAGTACAGTAATGGTAGATAATGGTAGAAAAGTCAGTAATATAAATGTCAAACCTCTCAAATACAGCTTTTAAGCACTTTTAAAGACAATTTCCCAAATATCAGGCTCAATTCTTTCAATCACAACAGTCAATGGATTTTCCAATAGAGCTTTGTTTCCAAAAAACATGGAGATGAATAAAAAGAAGTATTTGAATGAAATGGAGAAAGGTCATGGAACAATGGATAGAGATCTGAAGATATACTGACTTTGCCACCCAGAGCAAGTCTCTTTACTTTACCTTTAAATAACTTTCAATTGCCAAGAAGGTGAGGATCTGATTGGTAGAGGAATTCCCTATGGGGGATCCTTCTAGAAAAAAAGAAACATGGTGAGATCTCACTTGATTAGAATACTCTAGACCAAGAATTCTTAAAGGTAGGTGTGTGTGTGTGTATGTGTATGGTTGTGTGATGGACCCTTTGGCAGTCTGGTGCAGTCTGTAAATTCCTCAGAATAAGGTGTTTAAATGCTTAAAATAAAATCCATAGGATTACAAAGGCAATCCTGTATTTATTTATTTATTGACTTAGTTTTTAGAAAACTAGTTGAGATCCTTGCAATATTTCAGGTATCAATTATTGTGGCTTAACAGTCCATCACTCAGTGACTAAACTCAGGGAATTTAGATCATTGGTTCCTCACTTGAGAATCCTATATAGTTGGTTGCTAAGTAGGTACTCAGAGCCTTTCTACTTTTAGAGGATTTGCAAGAACTGGTATTTTAGCTCTTTGTCACTGTCTTTAAGAAACTAGAAGCATCTGTAGATCAGGTTCAGGTCTGGTGGGGGAACTTCTGTGGAGGGTCTTGTCCAATAAGGGATTACTAAATCCACGTCCATATAATCTCTCCATAAAAATGCTGCATTGTGGTGTGGAGGTGACCAGGAATTCCCAAAGACTACACATACCAGAACAGCTATTGCCATTTGAGAAAGACTTTGAAAGGGAACCCTAAGACTGAAGAGAGGGGGGGGATGGATTTATAACATGTTGTTGTTCAGTAGCGTCTGACTCTCTGTGACCTGATTTGGGGGTCTTCTTGGCAAAGATACTGGAGTCATTTGCCACTTCCTTCTCCAGTTCATTTTACAGATGAGGAAACTGAGGCAAACAGGTAGAAATGACTTGCCCAGGGTCACACAGGTAGGAAGTATCTAAGGTGGGATATGAAGTCACAAAGAGGAGACTTCCTGACTTCGGGTCTGGCAATCTATCTACTGTGCCAATAGTGCCCAATTTAAAATATACAATGAGTCTTATCTTTTCCAGACTTGGGTTACCATGGGAATTTGTTCTGGCAGATTCTGTGTATTTATGATGAGTTTTATTTTTCCTTCTTTTAAAGTGTCCACTTAAAGGGGATGGGACAGTGGAAGAAGAGATATTAGTTGCTTGTGAAAATAGATAAATACTTTTAAAACTTGGAAACTCTCTGTCCCTTGTGTCTGAAGAGCAACCTAGCTAATTGGAGAGCCCATCTCCAGCCTGGAGGGAGACTGAAGCATTTTTTTTTTTTTGATCTCTAAAACTCTCAAAGATGACTTATTAAATCCCTCTTCTGAGAGGGAATGTTGATAGACTTGCAAATGCTGGCCATCAGTGACGATACTTTTCATGTGTACTGACATCTCCCCAAGTATCTTTCTGTTAACCATATTAAAAAAAAATAAACAAATTATTTTCCATTTGCGAAAACAGAGGCCTTGATGGCTAAAAGAATTTGCAGTCCAGGCAGGACTTGGCTTTGATCAAGATTCTTGACTTTCAGCCCAGCCAGTTCTCCCTCTCCTCACAAGCAACCACAGCAGCAGCCAACCAACCTTGAAGTGGAGAGAATTCTCTCAGCATCTTCTGGCTAAGTCTTTTATTCTGTCTTTTTTGTTTTTACCTGGCAAGCAAAGGGGGGACACCGAAGCCACCCTTCCCCACCCCCACTCTGTCTCCAGCGGAGAGATCATTTAGGCCCTTCTTCCTTCTTCCACGTCCCGGAGGGGAAATATTGCTGCTCGGTCCAGAATAAAATGCGGGCACTGTTTAAGAGACAAAGAACAATGGCTCCCTGAGCTGCTGTTCCTAAGGTCAGCTGTCATTCTTCTCTCTTGGGTTTAAGGTCCTCCTTCTGCCTTCCTTGTGCAGCAGATTGGGTCTGGGGGCTTGATCGGGGGGTCTGCTCTGGGATCCCTTGGCTGCTCCAGGAGGCTCTAGGGTTCAGCCCTTCTTCGCCCGCCCCCCTTAGAAGGCCAAGGAGTGGGGGGTCTTCTTCCTTACCTGTTCTGATTGCCTTGGCACGTCTTTGGTGGGGGGTGGGGAGGGGGATGGGTGGGGGATCGGGGAGAATCGGACCATCGGAGCGCACGGGTGGGCGCGCGGGGATCCTCTCGCTCGGCCCTGCCCCCGGGGGGCACGGGCAGGCTGGCCCAGGGAGCCCCCCGGCTCCCCTCCCCAGCCTCTGGCCGCTTGCCCGCCTCCAGCACCGAAGAATGTCTCCAAGTGTTGGGAGCCGGTTTCCATGGGAACCAGCAGCCCTTCGAGTTAATCATTTCCTGTGGAAAGTGGGGGAGCGGGGGGAGGCCGGAGCCGACAGTGTGACATTCCTGCTTCCTAGCGGGCGGCCGGGCGCGGGGATGCCGGAGCGGCCCGGGCTGCTCCCCCGGGGGCAGGGGACCCCGGGCTGGGCAGCGGGGACCAGGTGAGTCACCGCCCTGGTGGGGCACGCCCAGCCGAGGGGGTCCCCGTCGCCAGCCCCGCTTTCTCTTTCCCGAGGGGCTGCGCTTGGAGATCCTTCTGGGGCCGCGCAGCCCGGCTTCCCCAGGACACCCCCACGGCTGTCGGGGATCCTCCCCCCAGGGGAGCGGGGCCTTGCGCCGGGGCTCCCGGAGTGGAGGCCCAGCGTGGGGGGAGCGGGGCGGGAAAGAGCCCCCGAGAAGCCCCCCTCACCCCCAGGCTTGGGGCTGCGGCTGGGCAGAGGGGCGGGGCTCACGGTTTAAAGCTTCTCTAGTTAAATTCCCTTACGGGCGGCCTGGGGCGGGCTGGCCCGGTCTCTGTTTACCTGGGGGGGGCGGGGACCCCTGGCTGGGGACCTGAGTGGGGCAGTGCGGCGGGGGCGGGGGGCTGCCTCGTGGACCCCGAGAAATTGTGGTGCCCGACCTGGGGGAGGGGGCAGAACTCCGCCCTGCCTCGGAGGGCTGGGTCCCGGCTTTCCTTGGACAGCTCCCAGGACAGACTGTCCATGGTGAAAATGCAAGAGAGCCAAAAGAAGGCCCTTCAGCCGGGGTCTTTTCAAGGGAAGGCTACCTTTCTTTCAATAAAGGCAAGGACCCTCCTGCATTTACTTCCCAATATCTCCGTATCTTCCTTTATGCAACCACCCCTTCTGTTTCCTGTCCTAAGCTTTTATAACCGTCTGATTTGCCTTCCTCTAGTTTTCTCCAAACTGTTCCCCTGATTCCATTTAATGATATTTTATGTGCCTTTTCCCATAGAAATTTCTTTACTCAAAAAACTTGGGCCCGCTATCAGAGTAGAAATTCCCTATCTTGGCATTCGAGGCCCTCCCAATCTGACTCCAACCTCCCCTTCCAGCATTATGATCTTCATACACCATTCATATACTGTTCCAGTCAAATTAAATTTTTCTTAGTTCTCTTTATCAATCTTGCCCTCTCCCATTTCTGCATTTTTGCTTTCATCCCCCCCCCCCCCCATTCAGCTCTTTCTCTTCTCATAATCTTCTGAATTCCATTTCTCCCTTTCTCCTGTTTTCTCATGCTCCATCTCTCCACACTTGGAGAGTCCGCGTGGTCACCCACTGAGTTGACTATGTGCTTGGGAATCCTTGCCACAGCAAGAGATCTTCTTCCATGGTCTTAAAGGTCCAAAGATTTCTCTCTAGGGAGAACTTACTTCCACCTGACCTATCCCATCTCATCCCATCTTATTCTTGGATAAACCCCAACTGGAAAATGTTGCCTTTGTATTAAGTCTAAATCTGCCTGTTGCCTCACACAATGCCCCCATTTTTGCCCTGTGGAGCCAAAATCAAGTTGAATCCCTCTTTTCATAGCAGGCCTTCAAATACTTGAAAAGCAACTATGGCTTTGCCTAACCCCCCCCCCCATTTCCTTCAGCTGATCCTTATCCGGTATTGTCTCCAGGCTCTCTCTGAATGCTTTCCTGATTACCAATGTCTTCACCAAACTCTGGCTCTGGGAACTGAACCTCATGCCATAAACATGGTCTGGCCAGGACAAAGCATTTAACACGCTGCTCTTTGCTCACAGCTTTTTTGCTTATGAATATTTCTTCCTCCTTAGAGTGTAACTTAGAGGCCGGGCCCATATCAGGCTTGGCCCCTTGTATCCCTAGCATCTAACATGTTGAAAATAACAACGACAGCAATAATAATAACTGTTAGTTTGCTAGGATTTTGCAAAGTGCTATCGAGCCTTATAGTAACACTGTGAGGTAGGTAGGTGCCATTATTGTAATGCATTTTAAACATGAGTAAACTGAGGCACAAAAAAATGACTTCCCCCAGGTTCACACAGCTGTATATTAGGTTTTAAATTTGTAGAGTTGCTGGCCAAGAGTATTTTTCTAACACTCCTCTAGGCCTTTGCTTTGAAAAGGAGCGGCAGAGTCAGCAAATTGAAGTCCACATTTCAGATCCGGCCTTTCTAAGACTTGGAGCACAGGGACAAAGTACATTCTCCACCCTCCCCCCACTATTTTCCCAGGGCCCAGCTTATCAGCACCTTAAGCCCTGGGAGTACATACCAAAACTCTCCAGTTCCTGGCTGGTCTTTTGTTATATCTTTAAAAGGAGGTCTGCGGCCTCTAGGCCCTTTAAGGTTGGCTCTAGGCTGGACCACCCTACCCAGACCTCCATAATGCCACACCCTCTTACTGAACACCCAGTGATCGTTGCCTGGAGCTGCCTCTGATAGGAATCTCTGTATTCTCTTCTCCTCCAACCAGATTCTTGGGATCCGCCTATATTTAGGGGAACCTTCACACCCATACTAGTTAGGTTCCTGGCCCAGTCTTCTGTCTCAGGCTGAAGGTTGGTCCAGGTCATCATTAAGATAAAAAGGTCTATAGAGGTTGTTGGGTAGAAGACTGGATCTTGTTTTCTTGGCTCAAAACTTTGAAGTTATTTTAGATTCTTTGAGGCTCTTGACCTCTCACATCCAGCTGGCTGCTAAATTTTGCTGTTTCTTCCTGTCCTGTATCACTCTGAGCCACCCCTTCCTCTCTTCCTTCCCCCTCTGACCACAGCCTTCCCCTTCTTCTCTAGGGCATGCCACCAGCCATCTGCCCCAGAGCCCTGGAATGGGGGGGGGTGTTCTTTGATTGGTTGCATTATTGGAGACAGGTGCCCACCCATCCCTCTAAAAGCCCCTTTTCTTAACTCTCCTGGATCTTCTCTTGCAAATAATCATAAGATTAATTCATAAGTCCACATGTCTTTAAACATTTTCCTGTGAGAGCTAGGTAGTACAAGCTTAACCCTATTTTCCTGATGAGAAAATTTGGGATTAGGTAATATTCCTCTGGGGGGGGGCAAGTGACTTGTCCAAGATCACACAGCTAGTAATCTAGTGTCTGGAGCCAGATTTAAACACCTGGCTCCAGGACTGGGGCGCTATTCCACTTGCCATCTAGCTACCCCATGGATTAGATAATAATCATGAGAAATAGCATTTACTTGAGTCCCTTTAAGGTTTGCAAAGTGCTTCCCATGTGTTCTCTCTCTCTCTTTTTTTAATTTAAGGTTTTGAGGGGGTTTTTTGCAAGGCAAATGGGGTTAAGTGGCTTGCCCAAGGCCACACAGCTAGGAATTATTAAGTGTCTGAGGTCAGATTTGAACTCAGGTACTACTGACTCCAGGGCCAGTGCTCTATCCACTGAGCCACCTAGCCATCCCCCATGTATTCTTTCATTAGATCCTGGCAACAACACTGTGAGGTTTATACCCTTATCATCATCCCCATTTTACTGATGAGGAAACAGGACTGAGAGTTGAGTGATATGCTCAGACTCACACAGTCAGAATGTGTCTTCAGTCAAAATTCGAACTCAAGGTTTCCTGACTTTAAATGGGCATATAACTAGGAAAAATAAGAGTTGAAACTCAGAGCCTGGTTCTTAAGCTTTGAGTGTGTGAATGTTAATATTCTTCTCTCTTCCCCTTAATAATAATGATGATATCTTATATCTCAGTAGTATCCTAAGCTTTTCAAAACACATTTATGAACTCATTTGAACCACAAAGCAATACGAGGTATTGCTATTACTCCAATTATTATTCTAATTTTAGGGAGGGGGCATGACTTGCCCAAGGTCACACAACCCAGAAGGGTGTAAAGTTAATGCCTTTGACCCTAGGCAGCTACATGGAATGCCTACTGAGTCTAGAGTCATGAAGACTGGAGTTCAAATCTAGCCTCAGACATTTACTAGTTCAATGTCCCAGGCAGGTTATTTCTCTTTCTGCCTCAATTTTCCCAATAGTAAAATGGGGATATAAAAAGCATCTACATGGAAGGGTTGTGGTGAGAATGAAATGAGAATATTTATAAAGCACTTGGCATAGTGCCCAATACACAGTGATGATGTTTTTGTTCTTTGTTCTCAAAGAGGACCATGATATCAGGGAGGTGATGCTATAATATACACATGAATTGGATTTGGTGGGGGGAGGGGTTGTGCCAAATCATCAGCTTCACTTTCTTCTCCAGAGCCATCTGGGTCCAGTGGCCAGATATGGTTCAGGTCAACCAGAGGTGGCTCTGAATGTGAGGCACTCAGGGTTTGGTGACTTGCTCAAGGAGAAAGAGCTTGTAGGTGTCTGAAGCCAAGTTTGAATTCAAATCCTCCTGACTTCGGGTCTGGTGTTCTACCCACTGTACCATCTAGCACTTAGTAGGTATGTGATAATGCCAGTTCTTTCCCCCTGCCCCATTCCTTTCTAGTCAGTTTGTGTATGGAGTGGAGGACTTGATATTTAATCGGTGACCAGTAGGTGACCCTTCTTTATCTTTCAGGTTTTGTAGGATCACAGTTCTAGATATCAAATAAGTGACCCAGGTCACATTGGGATAACTGAAGCCTTGCCAAGAATTTGAGTGTGTTGAAGGTTAATAGTCTTCTCTCTTCCCCTTAATAATAATGATAATATACAAAATAAAAATACAATAAAAGATAGATAATATGTGGTTTTCTGAGATACAGGGATCCGATGTACAAGTTAGAAACCCTGTCTATTTGGGTTTGACACCATTGTACTGGTCCAACCATATACATTACGGATCTCTTTATCTGAATTATCCCATACAACTCTTCTTTCTCTCTCTTCCCTTGGCTTCTTGTCTACTCCTTTCACGTTGCTTGATTCAATTCAACATTTATTGGGTTCTAACTTTGCATAAGCCAACATTTCTTAAACTCCAACTTTTTGTATGTTAGATTGAGGAGATGTAGAGACAAAAATTGTACTGCCCCTTTCCCCCGAGTTTATATTCTACTGGGTGATGATAAATATAGTGTTAATCCAAATTAATTTGAATAGGGAAGAGAGAAGAACCAAGAAAATCAGAGAAGGCTACCTGGAGGAGGTGACACCTGAGCTGAGAAAGATAAGGATTCTGAAGTGAGGCATTACAATGTGACCCACCTTGCCACACCCACAGGCATTGCCATGGGAATTCAGAATTCCAGAATGAACTCCCTGGTGGTTAGGAAGACTTCTGCAATCCTTTGGCTCCTAGGGGCCATGAACTTGACCTGAGGCATACTATAGAGAAGGCCTAGGAGTTCTTGATGTGGAACATGGATGGATCTGTGGGAGAGAGAAGCTGATAAAAGTTACTGAACCCTAAGTTTCTCTGCCATCATTTGTGGGTCTGACAATAATGGCTGTCACCAGGTGAGGGGAAGACTTCGCAAGGATCAGAGGAGGAAATGATAAATTTGGTGACGAATTTGGATGAAATGAATGTGAGAAGCATACTGATGTGAAATAAAGCTAAAAAGGCAAGATAGAATCAGAATAGGGTGGGCCTTAAATTCTAACAGTAATAAATGCTGCTGGGAGTTGGGATCCTGTATTTTCTCCCTCTTCCCTAAAGAGGTCCCTTTCAGGGTGGCTAGGTGCGTAGTGGATAAGCACTGGCCTTGGAGTCAGGAGTACCTGGGTTCAAATCCGGTCTCAGACACTTAATAATTACCTGGCTGTGTGACCTTGGGCAAGCCACTTAACCACATCTGCCTTGCAAAAACCTAAAGAAAAAAAAAAGAGGTCCCTTTCTTCTCCCAAGCAGATAAAGACTGAGTGGTTCTTTATAGATTCATCCTAGAGTCCAACAGAAATGACTTAAGCTTAGATTTGACTTGTATTGAGGGTCTCCCCCTAAAAGGGAAGAGTAGACAATATGAATTAGATATGGGACAGCTATTTATTTATTTTACATAAAGAAACGCTAAACTCATAGCAGAAATTCATAGGTGTGCCTTGAGAGAGAGACTTAAAACAGAATATAGTGATTTATAGCTACTCATACTTTCTTGGGAAAGTGATACCTAGAACACCAAGACATGTTGCAGTTTGTAGGAACTGGTGAGTAGGCATTTTCTATTTCACCTTGATTTTGCACTGCTTAAATAGTTAGCTTTTAGTCTATGTCATCTGGGCAAGTCTGGCCAGAGGCTGGGCTCCTCCCTCTGTTTGAATTCATTCTTTCTGTTGAAGAACTCCACTGATGACAGTCAGTGCCAATCAAGATACCCAGTACCTGTAGAACTCTTGGATTTACCTCCAAGCTTACCTCTGAGACCGGAAACATCCATTTTGGGATTACTGCTCTCTCACATATACATAGGTAAGGAAGCCCAAGGTGACAGTATAGCTGGTGCCCCCAAGTCTCAGACTTAACCCACCTGGTCCACTCTAGCTACCATATGGAAGCCTCCTACATGCTGCTTCATTGGGGGAAGGGTAGCCCCTCTCCTCTGTTTTTCTCAGGAGAATTTTGAATAGTACTCACATGATCCACAAAAGATAAAGGAAGATCTACAAAAGATATAGGACTGGCTACCCCCTTTTAAAGATTCGATAATTCAACAAGTAGCTAGGTGGCTCAGTGGATAGAACTGGATCTGGAATTAGGAAGACCTGAGTTCAAATCCAGTCTCAGATACTAGCTCCGGGACCCTGGACAAGCTAGTTAACCACTGTTTGCCTTAAACTGTTGGAGAAGGAAATGGGAACCATTCTAGAATCTTTGTCAAGAAACCTACTGGATAGTGTGATCCCTGGGATTTGAAAAATCAGATACAACCACAAATCTAACAGCAGCACTTTCTGCAGCCAATGAGATTGAATGGTCATTACAAAGTCTTCAACACTCAACCAGCATCTGTGACTTCCCCAAAGCAGGCAAGGTAGCTCTGGGTATGCTCCATGGTTTGGAGACCCTATTACATTAATCTGACAGGTTAATAATAATAATGATAATAATAATAATAATAATAGTAGTAGTAGTAGTAGTAGTAGTAGTAGTAGTAGTAGTAGTAGTAGCTAGCATCTATATAATACCACTATATGCTGGTACAGTGCTAAGATCTTATCTCATTGGAATCTTACAACCAATATATAGGTTTTCATTCTATCTTAGGGGCAATTATAGGCCACCACTGAAGGATTTTGATTGAGTAGTAACCTTGTAAGAAGATTATTCTCACTGTATGGACAAAGATGAGTAATTCTTCCAGAGGACAATGATAATGTCCTGAGCGTTACCACCTCATGAAATAGAAGGAAAGAAAAGAAATGGAGGGGAGAAAATTGACTTTGTAGAATGTTGGATATGAGATCCATTGAAGCCTGGTCATCCCAAGAACATTTAAAGATGAAGCTACAAAGAGGACAACAAACAGATGAAGAAAAAAATAGATGTCAGAGTTATGGAACATACTAGTTTTTCCATCAGTGACAGGAGTGACAGGTTCTACTTGAGTCCCAGTATCATGGTCTCTCAATATGCTACCTGAGAAGCAGGAATTACATGAAAGAAAAGAAGGATGAGAAAAGGAACTATATCCATTCTCAAATTATAGGCAAGAAAGAAAGATATCAAATAATTCTGGGGGGGAGGGACCACCTTGGATCATGATCAGAAAGGGCTGCCAAGGGGAAGCTAGGTGGCACAGTGGATAGAGCACCAGCCCTGGAGTCAGGAGTACCTGAGTTCAAATCCGACCTCAGACACTTAATAATTACCCAATTGTGTGGCCTTGGGCAAGTCACTTAACCCCATTGCCTAGCAAAAACCTAAAAAAAAAAAAAAGGAAAAGAAAGGGCTGCCAAGAGGACATTAATCACTACCAACCCTTAAGTCAACTTTTATTTCCATAAAATCTTTATGAGAATAATTTACATATGTATCAAGGTTATCCTTAATGAAAATACATGAAGAGAATGTACAAGCCTCTGAAAACACTATTCTACAGATAGATATATATCTATATGTATGTAAAACATACATGCATGTATATGTATAGAAGGGGCCTCAGGTTAAGAAGATCTTCTATTGACAGATCAGTCAGTATTCCAGTGTCAAACCCCACAACAGTTTTGAGCCCCCAAATGGAATTCAGAGTTATTCAAAAGGATTTGGCATAATGGTCCGTAAAGGAAAAAATAATCATGGAAGAATGCATATTATTTAGGCTGTGATATGTTAACATGTTTTATAAAGATCCATCAAGGCAGGGGTTTGGATTTTGTGGAGTGTTTCCCAGAGCTCAGAATGGAATTCTGTATTAATCCAGTAATTAATGTTTGTTGGATTGGATTTGATTGGACAAAAATATAGCTCCACAGTGAATTAGGCACAGAGTTGAATAGGACAAGGAGAAGGCATGGGATTGTCTTTGCAAAACTGTCCAGTTTTTGTATTGATTCTTCAGTTTTTCCCTGAAACAGAAACAAACATATACTATAAACTTTGCTAGTCTTCCAAGGCTGGATGCTGTGGATCACAGAATACCTCCATCTCTGAAGAATCAAGCTTGTGGCTACCCAGAGAGAAATGGGGAGATAAAGGTTGGGGCATAGTAGGCTTCCTCATATTCCTATTAACTATTTGAGTACAGGAAGCAATGTGAAAGGTAGCTGCAGAGCACTTTATTAGGAAAGGAGAAGCAGGAGAAGCTAGGTGACATAGTGGATAGAACACCCACCCTGGAGTCAGGAGCACCATTTCAAATCCAGTCTGAGACACTTAATAAATACCTAGCTGTGTGACCTTGGCCAAGTCACTTTATCCCACTGCTTTACAAAAAAAGCCAAAAAAAAAGGAAAGGAGGAGGATCAATCATGTGGTATGAGCTAGAGATAACAGCTTGGCAGATTGCTGGTTGTGTGGGTACCTGAGAGACACTAAGAGACCTGGAGGAAATGATCAGAATTCTGGGTAAATCTCTTTGTAGATGATTCATGGGGGAGGGAGGGAAGTGGCCAAGAGTCACCTTGAATGAAGAAAGGTAGATGGGTTATAATTTGCACCTATGGAGGATTACTCACATTGATGACATCAGAAATTTATTGAAGGGTTGAAAAAGTGGAAGAAGAATGAGAAAAGACTAGAGTGGGAACCTGGCCAAGACAAGAGGGGTTATGTCCCAAGTTTCAACATGTTGGGAGTGGGGTGAGGTTCCTCCCTCTGGGGGATGAGTTTCTCACCACTTTCAGCCTCAGGCCAGTCATCTGCCTGCTGACCCACTGCCCCATCTGTCCTGGACTGCCATGATCCAGGCTGCCATGTTCTTGGATTCCTTCCCATCAGGGTCAGGTTTATTGTATTCCATTAGTGTGTGAGCTCCTTGGTGGGCTTTTCTTTTTGTCTGTTCTCGTCATTTAATGGCATATCTTCCATATAGTAGGTGTCTAACAAATACTTATGGATTGATTGATTGACTGACCTACATCTCTCTAATGGATTCAACAGAGATGCTTGGGATCAGCTGTGGGGATTGGGAAGTAATGTGGCTGCTCTCACCGCTCTCTAGATTGAACAAAACCCCAGTCTTCCATATACTCTGTCCTTTTTCCCCATTATGTTCTCCAAAAATCATCCTCTGTTGTAGATGTGGACTTTGAGTCAGTCTTAAGTTCAGAATCTGACTCTCCTATTTACTATCTATGCAGCCTTAGGAAAAATCACTTCATCTTGTTGGGTCTCAGTTTCTTGGACAATATAACAAGGATTGGTCTAAGTGACCCTAAGATCTCTTCCAGCTCTTGCTGTTCAGTCGTGTCCAACTCTCTCTGACCCCATTTGGGCTTTTCTCGGCAGACATACTGAGTGGTTGTTCATCATTTCCTTCAGCAGTTCATTTGACAGATGAGGAAATGGAGTCAAGTAGGGCCAAGTGACTTGCCCAGGGTCACACAACTGGTGTGATTTGAACCCAGGAAAATGAATCTTCTGCCCTCAGGTCCAGTACTCTAGTTGCCTAAGTAGGAGTTTAATAAATGTTTATTGACTGACTGGCTGAGGGAGTCTTAAAGTAGAACTGGTAGTTATTATTATGTTTTTTTCAGGAAAGCATTAGCATCTGTTTAAGCACATCTATTCATCAATAGGTGTCATGGTGGGGAAATGGAGGCACAGAAACTAACTGTATACTATTTAATAGGTTTTCTTTTTTCCCAAACAATCACTCTTGGAAGAATTTACCTTAAGCAGAGTAATCAAGATTGGCTCATATGAATTCAGTCAACTGACTGGTTTAGCCTCCCCCTTCCCTCTGGGGAAGAGGGGAGCTGGAAGGACCTTCTTGGCAGGACCCTCTCATCTGAGGACCTCAGAGCTGAAGAAATGAGGGCCGTAGAAATGAGGAAAGGCTGAGGAAAGGCCCCCTTTTTGGGACAGGAGCCTGGACTAAAGCCCAGACTCCCACAGCTTCTTGTTTAGTTGTGTCCGGTCACTCAGGGTGGGACCCAACTGGAGGCTGAGGGAGAAGCTCTGTTTCAGCTGTTGTCTGTCCCCAGATCGGGTGACATGTCCCCAGACCCTCACCCAGAAGGCTCTTCTGTGCAGTCAGTTTAAAAGAAGCAGCCACTTCTGAAGCCAGCCTCTTGGACGCATCCACCTCCGGGCCGGGGCTGCCTTCTCCTGGGAAGCCAGGTTGCCTACCCCTGCTACATCCTTTCTCCATCTTTTCCACAGGTCCCCAGGAAGCTGTGGGCCATTGAACCCCATGCCATGATCACATCTCTAAAGACTTGGAATACGGGCACTGCTCCCTCTGCCAGGGCCCTGTGGAAAGGAAGCTGTGCCCAGGACAGTGGGGATCCTGTGATGGCCAGCCCCGCCTCTCCATGCTCCCGCCCTTTCCCACACGCCAGCCAGGGGAGGTGGAGAACTGGTGAGTCCGCATTTTTAAAATGTTTTTTTTTTTCCTCCAGATACCAGAGATGAGACTAAAGTTTCCCACTAAACCCAGTCATAAGTAGGCAGGTAATTACAGGGTAACCAGCGAGCTGCCCAAAACTTCTAGCAGTCTCCCCGCGAATCTGGGTGTCCTTTCTTTTTTCCTGACTGCAAAGCAAAGTCTTGAAAGGAAAGTTAAACTTTAACAATCCGTGGCCCAAACAAAAAAAAAAAAGGAAAAGCAAAAAAAAAAAAAAGGTGTGATGTCTGATATGCCCAGGTGGCTCTAGACTGGTTTCCTTTTGTCCTTCACCTGGAAGCTCTTGGTTTTGCTCATTTTATTCTTCCCTCCGCCTGGTAAACAAGGTAAGTGAAGTGACTGGTTAATGTTTCTTCTCAGACTTGTGACATTTGATCCTGCTTGGGGCTCTATTTGTGGGTCGTGTTCAGCGTGGACTGGGAATGGTCCAAGGCCTCCTGAGGCTGTTTCAGGGGGTCTTCAGGGGGTCCTCATGCTTGGGTCTCTCCAGAAACTGGAGTGGGCTTCCCGGGAAGGAGCTGGAAGAATGGGCAATGGGGAGTGGAAGGAAGCCAGTCCCAGGGTGGCTCACCTCTTCTGCTGCCCAAGCTTCAGCAGTTCATTTAATCTATTTTTCTGGGTCACACCCATCTCCCCGTTCCTCTTTCACCGATGTTGGGGGACTTGACTATGGGACATCGAGATCTGAGCTAAATAGTCTGGTGGGGTTTTCAAGGTGGTATTGTCTGGAATCAAGAGCTACATGTGACTGCTCTCCTGGCCGGCTTAGATGACTCTCCTTACAGTCAGTTTATTTATTTATTTTTGGCCACGGAACAAAGAAGGAAAAGCTTTTTGTTGTTGCTGTCATTTTTCTGGTGGGGTGTTTTGGGTGGTTGGATATCAACCCTTTAGATTCACACATCTTAAGCCTAAGTGGGTATCATTTGGGTGGTCCTTGACAGTGTTAGTCATTTGGCTAAAGAAAGGCTCCTTGGGAGTTTTCCTTGACTGTTAGATACTTTAAAGACTAGCTCCTCCGTATCTATTTCTATTTTTCCTTCATATCCCAGAGAGGAGACTAAGGTTTACCACCTTCCAAAGAAAGGGGGTCCTCCCCCTCACTGAGGGGCAAAAAAGATTGTTATAGTCCACACTGAGAAGACCATCCAGATTAAAACAGGATGGGGACTGAGAAAGGGTCATCATATTGACAAAATAAGAAATCATTGGTTTCATCTGCTTTAGGACTAGTCTGGTGTGGCCTAAAAATTGGTTTCCTTTGGACCTAGAAAAAAAAATTAATAGTGATGATGATAATGATGATGATGCTGACAACTTGTCCTCTATATTGTGCTTTCAAGAGCACAAAGCTTCTGACATCTATTACCCCATTTGATCACCCCAGTGTCATCCAGTTCTCCTTTGGACTGACCTAGAATGGGACCTGTTTTTAGGACTAGAGGGGGGGGGTGGGAATGGGGAAAATATAGTCAGCTGTACTACTCAGCTCTCTTATTGCAGGGAGACAGCCCCTTCTGAGCAAACCTTAAGCTAAGGGAACAAAGAGGTGAGACTTGAAAAAAACATGTGAAGTCTTTTTTTAGACTACTAGAGAGGGTTTTTTTTTTTTAAAAGACAGCTGAGACTGGTCTCTCAGCAAGCATTTGTTTTAATGAGTGTCCAGAGAGATCTTAGGAATTAGGCGTGAAATTTCTATCGGAGAGATGTTCAGGTCAGTGTTATCAGTACACTTAGGGGGTGAGGGTAGCTGAGATAATTGAAACCAAAACCCACAGTTAATCAATTTACCCATGAGTTTTAACCTCTCCCTTGGAACAGACCTGCTAATGAGTGGCCAACGCCACTGGCTTTTCCCTATCTTCTTTCACCCTCTCTAGGGTCCTAACAAGGAAACAATTTGGACTGAATAAGAAAGCCAGAAGTGGAGATAGGAAAATGGTAACAAAGGGAATAACCAAACCAAGGGAAATCAGGAAGCCTGGCATGGGCTGCTGAGAAAGTTTTCCAAAAAAGAGAATCACTCCCTTACTCTCAGTCAGCTCTTCTGGGTCACTTATTCCTGTATTTGTTCTTAAAGATAAACCACTGAGCCTTGTCTACATGACTGATGGTAGGGCTGGGAACCAGGGCATAGGACATGAAAGTGGGGCCAGCAAGGTGACATCCAATGCCAGCTTCCGAACTTGGAAGGAGATCATTGACAAGGCCAGTTCTGTATTTTGTAAAAGCACACTTAGCTCCTATCATAGAGAATAGTTAAAAAATATTGATTGATTGATCTGTGAAATCTCTTTAACTCAAGTTTTATTTTTCTGGAAGGGCTTGGTAAGGATACCCTTGGTCGTGGTAAAGAGGCTTCAGGCCAGACCTCTACCCGACTGACCCCAACTCAACGCCGAGGCCTTAGCGTGGACTGGTCTGGTTCTGGAAGCCCTCGGAGACTCTACCTGACTGTCCAGGTAAGGACTCACCTCCAAGGGAGATGAAATCCTTAGTTTTTCAGAAGGAAGGCTGGCTCTTCTCCTGGCAAGCT
Organism: Macrotis lagotis; assembly: GCF_037893015.1. Classification (NCBI taxonomy): domain Eukaryota; kingdom Metazoa; phylum Chordata; class Mammalia; order Peramelemorphia; family Peramelidae; genus Macrotis; species Macrotis lagotis. Next base: position 41,044,422 of record NC_133658.1, on the reverse strand, counting down.
AGCTCTGTTCGTGGCAAGCATTTCAGGGGAAAGGGTTATCGGGGAGAGATTGAAATCTCTCTTCCTACCAGAATTCTTAGCACATAGCCTCCTTGGGAGCCTGTGCCGGTGAAGCAATTTGCCTTCTTAAAATATCTTATAACGATCTAACAAGAGATGACAGAAGGTTCTCCACCTCTCTGTGACAAAGGTACTGAACACCTTTAATAAGATGGGACTGTTTATTCACTCAGCTGAGTTCTCCAGGCATACCTCAGGAGGACTGGTAGTATTGGGCACCTTGGCTAGTCATATTGGGATCATTCATTCTTTTCCATGGTTTTTAATTCATTTCTAAAACTTGTGCAAAGAGCTGCAAAAAGAGATAGAAAGGGGCTGCTAGGTGGTGTAGTGGATAAAGCACCAGCCTTGGAGTCAGGAGTATCTGGGTTCAAATCCAGTCTCAGATACTTAATAATTACCTAGCTGTGTGGCCTTGGGCAAGCCACTTAACCCCATTAACCTTGCAAAAAAAAACCTAAAAAAAAAAAGAGAGATAGAAAAGGGTTTCATGTAGGTCATTGAGACTTCTCAAGATGACGGTTCTGGCAGTGATCTTTTTCTGCCCTTTGGGCTACCTTCCCTTGCAGGTTGTAGTGATTTGCTATGAGAGTCAGTGTGTAGAAGGGTTGGGGTTCAATGACTAGAGCACTGGACTTGGGAGTTGGGAAGACCTGAGTTTGAATCCAGCCTCAGCTACCTCTTAGCTGTGTGACTTGAGCAAGTCACTTAACCATCAGCCTTGGTTTCTCCATGTGTAAAATTTGATTGAAATAAATGCTATATAAATATTAATTATTTATTATGATTATTATTATCATCTATTGTATGGGAATAGGAGCACCCACCTGATAGACTTATTGTAAGGGTTAAATAAGGTGATATTGGCAAACTTAAGGCACTATCCATGTTCATTATTATAAATCATGGGAATCAAGACCTTGCTATTTCCTGGCCCTGGGATTAGTTTCCTCCTTTATAAAATGAAGACCTTGAACTGGGGGATGCCTAAAGCCCCTTCTTCTCCTTTTCCTTATTTTATCCTATCCTATTTTATCTTTAACTGATTTAAATTCACACGGATGCTGCCTTATATGCATAAACTCATATAAAGACTTATGGTACCCTGTACTTGTACATACTTGTTGAGTGTTGGGCCCTGGGGTTAAGAAAGGTCTGAGTTTGAACTGGCTTCAAGTACTTATAAGCTTCTGTTACCCTGGGATTAATCTCTCTCTGCCTTAGTTTCTTCATCTATAAAATGGCAAAAATAATAGCATCTCTCCAGTTTTCCCATCTCCCACCTTCACAGGACTGTTTTGAGGATTTCAAATGAAATAATATATTTACTAGCATAATATATATTTAAGTGCTGTTCAAACCTTAGTGAACTCCCTAAGTGTGAACTGTCATTATTACTGTGACCCTGGGCAAGTCCCTTTAACCACTTGTAGCCTCAGTTTCCTCCTCTGTAAAATAGGGATGAGAATAATATCTATCTCGGAGGGTGGCAGTAATGGTAAATGAGGTGATATTTGTAAAGGACTTGGCAAACTTTAAAGTGATACATAAATGCTAGCCATCATCATCATCATCGTTAGCAATAGTCATTATTATTATTATTATTATTATTATTAGTAGTAGTAGTAGTAGTAGTAGTAGTAGTAATAAAGCAGATGGGAAGAAGTGAAGCACGGTTTCTTCATTTCCATTCTAGTACTGAGCAGATTATTAATTAGAGCAAGCTTCCACTGACTCCATGGTACCATTTTGGAAGCTTGTTTAAGGTGTTTTTTCCATTTAAATGTCTCTTCTTTGAAATCCATTGTGCCTAAAAGTGTGTTGGGGTTTTCTTGTGTAGGGGAAAAACGGCAACAACAGCAACGACAAACTTGTCCTCTTCTCTGTAATATCTGAGGAAAGACATTAAGGCTAGAGAAATGGACTGGAGAAATGATTCTGGTGCTTCTCTTTTGGACTGGAGTCACTGCAGTGGAGGAGGGTGGTAGTGTGGGCCAGAAGCTGTCTGGTAACCTCCTTCCTCCAGCGCAGCAGTTCTAAGATGGTTGTTTTCCTGAACTTTGATTACAGAGAAGGTTGTGTTGTGGTTGGAAGGGAATCCTTGGAAGTCAGCAAAATCTGTTTTCAATTTCCATTCTGAGTTACTGGGAACTGAGCTTTTAACCTCTGGGCATCTTTCCTGATTCAAAGTGGGTCTGGAAAAATCCACTTCCTCTTTAACTCCTGAGAAAACTTCTGTTTCCATGTGTTTTGAGATGGTGGATGAGGGGCCCAGCTGGAGACCCAAAGCTCCTCACCTTCCTCAAAACAAGAGAGATAGAGGTTGACTTGGTTGCCAAGGACAGTGGGCCGCATTCGGATCAGAAGCTCTTCCTGAGAGAGCCTAGTCATTCTTGGGGAATCTGAGACAAGAGGGGGAAGAGCTGCCATCCTGGCAGACCAAGGTGGCAGAAATCCCTCACCTTCAGAGAGCCCTCCTGCCTTTTTCCATTATTACCTTTAACAACTTAGCCTTTCCTGGGACTAAACAGTCCTCATATTACTTCAATGGCATTTTCCAACTGGCACTGTGCTGGCCCTGGAGGCAGGAAGAGCTGAATTTGAATCCTATCTCAAACACATGACCTGGGCAAGTCACTCAACCTCTGTTTTCCTCAGTTTCCTCATCTGTAAAATAGCAATAGTAACAACAAATGAGATAAAAATATATGAAAGTGCTTTGCAAACTTTGAAGTGCTACATAATTTTTAACAATTAGTGGAGTGCCACCATTTTTCCAAGTATAGAACTTATCCTTTTCAAACTGCTCCCTCTTTTCTACCTTTGCCATACCCCATTCTCCGCATTTTTCTGCTTCTGGACAGGGAAATGTCCCCTAGTGAGGGGAACCCCACTGTAGCTCACCATCTTTTGTTGTCCTTCCTTCCTTCCTTCCTTCTGGAGACCTGGACCTGCCACTTATCAGCAATGAGATCTTGGACAAGTCTCTTCTTTTTTTCTGGGTCTCAGTTTTTTTTCCTCTGTCAAATGGGAAGCTCCATGTAGTGAATGAGATATGAGAATAATTTTGATTCCTGTGTCTGCTACTTACTAGCTGTGTGAACCAGGGAAAGTAACTTAACCTCTCAGATTTCATGCAACTTATCCATAAAATGGAGATAAGATTATTTACTCATAAGCGTTGTCATGGGCCCCGAGAAGATATTGCAGGTAGACGTGGCTTAATGGATAGGCACTAGATGTGAGTCATGAGGAATTGGGTTCAAATCCTATTTTTTAGTGCAGCTAGAGGGTGTCATACTACATAAAGTACCCAGCCTGGACTCAGGAAAACTCAACTTCTTGAGTTCAACTCTGACTTCAAACAATTCCTAGCTGTGTGACCCCGGGCAAGTCACTTAACCTGTAATGTAAAATGAGCTCAAAAAGGAAATGGCAAACCATTCCAGTATCTTTGCTAAGAAAATCCCAAACGGGGTCTCTAAGAGTAGGGCATGACTGAAAAATGACTTTACAGTGACCAAGAATTCAAATCCTATTTCAGACCCTTTCTAGCTTTGTAACCTTAGGCAATCACCTTTCCTAATTTCCTCATTTGCAGAATGAAGGGGTTGGATCCCATAACCTCTGAGGTCCCTTCCCAGCTTTCAGGAAGATTTCAGTGGGTGCTGACCCCACAAATAAAGACTATTCCCTCTCCATACCTGCCCAACCCAGGTGGCTCTTGTCCATGCCTTCCCCTGTCAAGATGAGGTAATGGTTTGGGGAAGATTGTCTCAAACTTCCTTTCCTCTTTGACATGTTCCCTGGGCTATGTTGAGTAACCTGAGAATTTTTGGACACCTGTCATCTTACTGGGTGACTGAAGCTGGGGGTTCTCAATGACCCTGAGGTTCCTCCTCCTCCTCCTCCTCCTCCTCTTCCTCCTCCCTTTGGCTTTGAGGATACAAGGCTGGGGCATCTTTGTCCCCAGTGTTGTAATACCCCTTACAGGAGTTGTGGTTGTGTCTTGGCCACAGGCACTCCAGGACAAGGTGTATGCATGCAAGAGTCAGGTGAAGAAGGAGGAGAAGCAGCAGAAGAGGCCAGCATTGGCCCCCAAGCGGGCCCGAGACTCGGCCCAGACACAGGAAACCCACATCATGAATGTTGAGAAAACAGGTAAAGAGTGCAAGGGGCCAGTGACTAACCAGGAGGTAGGGGCAGCCAGTAGCTGGCTCAGCAACCAGTAGGGAGCAGGGAGGTATGATATGATCAGCCCCGATGTCTGTTCTTCTCCCTGTCTTTGCACAGTTCAGGCCTGGGTTACATTTGTGATCAGGTAAACATGATCCAAAGAATCCATTCAAACTTGAGCTGAACTCTTGATGTATCTACTTAATCCCTTCATTCTAAGTCCCATGCTCCTGGCCCCTCTCTTTTCAGAAACTTTTTGCCTGAGCTATATAAACTTTCCCTCCCTGCCCCCAACCACTCACTTTCCCCACCTGTAACCAGGTGATCTCCGGCTTCAGTGACTGAGCCCTGGGATTGAGTTTCAGTCTTTTTTGTCTTGCCTAGGGTTCTTCTAAGGAGGAGGAAAGAATCGTGGCCCCAAAGATACTGTTTCTTGCTTGTGGAAAGATACCTCATCCCCTTCCTCTGATCTCTAGCACTTTGAGAGATCTCTGGGCCAGTCAGGTAGTAGTCTATTGCAGTAAAAGGTCTAGATTTTGAGGCTTTATATTCAAATCTGTTTATTATCTGTGTGATCTTAGACAAGTCACTCACCTTCTAGAAAGGGGACTCATTTTCTCCATACGTAAAAATGAGAGTTATTCTTGCATGACCTCTCAGGTCCCTTGTAGTCTTAAATCTTATGATCCCATGACTTGTTTGCTGCATTATGAGTGTAAAGAAGGGTCTTTGTTCCCATCCTCTTTTTGGAGAGGCCTTAGAAGTAATACTGATAGGTTAACTATAATGACTGTCTGACCTCCTTGGCTGCATTTTCTTCTGTTAACTTCTTCTCTCAGGGCAGAGAAGAGACATATAGGGAGCCCAGAGTATTTGCATATGAAGGAGAATCCTCCCCAAGAGAAGAAACTGGGCAGAAGGTGTTCAAAAAGAAAAGTCAGGGTTCTGTGGATCACTTCCCTTCTCTTTTCTGCCAGAGTTAGCTGTGTGTCTGAACTTGCCCAGGTACAGTGGATGGAACCACTCCCCCAGGTGCCAAGGTGATTAGGGTTCCCCTTGTGCTGTGGTTTGGGTTCCCCTCATGCTGTGGTTAGGGTTCCCCTTGTGCTGCGATTGGGGATCCCCTCACATTGTTGCTAGAGTTCCCCTCCTGTTGCATCAGCTTCCTCTGGACTGTGTCTCTCCATGATTGTCAATATGGGTGTTCTGTGGGTGAGGGGAGGAGTTGAACGAAGTAATAGAGCTGGGGCTTTAGGAAAGGAGCCAGATCCATATGAAGAAAGGGGGAAAGAAAAGCAAATGAGGAAGGGAATAAGGAAGTGGCAACCAGGACTGGAGACTGCAGGCTGTCTTCCTTAAGAGGAGATCTCAAGACGGGGTCCCACTTAAGAGACCAGAGTCCTGGGGAGGCAGATCCTGGATCTGGTCCCTGATGGGAGAGAGGCTTCTCTAAAGGGAAGGGACCTAGCCATTGATTCCCTCTGTGCCCCCTTGCCTTCTTCCCTTCTGCTTTTTAGCTTGGGCTATATCTCATCTTATGATGCCCCTTGTTGCTAAGGCTTTGCTCCTCTATCCCTTCAAACCCTCTTACTCCCTTAAGATTGTTGCTGCTTCTCCTGTTGCCGCTGGCCCTGGTGGACTCTGCCATTTCTTTAGCCTTTTGCCAAACGGCTGGCCAGGCTGTAGCCTGTGGAGGCCAAAGCAAACCCTTAGGACAAGACACAAAGAGCTTGGGCCAAGAACACCTGTGGAATGATTTGTCCTTGATGCACGGTCCTGATTTGATAATCACTAGGAAGTTTGAGCACCTCATACAATATTCATGTAGTGGAAGCTCTGAGCAAAGTCCTGGGGAGGGGGTCCCACAGGTCAGCCGGAGCTTAGAAATAGCTTCCTTTGGTGGCACTTTACCCAGAGGTTCTAGACCCTCATTTCTTCTAACCTCCTCCTTCGAGGACAGAGAGAAGTTTTGTTTGCATGCAGACTCCCTGCATGCATGAGATAATCAGATCCTCCCAGTCAAGTGGGTACACTGACCAGTTCATCCTGCCAACCTCTGGCCATCCGGGAACTGTTTGCAACAGTGGGTAGACCCTGTTCTGAAGGAGAAAAGACAAATGTACAAATTGTAACCTCATCTCTCTGCCCTCCCATGGGAGTGAGGTCTTAACGTTCACCAAGGTTTGGTGTGAGTGAAATATTGCTACAAAGAATGACAATTGGGCAACGTTTTCACAACAGGCTTGGCTCCCACCCTTTTCTTTTGCTTGCTTTATCTTGCCAGGACCAAGGCCTCTATACATCTTCCCACAGTCTTCTGGACGTGGTCCTGCCTGGATGTCCTCTGCCTCCTTTCTAATCTTCCATTATATGTTGGCTACCCCCCATTAGAATGTAAGCCCCTTGAGCTCAGGGACTGCCTCATTTGATTTTTCTTCGTGTTTAGCACAGTGCCATAATGAGAGCTTAAATGATATTTTTTCTATACATTTATTTATATCCATCCATCCATCCTTCTATTCCTCCATTCATCTATTTATCTATCTCTCCATCTGTCTATTTATCAATCCATCTATCATCCATCTATCTAGCCTGTTTTATCTTATCTCTCTTCTATCTATTGCTATCCCTATTTATAATTTTCTATCATATATCTTTTTCATCCATTCATCTATTGATCTCTATCATATCTGTCGTATCTTTTTATTATCTATGTCTTTCTCTTTCTTACCCTTTACCTATCATTTCTCTCTACCTCTGTCTCTCCTCTCTCTCCTTTTATATAAACTCAGTCCTTTTGAGTTTATAGTATTTTCCTGAAAACTTCCTCTTAGTCTTTACTTCTATTCCAAGAGAAATTTGTCCCGCCCCCAAGCTGAGGCTTCTCAGCAATGATATGGAAACAATATTCAGTTAGAAGAATGTGGTTTTGGTCTAAGAGGTGGTTTGGCTCACAAAAGCCTGGAACCACCCTATGATTCTGCATAGTCAAGTGGGCCCAAGGAGCTGCTAAGGAGGAGAGGAGGAAGAAGAAGAGGAGGGGAGAGGAGAGAAAGGCAGGGCTGCCTTATCAAGTTCGGAGATGGGGAAGGGGGTTCCCTCAGATCCTAAGCTGCTTCTCTTTGCCACCTCATTATTTCACTGGCTGCTTCTGTCTCATGTCACAGACCGCTGTGGAAAGTGCCAGCCTCCCTGTTGTCACATTCCCTGACTCTTTGCATCTGCCCTGCTTAGCTTGCTGGTTGCTGCTCCTGGGGCAGGGGGGGTTTTCCTTCTCCAATCTCAGTGCACTCTAGAGCAAGTTGGACTTATTTGGGTCATGGTGGGAGGGGAGGGAGGAAATCCCAAGTCATATCGACGTATCACGGGCCTTGTTTCTGTGTCTGTCTGTCTGTCTTTCTCTCTTCTTGCTCCTGGTGACAGGAATGCGGGAGGCAGTGGGAGAGGATGTCCTCCTCGACCTGAGGCACAGGGGCAGCTCGGTATTTATAACCTTCCCATGCTTGTGTGGTCACTCTATACATTCCATTGGGCATCATGGGGAGGGTGTGGCTGTTTCAGACCCGGCATAATGTGTTCCTCCTGTGTCTCAACCTATCATTCTGTCGTTCTTTCTCTTTGTTGCTGTGGTGTATGGGCATAACTGGCGGACACACCTACTTCCACTTCATCCCCTCCCAACCAGGTCTCCCATTCCCTTGGGGCTCCCTAAATGTGGGGAAGCCTTGCTCTCCTCTGAAGCCAGGACGGTTGGGCTTCCTTCCTCTCTGAGGGTTTTTGAGAGGGTTTTTCCGTCACCAAGAGGAATCTTTTTTGAGGTTTGAACACCTGGCTTCCACATAGTGATGAAGGTGCATTGGTTTCTTTTCTTTAGAAAGCTCAGATTATGATAAAGATATTTCTTATGTGAAAGAAAGGTGCAGTGAGTGAAGAGGTTACTGGGCTGGGAGGTCAAAATGACTTGGGTTGAGTCTCTGGCATGCTGTGAGACTTTGGGAAATTCACTTCCTCTATCTGGGCCTCAGTGCCTTCAACTGTAAAATGGAAGAGTTGTTAGATGTAAAAATGATTAGATGCTCTCCAAGGTCCCTCTTAAGAAACATTTTAATACATCTCTGGTGTCTAGAGGATCAATGAGAGTCCCATCTCATGTCTACCATCATACTGAGATGGGGAACATGAAAGCCTTAAGCTGTCCACTAAAGCAGTTTTCTTTCCCCACCCTAGTTCTCCTGCTCCTTCCTTCTGAATTCATCTGGACCTGGTGTTTGTTGTGTGGCTTCCATGCTGAATTGCTTCCCTTGGGAAGGCTTCCTGGCTCCTTGCTAGGTCTCTCCACTGATGTCCTCATTTCTGTTTCCATCTATCTCATGACTAGTCACTTGAGCTGCTAAGGAAAGCTTGTGGCAATGCTGAGCCATTGGCTGAACTCTCCCAACACAGCCCAGGCCAACCTTGCCCTTTATCTGCCCCTAGGAACCTTGGCTCAGGGAACCCTGTAGGATGGGGGGTCCTCCCCACTGATGCTCCTTTTGGTTACAGGTGGGAGGCTCCTCAACGGCAGCGGGAAGTGTTCAGGCCTACCTGGGGCCCGCCAGTTACCTATGATCCAGAAGATGGTGGAGTCCATGTCCCAGCTTCAGGAAGAAAAGGGCCGACTGCAGGAGCAGTTAATGGCATTGCAGAAAAAGCTGGCCCTTCGGGAGAGTGACCAGCAAGCTGTATCCACTCAGCTGCAAGCTCAGGTACTGACTCTTACCATTGAAGGGTGCCTGAAGACAGATTAAAGATGGGGCCGGGGAGTTTGGGTCCCAACTGGAGGTGCACAACACGCTCCCCTCCAACAGCACAAATGCTGAATTTAGAGTCAGGACCTCTGCTCAAACTGGCTAATTACAGTGTGACCTTGGAGAAGTCATTTCCTCACATTTGAGCCCCATTTTTTTCTCTGTAAAGTAAGAGGTCTGGACAAAAATGTTTTCTAAGATTTTTCCCAGCTAGAAATCCCATGAAATCCCTAGAATTTGAGAAATCCCCCATATCGTTCTATCATCTCTTATGCCAAGACTTATTTTTTTAATACCTTCATGTATTAGGGACTCACCAAAAAAAGGTAGTTTGCTTCCTTTGGCTTGGTAGCAGACTTGGTAGCAGACTCATGAGGCCAAGTGGTTATAATAATAACTGAGATTCCAGATTCTTCTAATTCCCCGACTCAGATCCTGAGGAGGCTTCCTCCAAGGGGTTAATACTTGTCTTTCTGGAAGGTTTTGTAGCTTTGTTTATAAAACTCTTAAGACTCTTGAAATGTAAGTAAGAATGCTAGCCAGAGACAAGTGACTCAGTCCCTCCAGAGTTGGGGATTGTAGCCTTGGAGAATAAGATTCAGCTTTTGACTGAAACAGGCATGTTTGTTTGCTTTCATGTTTAAAAACTAGGAGATCTCCCCCCTCCTTCTTTCCCTTTCCTCCCTTCCTTCCTTCCTCCCTCCTTCCCTTCCTCCCTCCTTCCCTCCCTCCCTCCCTTCTCTCTCCTTCCCTCATTCAAAACAAAAGAGAAAACTAGTAGAGAACTGTTTTCCTGCTTCCTCCATGGATTTCTTGGCTATCAGCACATAGCAGACACTCAATACCGACTAACTGAATTAACTGTGATACTTCGAATCAGTCAGGCAAGAAGGATTTGTTAAGAATCTACTTTGTTCCATTTGAGGATCATCATTTTCCATTCCAATGCTCTAGTAGGAAGTATCAAGGCTCCGAGTATTAAGAACTTAGAAGGGACTGGAAGAAGGTGAGAAGTCTAGAGAGAAGTGACACAGATAATGGGTTGCCCAGCCAGGATTCTAACCCAGAGCTTTAACTCCAGAGCCAATGACTGTCCTTTCCATCACTTCCCGCTACCCATCAATCTCAAGGTAATCTATAAAGGGAGAATCACCCAATCTGAGCTCTGGCCATGCCTTTCTATTGCCTTGGACCCTTTCTATTGTATTGCCATGAAGCCTCTCCTTTCCTAACTGGGGACTTGAACATTTTGTCTATTTATAATTCTGGTCTCGTCTGACCATTTCTCCAGTTTACCAAAATGGAACAGTGGGGCTTGTGTTTGGAAGTGTTGGTCGCCTCCTCTGGCCCAGTGTCATCTGCGCACTGAATTAGCTAATGAGCACATTCTATTTTACCATCTAGGTCATTGCTGAAGAAAATACACAGCAGCTTTGGGCTCAAGGTCAGGCCCTGTTGTGCCCAGTTCCCCAGCTCTCTTTGTGAGGCCCCTCCATGGGGCTCTGACCTTCTACCTGCTCAGTAACCATGCGCATTTTCCTTTTCAACTGAAGTGTGTGTTACAGGGTAAAATCTTATCATATCCTCTACATCTGCCTGCCAGATTGAGACAAAGACAAAGCTTTGTGGTAGAAAGATACTAGGTGAGTCCAGCTTGGCTCCACTCTTGGTGAGGTCATAGTGGCTGTGACCTTGGATTTTGTGTGAGAAGTCAGCATATTGATTTTATGACCTTTCAAAAAGAAATCAGTGTTTATCTGGGGAAGATTTATCATTTCTCAGGCAACTTCCTCTTCCCTTCTTCTGACTTAACAAATGCACCAGTGTCACAATGTGGTGACTCGGCTGTTATTTCTGACTCTTCAATCACTGTCTCTGATTGAACAAATAGCTTTCCTGCAATGTCCCAAACCAGTTTTGAGGAATTAGGCCAGGTATTGGTTTGAGGTTTTGCCAAAAGCCTTCAGCAGCTTGTCACCTTCTTACCTTTCCTAGCATGTTTCCTTTCATAGTTCCTTTATTTAAAAAAAAAGATACGCCCCCCCCCCCCCCACAACAACCAAAATTAAAGAACTTTTCTTCTCTCTCAGGTTTTTTTGCAAGGCAATGGAGTTAAGTGAATTGCCCAAGGCCACACAGCTAGGTAATTATTAAGTGTCTGAGGCTGGATTTGAACTCAGGTACTCCTGACTCCAGGGCTGGTGCTCTATCCACTGAGCTGCCTAGCTGCCCTTTTTCTTTCTCTCTTTCTTTCTCTCTTTCTCTCTTTCTTTCTCTCTCTCTTTCTTTCTTTCTTTCTTTCTTTCTTTCTTTCTTTCTTTCTTTCTTTCTTTCTTTTTCTTTCTTTTTTTTTTCAAGGCAGTAGAGGTAAGGCTCCTCCAGGCCTATCAATCAAACAAACAACTAATATTGATTAAGCTTCTGCCAGGCAAAAGACAGTCCCTGTCCTCAAGTACCTTACAATCAGATGGAACACAGTGGATTCGTAATCACTCCTTCTTGCCTAATTGATTCTAAGTATCACAGTTAATTCAGTAAGTCTTTATTGTCTTCTATGTGCAGATATCCAAGGAAGTTCAGATGGTTTCAGCTCGGGTAATCTTCTGAATTGGAAAATTGTTTCCTTAAAGAACTCATGCATGGTCTCATCTCTTGGTTTTTCGAGCACATATCCAAGGAGAGTTTCTCATTGCCACAGAAATCAAGAGTTTGGGCAGCTTTGGGAACTCACCCCAAGAAGCCCATACCAGCTCTCTCCTTGGCTATTAGGAGAACTAGAATAAACTCCAGCTTCAAAGTCTCTTCTTTCTTTTAATCCAATTCACCCCAACAATGAGTAAGCATGGCATTATGCTTGTATCATAGTTATATGTTTGATTATCTTCTCTCTGATTGGACTGTGAATTCATGGGAGGATAGCTTATTAAAGCAGGAAGGGACCTTGGCAATGAGAGAGTGTACAATGGGTTTGGTATCAAGACCACCCAAGTTCAAATTCTGCTTCACAGTCTGACTAGTTCTGTGATCCTGGGTAAGTCTGTCTCAGTTTTCTCATTTGTAAAAAGCAGATAATAATATCACAGTTCTCATGGGAGGGTTGTAAGACTTTCAAATGAGAAAATATAATGTACTTTGTAAACCTTAAAATGTTATAAGAGCATTGGTTATAGTTATTAGCATCATCTAATCCAATCCTCTCGATTGGAAATAAAAGGTTTCTAGATGTAAAGTGATTTACCCCTCATCCCACAGTGAAAAAGGGGCATACCCAGCATCCCAAACCAAGCTTTCTTTCTCCAGATCTGATGTTCTTCCTCCCATGCCTACTGTTCTGTCAGTGAGCCCTAGATCTTATCTCCCTTTGGTCTCAGGAGCTAAATAGTATTTATGGAATAGATAGAATTAAAAGGCATTTGCTAGGAACTGGAGATAGAAAGATGAAAAACAATACTATTTCCTTTTCCAAAGAGGTTGTGGTCTGGGATGAGCCTTACTTTTCAATGCTATCCATAATACAAGCTATCAAGTATGGAAAGAGTGGAGGGATCGAGAAATTGAGGAAGGAAGGGATACTTCTTCCTGGAAGAATTTTGAGGTCATTGGGACAAGATCTGCAAAGAACCTGGAGATGTCTTTGGTCAGAGAGGGCAAATGGGCATGGCATGAAATAAGGTTGGGAAGGTGTATTGGAGCCAGAAACTTCTCATGGATTCACATCTGAAAGGAACCATAGAGGCCATCCCTCATTTTACAGAGGAGAAAATTGAGGGCCAGAAAGGTAGCCATGACTTGCCTAAGGTCATATAGCTTGTGAGTGTGAGGATTTGAACTTAAGCCTTCTTGAGTCTCAAGTCTAATAGAGCCCTATTCTTTGGGTCATGTTGCTTCTCCTATGACCTTTGATTTTTCTTCAGTTCTTAATAATTTCTGGACATTAGATCAAGTGTGCACATACTTAGTATATCTGCCCTACCTCTCTATTGATCCCAAAGGTTTCTGAGATCTGGACTTTACAATCTGGATTCCAAAGTTTGGGGTCCTATAGAAGGTAGAGCTTCCTAACACTTATAGCCATCTAGGAATGGAAGGAACTGTCTCTGAAATAGTGACCCCCTCATTACTGGGAGGCATTTTACTTATGGAGGAAATTGGACCAGATTCACAGGTCCATTAACCTTGAATCCATGGACAGATTTCAGATTTCAGTGAGAGATCTGCGAATTTGGATGGAAACAAAGGACATCTTTATTTTCATTGACCCTGGTTCCTTTTATAATCTTAACTATTTTAAAAATTTGAGAATGTAATTCTGAGAAGTCCTACTGGGTTCTCCAGCTTGTCACCAAAGGGATCCAGGACAACAAATATTTTGAAAAACCCTTGAATTAGATGGCCTCAAATGTCCCCTTCTTGCCTTAAGGAGGCAACCCCTGACCTGTGCCCCCTCCAGTGTAGGAAAGATGGACTAGCACAGTCAATAAACAGTATTAATTATCTCCTAGGTGCCAGATGACTGCAACCCATTCAGTCTTCTCCCCTGTCCCCAACAACAGCACACATGCAAATGGTGGATTAACTGCACAATTATCATAAATAAAGGGACCCACTTCCCTTCCAATTCCAGATGTGAATCTTCTCACATTTTATTTATACACTAATTTGCTTAACAAATACTGCCTTAGAAATTTTTTTTGGTAATTCTAAGGGTAGAAGACTGCCTGGTAAGTGCTATTTGCTTAATAGATCAAGTTAAAATTACTGCTATCCCCATGTACTTGGTCTCAGTAGTATAAATGGTCTTAAAATGACAATGATGATAATAATGAACATTTATAGGACATTTAAGGTTTGCAAAAATGATCTTATTTGATCCTTGCAACAACCCTGAGAAATAGAGGTCAAGGACTTATCCAGGGACACTCAGCTAGCAGTGTCTGAGTTTGGATTGGAATGGGATTCCAGGTCAAGCTCTGTCTACTGCCCTTTGCTTCTCCTCCTCCTCTCTGACCTTCAAAGGCTTAACAAACTCTCAAGAGTTGGAAGATCATCCTGATCCCATTGAGACCAGGCTGTTCCTGGGTAAGAGTCCTTCTTGTATCCATATCATCCCTGATAAATGGTCAACCAGTCTTGACTACAAGACTTTAGTGAGGAGATTCCCACTCCCTAGCTGCAGGGATCTCAGCCTTTCTGTGGATGCATATCCTGGACCCTTTGGTGATAATTGTTGAAGTTTATGGAGACTCCTCCTCAGAATCATATTTTTAAATGCATAAAATAAACCCATAAGATTGCAAAGAAAATAAATTACATTGCAATGTAAGTATCAATATACATTGGAAAAAACCCTGAATTTATAGGTCTTAGGTTAAGAACCCCATGTCTATAGGTCTCACTTATGGGACTCAATAGTTTTTCCGTAGGAAGTTTTTTTAATCTTTGTCATTGAGCTGTAATCTTCTTCCTTGTCCTTCTGGGCCAAGGAGAAGGAACATTAAGTATTAGTTCTAGCCCTTCAGATGGAGGTCATTAAGAAGACAGCCCCTTCTTGAGTCCTCTCTCTCTTCTGTAGACTCAAAATCCTCAGGGGTCCTTCCTTGACTACTTTTCATAACTTTCTGCTTCTCAAGAAGCCAGGAGTTTTCGTATTTTTTTTTTTTTTTAGCAATAGAGGACAGTGGAGAAGCCCCTCATCATGGAGTCTTGAGATTCAGGAACTTATTAACTTTGTGGCATTGGGAAAAGCATTTGCCATTTCCAAGGTTCAGTTTATTTGTGACTAAACGATGTTATGTGTATGCTTGTGTTTTCTATCTTTAAAGATCGGAATTTATGGACGGGAGCTTGGAGCTTTGAAGTCTTTGAATCTATCCTCAAGCTTCTTTAGTTTTAAATGTTGGATGGAACTGAACCTTGATCCAGTTTCAATTAGAGAAGAAGGTCTTAGGGGTCTGTTTACTTCTTTTTAACAGTATTTTAATAATTATGTTTCAATACAATTGATTTCTTTGGTCATTCTCTGGGATTTATTTTATGTATTTTAGACCTTTATTCTGAGAGGCAGCTAGGTGGTGCAGTGGATAGAGCATGGGCCCTGGAGACAGGAGGATCCAAGTTCAAATCTGCTCTCAGATACTTAATAATTGCCTGTGTGGCCTTGGGAAAGTCACTTAATCCCATTATCTTAAATAAATGAATTTTTTTTAAAAGACCCTTATTTTAAAAAGGTCTCACCATACTGCTGAAGTTGTATGGGATGTCCAGGTCACAAAAAAGAGGCGAAGAACTCTGAATTTAGAGAATAGCTAGTTCATTAGCATATAGTCTGAGGAAAGAAGATAATTAACATATTTAAAAAGTGATAAGTAAAATGGCCACACCTTAGGGCTGGGAAAACACATACCTGAGAAGGGCAGATGATTTTTTTCTTAACCTTTAAAAAAAAAAGAAAAACCTAATATGACAACATAGGGTGATGAGACTTGTAGGGAATCTGATCAGGGACAGGCTCAGACTTCCCATTTTCTCTAGGAGATGGGTAGGGCAGTGAAGTGAGGAGGTCTCCTCTTCAGGCAAATTGATGATTCAGTTTCTCTGACTATTCCAGAGCCTGGGAAAGAGGAATTTTGAGGTGTTAAGAGATCTTTAGATGTTATAGTGAAATACAGTCTTCACAGAAGACAAACATATTGGAAGGGCAGAAAATGCTCCTCTCAACCCCAAATGCCCCCCTGTACTCCAACTCTGAGTTGCAGGTTGAGCCCCTTTTGGAATGATTGATAGGTACTGTGCATTGAGAGCCTCTTGAACTCTTCCTGGGACAAGATGAATGTGGAGTCATGGCTGCATGCCCTCCACTTAATATCACCCCTAATGATTTGGGTTCCACTTAGGTTGGACCATTATGGACAGAGAGCACTGGTCTGAGAATTCAGGCAATCTGGCTCAACCACATACCAACTGTGTAACCTTGCATAACTTAAGTCAGTTCAACTGTGGACCTGAGATTCCTGGCCCATAACTTGAGGGTTCTGTCTCTAATGGCCAATGCCAGATGCTATATCCTGTCCTGTCCAGCTAGGCTGAATATGTTCTTATATTTCATATCTCAGGTACCTGATCATTATCTTACTGACCCTACAGGAGAAACTGCTTTTCCTCCATCTGTCTGTCTGCCTTGGAGTTAGTGTCTACCTTTCAAATGGAAAGGTCACTGTCTGAGCAAAGATGCATTCTTTCAGCCTCCCTTCCCCCACGTCTCCCTTCTCAGAACCCTCTGCTGCTTGTACCATCCACTAAACAGCCCCCTTCAAATGCATGCTCTGCCTGTCTCTTGTCTCAGGGTGACAATTAACAGTCAGATTGCATCTGAACTTAGACAAGACTCAGAGCAAATGAGTCTTTTTTCTTTTTCTTTTCTCTTAAAGCTTATTTCTACATGCAGAATTGGGAAAATTCAACATCAGGTCTTGGTTTTGGGAGAGCCTTGAGCATTCTTTTTTTAAGAGGTGCTGTGGTGTGACAATAACTCCAGGATCTGGGTTCAAATCTAGCCCTTTCCTTGTATCACCTTTAGCAAATGTCTTCATCTCTCTTGCTCTCAACTACTTTATTTCTAAAATGAAAAACCTGTCTAGATTACAGATTTAGGGCAGGAAGGAACATAAAAGACCATTGAGTCTAAAACTGACATTTTACAGAGCTCAAGGAAACTGAGGCTTAGTGAGTTTATGCAATTCTACCCAATGTCACCTGGCTGCCTGAGGCAGGATTTGAACTCAAGTCTTCCTTTTCCTACACAATAAATTCCACTGGTTCCTTGTTATTTCTAGGATCAAATAGACAATTTTCCATTTTGGTATTTACTCTTCAGGCCTAAAGAGAGTTCTCTTGGGAGTAAATACCAAAATGGAAGCTCTTGGCTTACTAAGCACCATCTTGAATTGCTAAGGCTTCTTCCAGTTTTATATCCTATCAGCAGACCCATCATTTTGATAGGCTACACCTTCACCTCAGCCTAAAATAGACAATTTTCCATTTTGGCATTTATTCTCAAGAGAACTCTTCGCCTTGAATTGCTAAGGTTTCTTCCAATTTTATAGCCCATAAGTAGACACATTATTTTGATGGTCTATACCTTCACCTCAGTCTAATTTTGACCTTCCCCTGCTCCATCCATCTTATTGCTCAGTCATCTCTACTTAGAGCAGGTTGATTGTACCTTCCTGCCTTTCAATTTGGACACCAGCATTTCCTGACTCCTGCTACCTTACCCTTGCATCTGGATTAGATTCAAGGTGTTTAACTCTCTATCTCTTGGATATCAGATGCTTTCACAACTTCATGCCCTTATTTCTACCCCTTTCTAACTCCTTTCCCTTGCTTTTTTTTTAATGTAAAGTTTTTGAATTGTTTGATTGTTTTTCCCCAGCCTTGGCCTCCTGCTTCCTTGATTTCTACCTTTTTTCCTTTCCCATCTCAAGTGTTTCCACTTTTCCCCCCATTTTCTTTAAACCACAAGAGCAAATTCTACATTTCTGACCACCTTTTCCAGAAACTGACCACAGAGGAAGGGGCCATTCTTCTCAATGAAATGAGATGTTCACTTTTTTAAAAAGCCCAGGCAGATGTGCTCCCCTTTACCATCTTGTGTATTTTATGTCTACATTTTGTTGTCTGTTAGGCTCAGATTGGCAGCCTCAGGGTAGACAGTAAACCCCAAACACCACCTTGGTGCTTAACTGCTAAATAATTGGTCTCCCATTGCTGTCTATGTAGCCCGAGTGGATGAACAGGTATCCTCTCTCCTTCTTTACCTTGTATGAGAGGCATATTTGGAGATGATTTAATCTTAATGTCTTTGGCAACAGGACTCTTAAAATTTTTTTTTCTTGGGGGGGGTGAGGCCCCCCACATTGACTTTTTTAATGTCTTGCCAGTGAGGAAATTCCACGTGCATTCCTGTTATGATGCAAGAGGAGAAGAGGAGTTGAGTTTGCCCAGATGTTCTTGGGAAATTTTGTTCTCAGATTTTATTACATGTTCTGGCCCAGTGTTTCTCCCTTTTTTAGAGAGGGAAGTCAAGTTAGCAAGCATTAGCTACCTACTGTGTGGCACTGAGGATACAAAGAAAAACTGGAAATAATCTTTTTTTCAAAGAGCTCACAGTCATAGCCAAACGACTGTCTAAACAGGTCCTAGTGATAAGAGAATTGACGGGCTGACTCTGAGGGAAGGTAGCAAGTTTGTGGAGGATCATCAGAAAAGACTGGTGGCCAGTGGTGTGACTTTAATGACTGAGACTTGAAGGAAGCCAAGGAAGCCAGAAAATGGAGTGGAGGAAGGAGAGAGTTCTAGGCTTAGGGCAGTCAATGACCAGAGCTCAGGATATCAAGGGTCTTGTTGGAATATACAGCAAATAGATTGTTGTCATTGGATTGGTGTAAAAAGACTGGAAAGGTAGGGAGGAGGCAGGTGATATGGGACCTTAAAAGCTCAATAGAGGATTTTATGTTGATTAATCAATAAACATTTATTGAGCATGTATCATGTGCCAGCACTTACTGAATACCTAACCTATTATGTGTCAAACATTTTATCAGGTTGTTTATTGAGGTTTGCCCTTAATTCTTAAAGGGAACCATGACATCAGGAGTTAGGGAAACAAAGACAAAGGTGAAAAAAATCCCTGACCTCTAGGAGCTTACATTCTAGCTGGGTAAGACAACATATGGATTTATATCTGCCAGAAGCAAGGAATGTCCAACCCATAGGCCATATAAGGTCTGTGAAATCATTTGGTCTGGCACTGCCAAGGCAACCCCAGGACTCAATATTCAATAAATCTAGGAGTTTTTTAATGGGTGAATGTTTTACCAAATAGAGTCCACAAATGATATTATAAATATCCAAATGGTCCTTGGTAGGCAAAAAGTTCCCCACCCCTGATAGATGCATACATCCATATATTTGTATGAATATACACATACTCTTATTCATAGACATAGGGTGATTTGGGGGAGTAGACATTAGTAGCTTGGGGATCAGGAAAGACATCATGTAGAAGGTGGCAATTAAGCTTAACCTCAAAAGAAAATTAAGGACTTCTTAGGGGCAGGTAAGAAAGGTATATTCTAGACATGGGGGAGAGCCAGTTCAATGAGGCAGAAGTGGGAAATTGGTTATCAGATATAAGGAACAGTAAGAAAATTGGTTTACTTTAACTGTGGGAGGTGTGGAAAGGGCTTAATATACAGTCATTAAGCTGGAGATGAAGACTTGAGACCAAATTACTAAAGGCTTCATGTGCCTAATGGAAGTGTTACCACCTGATTCTCCAGGTAACAGGGAGCCCCTGGACTTACTGAGGTGGGGACTGACCATGTCAGTCTCACACTTCAGGAAGATTACCTTGGCAGCTGTGGGATGGGCAGATGAATGGATGGATGGATGGAAGAGGAAGTTTGTTTCCTTAAATCACTTTGATAATGGTCATAGGTAGATTTTAGTGGCAGATCCCAGTTTCAACCAGATCTTCTGAGTGTAAAATCTGCATTTTTAAAAAAAAAATGACATCAGAATTTCTAGGGAGGATTCTTGGTATTAGGAAAGTGGGTGTGGTAAGATCCTGAACTTTGAGTCCCATTAATATAGTTGTGTCAGCTAGGAGATGTAACAAAAGTTGTCTGAAAGCAGCCAGGTTTATTTCAGAATTTTCTTTTTTGGGGAAGATAAATCTATATAAGAAATAATAGAGAAGCACTGAAATTTATTGGTAGGAGAGCCACATGAATCTTGCTATATATTTCACTATTAAGATAACTATAAGTTATGTCTTCCTAATAGAAGACAATTATTCTATAAGGTAAATGTTAGTTTTGAGAATCAAATATTGGGATCTGAAAAGCCAACATTCAAAATTAGCAAAATTCTTACCCCCAGTTATCTCTTGACAGGCATGGGCCAGCTGGAAAATCAGACAAAGAGGTGGGAGTGGGGGACAGAAGGCATGAGGAGGAGGATGTAGGGCATTTCTTCTTCATGCTCTCTTTCTCTCTCGGTCCTTCAGAACACAGTCATGGGCTTCCCCCTATCCATGGCACTATACTCCAAAGTGGACTCCTAGACCTGGGGTATATGGGTCCCATCACCTTTGGAGAGAGAACTTAATGAGTAAAACATTTAGGAGGAAAAAATAAGCACAGTGCACTGTCAGCCTTGATAGGCCGTCTCTTTTGTCCAGAGAATTGTAAGACAAAAAGCAGAACATGGGGACAGTTAGGTGGCACAGTAGATAGAGCACTGACCCTGAAGTCAGGAGGACCTGAGTTCAAATCCAGCTTCAGACACTTAATAATTACCTAGCTGTATGACCTTGGCAAGTTATTTAACCCCATTACCTTGCAAAAACTAAAAAAAGAGAAATAAAAAGGAGAACATGGTTTGGGGAGGACCTAGAGAAAGATCAACTTGGTCATCATCCTGTCTCTGGGAAGGACCAAATCAGGAGGTGAACCCCAAGTGGAAAGCACAAGGGCATATTGTTTTATGGGAAAAGATACTCTATCCCCTGTACCCTCCAAAGATATTGAGGTCTAAAGAGGTCACCCATCCAAGGTCACACAGGGAGGCATGCCATGAGATGGAGGACTGACTTGTTACAACTTTGGTTTTGTGTTGACAGGTGGAAAATCTGAAGGAGAAACTCATTGGTCAGGTCCAGGAAGTGAACAGACTCCGTTCAGAGCTGGTGAGCCACCTTTGACATATACTTAGGGAAAATGATGTGGTGATACCTTAAGTGTTTCGTATATGCTCATCTCCATTTCCATCTCCATCACTATTAAAGCTGTCCCATATTGGCTAATTCTTTCATTACCCCGCCTTCTCTCCTTCTCTCCCCCCCTGCTGTCTCTGTCTCTCTTTTTCTCCTCTCCTTCTCTTCCCCCCCTCCCTTTCTCTCCTTCCTCTCCTTTCTCCCTCTTCAATAGAACACTTAGCATTTCTATAACATACATTATACCTGGATATATATATATATATATATATATATATATATATATATATAATCTCCAAATATATATCAAGACAATTATGTGAAAAGGGGGGGAGTTCTATTATTAGTCTCATTTCAAAGATGAGAAAACTGAGACTGAGAGAGCTTAAATGTCTTGTATAGAATGACATAACTAATAAGTATCTAAGACCAGCCACGGTGGCATAGTCGACTGGAGAAAGTGAGGATGGTGGATCACATGTGTTCAGGAGTTCTCAGGTGGCACCCTAAGCTGACAAGCATCTGTGAGCCCCTGGAAGTAGGGGGCTACCTGGCTGCTGAATGTGAGGCAAACCTGCCCAGGTTGGAGCAGATCAGAACTTCCATTCTGAACAGCTCTGGGGCTGGACCAGTCAGCGGTCCCTTTGCTTGTAGCCCATCGGTCTCTGCACTTCTAGGTGAAGTAGGATGGCGAGACCCGGACTCAAAAACAACAAAGTGTCTAAGACATAATTTGAATTGAGCTCTTTCAGACTCCAGCTCTCTATCCACTACACAACCTAAATACTCTAATGTGTATGTCTATACAGATAAATATTTTTAAATGTATACATTTATATGGTTTATGTATTAAATGATAGCTAGCATTTATATAGACTAAGAAAGCACTTTGAAAATACTACCTTGTTTTCTTCTCACAATAACCCTGGAAGGTAGGGGCTGTTATTATCCTCATTTTACTGTTGAGGAAAATGAGGCAAACAGGGTGAATTGACTTGCCCAGGGTCATATGGTTAGTCAATGTCTGAGGCTGAATTTGAACTCTGAGCCCAGCTCTCAATTTCCTGTATAACCTGACAGTCTCTCTGTGTGTATGTGTATCCATATATCTATATATCCACACGCATCACCATATATATATACTTGTGTTCATTACACACATGCATCCAGATATTTGTGTATATGCATGGCTAGATTTATATTGCATTCACACACATATAGTAGATATACGCACACATCTATGCCCCTATACAAAATACATTTATGCATAACGTTATATACATATTTATTACGCACATATATCCAGATATTTGTGTATATGCATGGCTAGATTTATATTGCATTCACACACATATAGTAGATATACGCACACATCTATACCCCTATACAAAATACATTTATGCATAACGTTATATACATGTTTATTACGCACATATATCCAGATATTTATACTGTGAATACATCTAAAGACACACACACGCATACAAAAGGACCCATAATTAAACTTATGGTTGGCACCAGAATATCCTACTGCCTTTCTCCTCCCAAGGATGAGGTCAGTTTGGCGCATCCTTAAATAGAGAGATGGTCCTACTACCAAAAATAAAGGGGGGGGGGGTTACCTCATGAACAGGTCCAGATTGCTAATGTTGAACAGTAAAACCCATCCCTCACACTGGGCACAGACATTGCTAGCATGTCTCTCTTGATCATAGACTCCAATGTCTTTAATTTCTTTTTTGGTGGGGGAGATGTGTGTTTCGAATCTCCACCCTGAGATAGGTGGGTGAAAGCTGGGTACCTGGACAGCTCCCACCACACTGGGAGGAAGGAAGGTGCCCTGGGATGCTGGCCTGGTGCCCGGGCGCAGGTGTGCCCGGCTGTGCCGGCTGGCTGGCAGGCAGCCTCTGCCCTGGCCCCTGCCCATGCCCGTGTCCTTTTTGACCAGGGAGGCACAGACTTGGAGAAGCACCGGGACCTCCTGATGGTGGAGAATGAGCGCCTGCGGCAGGACATGAGGCGGTGCGAGGCCGAGCTGCAGGAGCTGAGGACACGGCCGCCTCCCTGCTCGGACTGCCAGCACAGCCAGGTGGGCACGGAGGGGGGCTGCCAGGGTCGGGTCAGAGCTGGGGCACAACCCGGGGGGCGGCCAGAGTGACCCCGGCCTCCCTATCCAGGAGAGTGCTCAGCTGCGGGAGAGGCTGGCCCAGCTGCAGGTGGAGACGGAGGAGAACAAGGGCCGCCTGGCCGAGCTGGACCTGGAGGTGCAGCAGAAGACCAACCGGCTGGCCGAGGTGGAGCTGCGCCTCAAGGACTCCCTGGCCGAGAAGGCCGAGGAGGAGGAGAGGCTGAGCCGGCGCCTGCGGGACAGCCAGGAGACCATCGCGGCCCTGAAGGCCCAGCCTCCGCCGGTGAAGGTGAGGAGGGCCGGGGGGCTCCCTCCGCAGGGCAGGCTGCCAGGGCCCCTGAAGATAGGCCTCCCAGGGTAGATGAGCCCCCTCTGCTCGGGAGAGGCCCAGAGCCCAGCCCAGGGCCGACTCTGCCTCCGGGGGACAGCTTCAAGAAAAGTGGCCTAAGGAGAGGGGCAGCCACGCGGACCTTAGGACTCTGAGGTGCCCCCCACCCCATGCACCCTGTGTGTGCTGAGCTGCGTCCATGCCGGGTGCCACGCTGGGCTGAAGCTCCTTGGGGGCAGACCCTGTGGGGCTTTCCTTTGTCTTCTCAGCCATGAGCGCAGGCCCAGGTGCTTCAGCAGGGGCAGCTCTGGCTCCTCGGCCTCCGAGCTGAGAACCCGTGTCTCTGGGCCTCAGCTGTCCCTCCTGCCCTTTTACAGATGAGGAAACAAAGGCTTAAGGAGGTTGATGTGCCCATGCTAGTGTGAGGGATGGGACTGGAACCCTGGTCTTTCTGACCTGAGGTCATCTAGGGCAACGCTCTCAGTTAATAAAGAAGGGAACCGAGGCCCAGAGCAAGCTGATGACCTGCTTAAGGTCAGGAGAGCAGTTGAGACAGAGCCAGCCTGAAGTCCAGGGCTCTGACCCCCAGTGGGCAGCTCTGCCCCCTCCCCCGGACCAAGTGCCACCTCTACCCCAGCTCAGCTTGTCCTTTCCGTCCTGTTTGGGGTAAAGATGCTGAAGGGAGACCCTAGGAGAGACTGGAAAGGATGCTGGCCAGCAGAGGCACGGGGCTCTGCCAGTTTTGGTCTGCACCCTTCTCCTCTCTCCTTTCCTCCATCTCCTCCTCCCTTCTCTCTTCTCTCTTCTCCTCCTCCTTCTCCTTCTTCTCCCCCCCACCTCCCACCTTCTCTCTGTCTCTGTCTTTGTCTCTCTCTCTCTCTCTGTTTCTCTCATTCTCTCTTTTTTCTCTCCCTCTCTCATTCTCTTTGTCTGTCTGTCTCTCTATTTCTCTAATTCTCTCTTTTCCCTCTTCCTCTCCTCTCTGTTTCTCTCGTTCTCTCTTTTTTCTCACCCTCTCTCATTCTCTCTCTCTCTTTCTCTTAATCTTCTCTCTCTCTTAATCTTCTCTGTCTTTCTCATTCTCTCTCTCTCATTCTCTCTCTCTCTCTCTCTCTCTCTCTCTCTCTCTCTCTCTCTCTCTCTCTCTCCACCTCCCTCTTTCTCTCTTTCCCTCTCCCCCTCTCATTTCTCTCTGTCCCCCCACCCCATCTCTGGCTTCTGGTGAGATACCAGACTCCTCTGTTTGTGTCTGTGTCCATTCACACTTCCTCTTTTAGTACATCATCAAGACGGTGGAAGTGGATTCATCTAAGACCAAGCAGGCCCTGTGTGAGACCCAAGCCCGCAACCAGTATTTACAGGAGCAGGTGGGGATGCAGAGGCAGGTGTTGAAGGAAATGGAACAGCAGCTTCAGAACTCTCAGCAGACAGTGGCCCAGCTCAAGGCCCAGGTACTGTTCCTGGGGAAGCCCCACATCCCTTGCACATCAATGTGAGAGAGAGAGAGAGAGAGAGAGAGAGAGAGAGAGAGAGAGAGAGAGAGAGAGAGAGAGAGAGACAGCGACAGATCTGTTTGTTCAACAAGCGCTTATTGCATGCCTACTATGGGCAGACCCCTGCACTGATGCTGGAAGGGATGTGGAAAACTTCAGTAGGACTGCCTAGTTGCCTCATGGAGCTTCCACTCCAGTAAGGGGGTAGGAGGCAAGTACTCAAGGAGCCATAATTCCACCAGTGTCTGTCTTCCTTCTACCAAGGCAGACTGCAACCCTCTAATGGGCGCCTAGGAGATGGACTTAGCGAATTTCTAGAGCCAGAATCTGTCACCCCTTGGTCAACCTGGTGACTGATGAGCCTTCTTGGACGTAGCCCCTGGCTGTTCCAGGAACAAGCCCCTCCATTTCTCAGCTCTGGGCATTTTCTTTGACCTTTCCCCATTCCTGGAACATCTCCCTCCTTCACTCCCATTACCAGTATCTAGTTTTAAATCCCAACTAAAATCTCGCTTTTCCTGGAAGTCTTTCGCTCTTAATTCTGGAGTCTTCCTTTTGTTGATTATCTCATGTTTGTGCCTATTTTCTTGCATATTGTTTCTCCTATTGAAGTGATCCTTGAAGGTAGGGACTGTCTTTTGCCTCTTTTTGTATCTCCCATATTTAGCACAATGTCTGGCAAATGGTAGGCAATTAATAATGCCGATTGAGTGATAAGACTTGTCCTAGAATGGCCAGGCTGCCCTTGAAGCCTTTTTAACAGGGCAGGACTTTTGAATCCTTGCATAATCTTAGGAATGCGGAGTCTCTCATGTCCATGGTGAGACCCCAGGGGAGCATGTTAGTATAAGTCAAGGGTTCCATTGCTATCCATGCAATGATGAGAGAACGCAAGGCAAGTCCAGCCAGCCAAGAAGCACTTACTCAAGACTTGCTTTTGGCTTGGGTACTTTGCTAAGCATGGGGACACAAAGACAGAAAAATCCTTGTTATTAAGCTTCCATTCTAATTATGGGGGTGTCAGTGTGAGGAGAACACTATAAGTATGAGAATGTACAGAGTGACATAGAAGACACTAGCTGCTTCAAGGATTAGGGAAAGCCTCCTACAGAAGATAAAGGTTGAGCTGGGTCTTGAAGGAATCAGGGAAACAGGCAAAGATGAGGAGGGAGGGCATTCTAGAGGTGGGGCACAGCCAGGGAAAAGACCTGGAGATGGGATGTTCTGGTGAGAAACAGTGAGGGTGGAATGGACTGATTAATAAGTGTAAGTTGACTGATCACATAATTCAAGAGGACTAGAAAGGGAAGAGGAAGCCAGGCTGTGAAGAGCTTTAAATGCCACTCAACTGGTGACTCAACTTACCAAAGACTCATTGTGCACTTTGTAATCAATATTTATCAATTAGTTGGCTGCCAATTGTTTCTGAGTTTCAGAGTTCTAGGAAGCTGCAGTATCCAGAGAATCATCAAACCACAGTGCCTTGCTCATACAAAATAAATGTTTGATGAGTGACTGAATAAATGTTGAATTGATTCATAGGGTCAGTGTTGGATCTTTGAGACCTCGAGAGGGACAGGGGTCACCCAGGGAGTTAGTGATGAAGCTGAGACTAGAAACAGACCCGCCATGTCTCTTCCCTGACTTCCTGCCCATTCATGGCTTTTGCCATCATCTGCCATGGGAGTTGGGGGGCGGTGGGGATGCTCCTTGTCTAGAGGGGTTCTTTGGCCAGGCCACCACTGGCTGCTCAGGGATGCACCTTCTCCTTGCCCTCTTCTTCCCTGCCCAGATCATGATGTATGAGTCAGAGTTGGAGCGGGCTCATGGGCAGATGCTAGAGGAGATGCAGTCCATGGAAGAGGACAAGAACCGGGCCATTGAAGAAGCTTTTGCCAGGGCCCAAGTAGAAATGAAGGCTGTACATGAAAACCTGGCAGGTGAGAGAGGGAGAAGAACACTTCTCTCCTACCACCTTCCCCTCCCCCAAGATTGGCTGGACCTCATTTTCTGATGATGTCTCCCATGACTTTGGGTGGCCATTCACTGTCCCTCTAAAAGGGGTCATGGTCACTCACTTTCTGTTGCCCCTCCATCATTTCCAGGTGTCAGGACCAACCTCCTGACTTTGCAGCCGGCTCTTCGGACCCTCACCAATGATTACAATGGCCTGAAGAGGCAAGTTCGAGATTTCCCTCTCCTCCTGCAGGAAGCCCTGAGGAGTGCCAGAGCAGAGGTGGGCATTATGAAGGGGCTGGGATGGGCTTCTTACCAACCCACATGAAAGACGTGACTCCCATTCCCACCCCGGCCCTCTCCCAGTCTTTCTTAATGAGTTGAGGTCTCTTGACTATCTCTTTCTGAATCTTGGATCTAGATTTCTTCTAGCCCCTTCATTCTATAAAGGAGAAAACTCAGGCTGAAAGAGGAGGCTAAGTGATTTGTCTAGGGATACCCAACCTGTTAATGGTAGTACCTAGACAAGTCTTGACCCAATGCTGTATCCATTATGATCCACTGTCTCCCAAGCTTCAGGCACTATCTTGTCTGGGTATGAGAAAAGGAAGGCCCCATGGGGATCTGGGTTCTTAAACCACTGGGGGAGAAGAGGAGGACAGCTTAGAAGAGAAGGACCTCTTGGTCACCTCCTCAGTCTTCCTTCCATCAGATTGGTCAAGCCATCGAAGAGGTGAACAGCACAAACCGGGAGCTGCTGAGGAAATATCGGCGGGAGCTACAGCTCCGTAAAAAGTGCCACAATGAACTGGTGAGATTGAAAGGTGAGGAAGAAAGGAGAAGGGAAGAGTTGGGCTGAGGCTTAGGGGTGAGCAGAGTGGGAGGGAAGAAAACAGTAGAGCCATCAGTTAAAATGAGAATAGCTGTGGGGCAGCTAGGTTGCACAGTAGATAGAGCACCAACCCTGGAGTAAGGAGGACTTGAGTTCAAATCCAGTCTCAGACACTTGATACTAGCCGTGTGACCTTGGGCAAGTCACTTAACCCCATTGTTCCACAAAACCCAAAAACATAAAAAATAAAAAAAATGAGAATTGATGCTACTGTTCTGCATCCAGGGACCTGTTGAATGAGAGGGAAACATTTTCAGAAAATTTCTGAAATTGCTCAAATAATATTTCTGCAATGGAATGTTCCCCCAGGATCAATTGAAGTAATATTTGTAAAGTGATGACTTAGTACAATTCCTGGGACATTGAAGCTGCTTATTCTCACCCTGAGGAATGGATTAGGATGGCAAGAGGTGCCACTGACATCCTTTATCAAACATTATTCTTAGAAAAATCTTGCTTCTACTTTGTATAAGTCTCATAATTAAGTAAACTACTTGAGGGCTGGGACCTTTTTTATTTTTGCTTTTTTTTTTTTGTAGTTTTAGCCCTGTGCACTAGGCCTAACATAAAGTAGGCATTTAATAAAAAGTGTTTAATAATTTTTAAAGATTTTATTTATTTCATTAAACATTTCCCAGTCATGTGTACATTTTTTCATTAAATTTTTGGTTTTGATATTTATTTTTATTTATTTCACTAAATATGACCTAGTTACATGTAACAGTTTTTAAACTTTTTTTGGTTTTTTTTTTTGCAAGGCAATGGGGTTAAGTGACTTGCCCAAAGTCACACAGCTAGGTAATTATTAAGTGTCTGAGGCTGGATTTGAACTCAGGTACTCCTGACTCCAGGGCTGGTGCTCTATCCACTGCCCCACCTAGCTGCTCCTTAAAATTTTTTAAAAAAATATTTTGAGTTCCAAATTCTCACCCTCTCTTTAACCTCTCCTTGACCCCTTGAGAACTCAAGCAATATAATATCAATTATAGATGTGAATTTATGTAAAATATATTGCTATGTTGCAATGTCCCACACCCATTGTAGAAAGTAAAAAAAAAAAAAAATCCCTGCTTCAATCTGAAGATTTTATCAGTTTGCGCTGTAGGGGTAGATAGCATTTTTCATCATGGGACCTTCTGAATAGTCTTGGATCATTGAATTGATTGGAGTAGTACTTCATCTTTGAGATTTAACTGATGTCAGAAACCTTGTTGGAGGTGGCTGTATTTGCTGTCAACCATCATGGACCCTAAAGGTTTAGTGACAGTAATAGCCTATTCTTACTGCTCCTAATAAAATTCCTTCTGGGTATCTGGGCTTGAAATACAGATCAGAAAGATCTGAGTTCAAATTGAAGCTCAGATGCTTAAGTAGCTGTGTGACCCTGAGTAAGTGACTGAACTGCTGTCTGTCTCAGTTTTCTCACCTGTAAAATAAGAGTACTAATAGGGCCTAACTCATTGTGAGGATCAAATATGATAATATTTGTAAAGTCCTTAGTATGGTACCTTATTTGTAGTAGACTCTTCAAAAATGCTTGGTCTCTTTCTATTTAGTTTGGCATAAATCCTATATGATTCATAAATTTATTATCTTCATATGTTATATGGAAAAGGCAAGTGAGAAAAATGTCTCATTATTCTTTGTCATGTATTATATGGGAAAGGTAAATGAGAAGGATGTCTTATTAGCATATATTACATATTATGTGAAAAAAGCAAGTGAGAAGGATGTCTTGTTATTCTGTATTATGAATTATATGGAAAAGATAAATGAGAAGGATGTCTTATTATTCTTTGTTGTGTATTATATGGAAAAGGCGAGTGAAAAAGATGTCTTTGTACAATACTCCCCTCATAAGCATAATTGTGCAACTCATGTCTTCATGTATAGGATGACATGGTCATCTTTGATTACAAAGGATGGTCATCATCATCATCATCATCATCATCTTTATACATACCCCCTATGAAAGAGAAATAGAAAAAAACCTTGTAGCCAATATGCATGAGTGAGTAAAGTGTTTTTTGAGTTGCATGAATGTTTGTTGAGGCAAAGTTGTAAGAATTTTCTACAAGATTGTGATTTCCATTTTGCATTAATCTTTGGTTTTTTTGCACCCTATAATGAAGGAAACATCCGTGTGATTGGTCGAGTTCGCCCCATCACCAGAGAGGATGGGGATGGGCCCGAGGCTACCAATGCAGTGACCTTTGACTCTGATGATGATGCGGTCATCCACCTGTTACACAAAGGAAAGCCTGTGTCTTTTGAGCTGGACAAGGTGTTTCCTCCACATGCAACCCAGCAAGATGTAAGTGATGTGCTCCCTCACCAGAGAAAAGCCAGTCAACACACATTAAGTACCTACTGTATGTCTGTACTATGCAATGGTGATACAAGGAAAGGCAAAAAAATTGTGGTCCCTGCCTTCAGGGAGCTCACAGTCTGATGGGGGAGACAGCATGTAAATACCCTGGTCTTACTGGCATCCAGGGCCATCTCCAGTCATTCTGTTCCATATCTGGCCTCTGGACACAGATAGCTCCAGAAGGCAAAGTGAAGCTGGTGACTTAGCACAGAACATCACTCAAATCCAATTCACTTGCTTGTCATGGCATCACTAACATCATCAACATATACACTATAGAAAAATAGAAGGTAGTTATAAAAAACCAGGCATTAGCAACTGGGAGGGCAGGGAAAAGAGAAGCTATGACTGTGATAGGCATCTCTTCTGCCAATCTTTCTTTGTTCCTGATTAGGAGAAGAGATAGAAAGAACCCAGGAGGTAGATTCTAAGGGGGATCACTGAATCACCTCCAGTTCCCAATGGGAAGGATTCCTTTGGAAAGTTCTGGGACGTGTTGAAGGGAAAGACCAAGGCATTTTAATCTTTGTGTGTCTAATCTACCTCAATTCTGTGAGCTAAGGAATCAGATCGTAGAGGGCTGGACCCTTGGTACCATCAAATACCTCTTCCTCTACAACTTTTCATCTCCCCATAGCAAGCTATCCTTCTGTTGATAGTATTGATGCATCATAGAATGTTAGGTTGTTTGGTTTTTTTTTTTTGCAAGGCAAATGGGGTTAAGTGGCTTGCCCAAGGCCACACAGCTAGGTCATTATTAAGTGTCTGAGACCGGATTTGAACCCAGGTACTCCTAACTCCAGGACCGGTGCTTTATCCACTACACCACCTAGTCGCCCCAGCATCATAGAATGTTCAAGAGATTACCTGGTCTGAAGGCTGAGGTCTGTGGAGCTCAGTTGTTTTGTCCAAACTCACATAATGATGATGATAATAATAAATAATTATAATATCATTTACATAGCATTTACCATGTGTCACACACTATGCTAAGCATTTTACAAACATCTCATTTGATCTTCACAACAACCCCACAAGGTAGGTTCTGCTATCATCTCCGTAGGTGAGGAAACTGAGACAAACAGAGGTTAAGTGATTTGCCCAAGGTCAAGCAGTAAGTATCTGAAGCCAGATTTGAATGGTCACCAGATCTAATGATAGCTCTTACCTTTCAGGGTGGTTCTGAGGATCAAATCAGATAATTTTTACAAAGTGCTGACCATAGTAACTGGCACACTTTATACTTATTCCCTCCCTCCCTCAGTACAAAACCTAAAGAAAGAGTTAGGGTAAGCAAAATGAAGCACTTTAAATTTCATATGTTTAAGAAAATCCTGAAGAAATGTATTATTATTTATCTATTCATTTGTATAATGATCTCCTTTTATTAAATAAATGCATCACTATTCATCTATTTGACTATATAATGACATTAATTAAGAAAGTTCCATTTAAGAAGGCTCTGTTCATTTATTCATTGAATAATAACAATACATTGTATTTTGTTACTAAAGAATTAATTATTAGTGGGTCGATTAAAAATTTGTGAAATAAAACTGTTCAGCTCCTAGATGTCTTGAGTGTGAGCCAGAGTCTCAATGCTCCTCTCTTAGATGATGGGGGCATCATTTGCAGAAGAGAAGACAAATTGCCTTCCTGCAAGCTAGGTGCCTGACTCACTTTCCTTCTTTTCTCCCATTCTCCTCGGCAGGTGTTTCAAGAAGTCCAGGCCTTGATCACTTCATGCATTGATGGTTATAATGTCTGCATTTTTGCCTATGGACAAACTGGTGCTGGCAAAACATACACGATGGAGGTAGGCTCCTTAGAAGATTTATGCTGGCTCTGGATTCTGCTTTGGTCACTTATGTACGTCATTTTTTTCAGTGATGTCCAAAGGGAGATTGAGATGCTTGGTCAGAAAAGGCCTTCATTATTAAAGGACTCTAGAGTCAGTGGTCAGCTTTCAAAAAGGCAGTTCTTTCTGATTCAACATTTGGAATTAGCACTGAGGGCTTCACTGGTCAACCCAGTCTTTTTTTTTTTTCAATCAAATAATTCATATTCCAGTTACATGCAAAGATAGTCTTCAACATTCAGTTTTGCACACTTTTGAATTCTCAATTTCTCAATAGTTTTCAATCACCTTCCCTTCCCTCCCCCTCCCCATGATAGTGAACAATTTGATACATGTTGTGCATGTTCACTTGTGTTTAATATTTTTCTATATTAGTTATGTTCTGAAAGTAGAATTAGAATTAAGGGGAAAACATGAGAAAGAAACATAAAAGAAGTTTTAAAAAGTGAACATAATGTTGCTTTGTTCTGCATTTAGACTCCATAGGTTTTTCTCTGGATGTGGATGGCATTGTCCATAACAGGTCTCTTAGGTCAATCCAGTTTTTTTGTTTGTTTGTTTGTTTTTAGGTTTTTGCAAGGCAAATGGGGTTAAGTGGCTTGCCTAAGGTCACACATAGCTAGGTAATTATTAAGTGTCTGAGGCTGGATTTGAACTCAGGTACTCCTGACTCCAGCGCCAGTACTTTATTCACTGTGCCACCTAGCTGCCCCTCAATCCAGTCTTAATAAAGAAAGTGATCTTGGTATCTGAGTGGACTGCAAGAACAATAGATGTCAATAGTGTGACATGATAATCCCCAGAGCTCAGGTGATTTGTAGGCTACATTGATAGAGAATGTCCAGAGTGAGGAAGGGAATCCATAATCCTCTCCTTTTTTCTTGATGAGACCACATCTAGAACACTGTACAGTTCTGAGCTTTGCCACTTAGAAAGGACATAGACTATACAGAAGCCAAGAAATTAGGGGACTAGAGAGTGTGTCCTCCAAGGATTTGACCAATGAATCTTCCATGTGCAGCCTGAAGAATAATAAAGTGCTTTTGATTGTAGATGATGATATTAGCTATGAATTTTGGAGTTAGAAGAGAATTTAGAAATCATCTAACCTTACCCTTTCCTTTGGCAAATGAGAAAATTGAGAAAAGGTAACACTTGCTTAAGGTCACGCTATTTTGCACCATAACATGGAACTGCCTTTGACTGTAGAGATCATCAAATCTAGGCCCTCCCCATTTCCCCAACTCCCTCCATTTTAGGATCAGAAGAAAGGGGAGTCATTAGCCCAGGGGTGATCTAGAAAGTCTGGAAGAGTCAACCTCAGAGACTGGCATGATTACCATGTGGATGAGGGATGCCTCTGGTCTGCTTGACTCCACCAGGCAAGTGGTAGATGTTGCCAAGAGGCAGACTTCTGTTTTAGTATCAAGCTGTTGTTCAGTCATTTCTGTGACCCCCATTTGAGATTTTCTTGTTAAAGATACTGGAGTGGTTTGCCATTTCCTTTTTTCAGATCATTTTGCAGATGAGACTGAGGCAAACAGGTGAAGTGACTTGTCTAGGGCCACATGGCTAGTAAATTTTCGAGGCCAGATATGACCTCAGATCCTTCTGACTTCAGGTCCAGGGTTTCTCCTCTGCAATTAGAATTGTCAGAAAAAAGGGGGGGGGGGATCTGCCCCAGGATGTGGTGAGTTGGTCATTCAATGTCCCCTGGCAGAGGCTGTATCAACATTTGTTCTGGATACTGTAGAGATATTTCCTATTCTTTATCACCTGGAATGACCTTTGAAGGGTCTTCCAGTTTGAGTTTCTCTCAAATGGAGAGAGAGTACCTGGCCTGGAGTCAGGAAGTCCCGAGTTCAAGTGTTACCTCGGTCACTTACTAGCTGTGGCCCTGGGTAAGACACAGCTTCTCGGCCCTAAGTTTCTTATCTATAAAATGGGGGTGATAACAACACCCATCTCCCAGGGTTGATGAGAGGATAAAAAGAGAAACATATAGCTAATGCTTCATGAAAATTTAAGCAACCTAAAGATGTTCATCAACTTTGACAAACCCACACAGTTTGTACATAAAAGACCCAGTAAAAAATTGACCCAGTCCAGTTCACCAAACATTTACTGGGCACCTACTGCATGCAAAGTGCTTAAATATTGTGACTTCCAGGCCCCATCATGATCTGGGAAGTTGATAATATGAATAATACTTTCATGATCTAGAATCCATTGGAACAATGACTTGGTGTAGGATGGTTGGGTAGGGCTATGTGTCCCTTGTGGCTGAAGGAGACAACCAGGCCTTCATCAGGGAACATTGAGGAAGTAAGTGCCAATACCACTGGCCCTTCCTCAAGGGTTAATGCCAGTTCTTGCCCTCTGAGGATTTCCAGTCTAGGGAATGATGCAACCACAAAGAATTGTATTTCTGAAAACTGGCACAGCCCTCAGTATCTCTGTTGGAATGACTATGGTGACTCTACTAAAATGGGGGGATTAATTGGAATCTCCCCAAGACCCTGAGCCTCTTTCTGGTCTCCATAGTCTAAGGATGAGATAGAGTGAGAATCACAATGGAGAAGATGCCCCAAAGTTTTGGTTGGGGGTGAGAGAGATTAGGATCATTCAATCCAAGAATAGAAGAGTGAGGAATAATGATTCTCGGACGTCTAAAGAGTTGTCCGCCTTCCAAAGAGCCCTGAACCAAATGGGAGAAGAGGCGCCATAGATTTAGGTCAATGATAAGGAAGAACATCCTGACAATGGAGAGAGAAAGGACAAAAAGCATCCCTTGGGCTTTATTTACCATTTTTTTTAAAGTACTCATAGAGTGGCATTTTTCAGTTGTTGTGGGTGAGAGGAGAGTGGGTGGTTGGGAGGAGCAGTGGCAGCAGCCCAGGAGGAAGACTTTGAGATCTGGGGCAAGAGGAGCTGAAACAGGCCTTTCCGGATGAAGCAGTTTCGTAGAAACCCGACCTAGGGCCCAGAAAGTTTAGAGGCAAAGAATTTAACACATAGTAAGTGCCTCATGGTTACTTTTGCTCATGGGCTCAGTCTCCCCCTCCCCACAATCTCAATTCTTGCTCTGTGAATCATGAGGCTGGTGGGGTGTGGGACTGGATGTGTGTGTGGGGGTTGCCAGCATGAAGCAGGACAACAGAAGAGAGCCCCAGATCCATTCCAAAGCACCAGCTCTGGGTGAGAGACCCCCTGGGGTGGGGGAAAGCAGGAGATACAGACTCTACCTTCAGGAATTTAAAGGGCATGATTCACAACAAAGAAATCCAAAGTCCTCTGGATTTAGACTCAGTAGAGATGGGCCTCAGCCTCATCTCTTCTCTTATCATCTGCGTGACCCTAGACCAGTCTGTTCTCTGTAAGATGATGGCTTTGGACTATCACTCCCAAGGTCTCATTCCATTCCGATATTCAACCCAACATTGCTGTTGGACTCAGTTCAGTTCACTAAGCATTTATTATGCACTCACTATATGCAGCATGCCGTATTAGACTTTGTGAATAGCTGCTGGGCCCCTAAAACACATTGCACTCAAATATACTGTAGAACCCAACTATTCATTTACTATTGATGACTCTCTAATTGTTTTTTTGTCTCTCTAATTTGTCTTGGGTCCTCAAGTAGGTGCCAACATTCTTGAACATATTGGAGTTTATTTTGAGCTGGTTTGATCCCTCAAGGGTTATCGTAGCACAAGGAAAAGACATATAGAAGATGTCTAACAAATATTTGTTGATTGACTGATAAGGAAATATATTACTCTATACTGAGCTATGTTGTACAAATAGTAATCACCCTGGAAAGTCAGAAATGAGTCAGAGGATGTGGGGCTTGTATTGGGCCTTCAAAGGTGGGTACTTGATTTGGTGTGGAAGAGGGTGGACTGAGGGCATTCTGGGTGGTAGGAACTACATGAGCAAACTTAATGGTGGTGAGAAAGAGAGGGACATTTTGTGGGAGAGGATGACCATTGACTTAGATCCAGAAAGGACCTTAGGGATACCCAGGCCAACCCTCTCATTTTCCAGAGAAGAAATTGAGGCATGGAAAGGCTAAGTGACTTTCCTAAGATCACACAGGTCATGAGTAACAGAAGGGGAGAATTTGAGTCTATATCACCTTAACTACAAATTTTAGAGCAGAGATGAACTTGGGTCGATCTAATCAATGGAAAGCCTTGAATACCAGTCTGAGGATTTGGATCTGATCAGATTTCCCCATCCATAGTCTGTGTCTGACTTTAATTAAGGTGGAAAAATCTCACCTGGGGAGTTTCCCTTTTGCCTTGCAGGGAACAATTGAAAACCCAGGGATCAATCAGCGGGCCCTTCAGCTGCTTTTCTCAGAGGTGCAGGAGAAGGCATCAGACTGGGAGTACACCATCACGGTCAGCGTGGCAGAGATTTACAACGAAGCCCTCAGGTAGCCTGCTGGTGGAAAGGGGAGGGAAGACCTCCACCTCTTTTGGGATGGGTATCTCTCTTGCAATGGGTAGCACTGGGAAGAAGCCTCAGGGAGGCAAAGGTGGGCTGGGCATAAGGAAGAGACTTCCTGAGAGCCATAGTTCTCTAGGACAAAATGGCAGAAAGGTGGAGAGTTCTTATCCTGGAAGTATTTGGCTGGGGTCAAGTGACCACTTACCAGGGATGTAAAGGATTGATTCTTTAGATACCAGTGGGATTAAAGGACCACTGAAGATACTTCCAGATCTGAGATTCTGTGATGGGTGTGGTTCTTGTGATCCTCCAGGTACAGAAAAATGTGAGGGAGGCATGTTAATGAGTCCTGAGATGACATGGGAAATCTAAAGGAAATAATCAGTGTTAAACACTCATTCCTTGGGTCTTCTCATTTCCTGGATCTTAAAGAGATTACTACTAGCTTGGTGACCCTGAGCAAGTCATTTAAACACTCTTTGCCTCAGTTTTATCAGCTGTAAAATGGGAAGAATAGCAACCTTATAGGGTTCTCATCAGGATCAAATGAGATAAAATTCATAGCATACTTTGCAAAACTTAAAATGCCAGAACCTCTAATGCTTCTGTCTGTTGGTTCAGAATTTCTTATAATCCTTTTCCTGACTCTCCTTTGGTCCTCTCACTCCCATTTCACTTTGTATCATTGTCTCCGACCTTCCCCTTTAAAACTATAAGTTGCTTGAAGTAGGGACAGGACCATTGTTGCATTGCTGTGTCCCCAATATGGTGCCTCACCTGAACCAGAGACTTAATCAATGCTTTTTGAATTAGATTGTAGGTGAATAGACAAATCTTCTTGGGCTTTGAGTTGATGGTGAAGCCTATAGTTGAGTGTTGTGGATTTGGTTTGGGGGGCTTTTAGACCCAGTTTCTCTGAGAAGAGCCACAGAGACCTTGATCATGGTGGAACAAAACAGCCTCTCCCAGAGCTGTGGTGTTCATTTTAGTTTCTCCAACCAATGGGGCAGTAAGATGGGGGTGAGGAGTAACAGAGTGCAAATCTGATGAGGGTCTCTAGACTCACTTAAGCCTTGCTCGGACTAGGGCCTACCAGAATTCTCCCCCCAGCTCACTGGAGGTAAGAATGACCAATGCCCAGTAGGGACAACGAAGGTCAGAAACTCCTGCTTTAGACAATAATTTATAGGTTGGTCTGTAATTCTGGTTTTTCAAAAAAATGGATTGAGTTTATGCTTTTTTTTTCATCTGAGGCAGCTCAATGCGGAGCCATGCCCTGACTGTCTTTGTTCCTCAATCCTTCAGGGACTTGCTGGGAAAGGAGCCACAAGAGAAACTTGAGATTAAACTGTGTCCGGATGGCAGTGGCCAACTGTACGTCCCTGGGTTGACGGAGTTCAAAGTGCAAAGTGTGGAAGACATCAACAGGGTTTGTATGGCTGTAGAAGCAGGAGGTCCCTTTCACCGATGGGGGCTTGGACGTGTGTGTGTGTGTGTGTGTGTGTGTGTGTGTGTGTGTGTGTGTGTGTTGGAGGGGTGACCTTTGTCCCAGGCAGGAGAAAGACTCCAGTTTTATAGACTAAGCCCTAGGAATAGACCCATCTCTTTGATTTCAGCTATTTTCCCCCAGATTGGGATTCAATCAGTCATTTGCCATTATTAAGCTTCTACTCTATACTCAGCATCCTTCTAGGTGCTGGGAATATAAAGAAAGGCAACAGACAGTCTCAGCTCTTGAGGAGTTCACGGTCTGATGGGGAAAGACAATTCACAAACAGCTCTCTATAG
This sequence comes from Macrotis lagotis, assembly GCF_037893015.1. Taxonomy (NCBI): domain Eukaryota; kingdom Metazoa; phylum Chordata; class Mammalia; order Peramelemorphia; family Peramelidae; genus Macrotis; species Macrotis lagotis. The sequence goes on along the minus strand of NC_133658.1, from coordinate 41,006,354 downwards.
GAAAGCTATAGATGGCATAATCAGTAGAGAGAACAAGTGTGTGAAAGCGTGTGAGCTGACGCTTCCCAGACAGACTCATACCAGATGTGGAAAGGCGTCACAGTAGAATGTTGTATTTAGAATTGGGAGACCCATGCTGCAATCTTGCCTCTGATAGTTATTCACCTGGGACAGTTGCTCTTCACTTCCCCATATGTCCTAGAATCCTTCTCTAGCCTCAGTTTCCCTGCCTGTAAAATAAAGGGCAGGTCCTAGCTATTCTATAACATCCCTTCCATCTCTAACCCTTTGTGGTTCAATGATACCACCATGGCTAGCCCAAAGAGTCCAAGTGAGGCTTAAATGAGCCTAGAGACCCCATCACCATTTGGAGTTTGGGTCTTAGGAGAACCCTCCTCCTCACCCCAGGGGGAGAGGGAGAGGGAGAAGAAGGGAGGGAGAGAGAGTCAGAGAGACAGAGAGACAGAGAGAAAGAGAGAAAGAGAGACAGAGACAGAGAGACAGACAGAGACAGAGACAGAGAGAGACACACAGAGAGAAAAAGAGGCAGAGACAGAGAGAGACAGAGACAGACAGACAAGAGACAGAGACAGAGACAGACAGAGACAGACAGACAAGAGACAGAGACAGAGAGAAACAGATTGAGATAGACAGAGACAGAGACACAGAGAGAAACACAGAGGAGAGAGAGAGAGAGAGAGAGAGGCAGAGAGAGAAGGAAGCTCAGGGATCAGGGATCATTGGAACCCCAGTGAACTGTATCCGCTCCTTGATTTAAAAATGGCTCATGAAGCATCAGCTTCCTCTTGGGAAATTAAATCATGAGTTATGATCTAGGAGTGTGATCTAGAGCAAAAAGGATTCCTCTTTTCCCATTTATCCCTTTGCTCAGGAACACACACGATGAATCATTTGGGGAAAAGAAATATGGGAATATCCCCAAGAAGAGGGATGAGAGTGAAGGGGGGAAGGAGTCTTTGTTGTCCACACCCAGCGTCCTGGGGTGTGGACCAGTTGCCCAGTGACACCCCACCCAGAAGATCACAGAACCAATGCATTCCAGCCTTTTGCTTCACCCCCTTTCAGGTATTTGAATTTGGTCACACCAACCGGACCACCGAACACACCAACCTCAACGAGCACAGCTCTCGCTCCCACGCCCTTTTAATCATCACAGTCCGGGGCACCGACTTTAGTACAGGACTCCGGACCACTGGTGAGTGTCTCAGGTGCCAGATGGAGGTGGGGGCAGCGAGGATTGGAGCTGGGGAGAGAGGAGAGCAGAGAAATTGAGGGCCTGGACCCCAGGGAAGGAGAGAGCCAGGGGAAGCCGATGCTGAGACCTCTGTGTCTGGAGAGCTAGGTGCACATAGGGAGGCAGATAAGAATGGCAGCTCTTTCCTGGGATCTGGGGGAGGTTATCCATATTAACATGATTTGCTGCCCCTACACCCTTTGTGTCAGGGTGTAGCCAGTCTGGCCAGTGTCTGGATGGTTCCTGGGGGTGATGGTCCCCTGCTTTTGCCTTTGGGAAGTGTTGACTCCTGGGGGCCCCACAACCAGTTGATCCCAGTTCTAAAAATGAACCTCAAATTGTATCTCCTGGGAGTTTTCTTCTGTAGATTTGCAAGGAAACACAGTGCAGAGCAATAGATTGTGGTCTCTGCTTGGTCCTGTGGGCCATCCAACTCAAAACTCTAGTCTCTCTCTCAGGTGTCTTCAGATAAGCTCGTTTGTCACAAACTGTTCATAAATCAGTCTAGTTTGGGGGTCTGGCATCTTCATCTGACCTTCCTCTGCAGGGAAGCTTAACCTGGTGGACCTGGCCGGGTCAGAACGTGTGGGCAAGTCTGGAGCGGAGGGCAGTCGGCTCCGGGAGGCCCAGTACATCAACAAGTCTCTGTCGGCCCTGGGAGACGTGATCTCGGCTCTTCGATCCCGCCAGGGTCATGTGCCATTCCGTAACTCTAAACTCACCTACCTACTCCAGGACTCCCTCAGCGGGGACAGCAAAACCCTCATGCTGGTGCAGGTGAGACCCAGTGGGAGAGGCTGGGAGAGAGGGAGGACCGGACTGTCCATTGGTCCAGAGAAAGTGAAGGTGTGGTTGGGAAAAAACCAGCAGCTCTGTCCTGGCTGCCTCACCCAAGGAGCAATTAGAAGTTACTTCCTTCTGTGTGTGTGAGAGAGACGCTTCCTGAGGCTTGGGGCACAGGAAGGCAAGATTAACCAAGTGTACACAGAATGAAAAGAATCTTTTCTGGGTAGCTTGAGGATGTGCTTTCTATGCATAGTTTATTCTGGGAGGTAGAGGGCACTCATTTAGAACTAGAGACTTTTTAGATCAGAGTTTCTAAACTTGGGCTCCATAGATCCCCAAAAGGTCCATAATATTGAGGATCTATGATGTTGGATAGAAAAAAATTAACATAATTATTTTCAGATATTTGGTTTCCTTGGTAATCCTATGTACTTCTTGCATTTAAAACCATGATTCTGAGAAGGGGTGCACAGGCTTCATTGCTGCCCAGACACAGAGGAAGTTAAGAACCCCTGCTCTGGTCTAACCCCCCCTCATTTTCCAGCTCTCCCTTCTGTAAAAGAGGGAGGCACCATTACAGAATGAACAGTTTTCAAATCCCTGGATTACTGGGGCCCCATGTGTCAGATGTATGGTGTTTCTTTTTCTTCTAGACAGATCACGATTGTCCTCCAGGATGTCATCTCCAAAGGTTAGGAATGGGCCCTCAAAGCAAGTGTCCCTGTGTGGACCATCTGAGATCTCCCATGCAATAGCTCATATACATTAGGGGTTCTTAACCCTTTTTTGTGTCACAGATTCCTTTGACAATGATCTGGGGATATTTTTGTTTTATTTTTTAAATTCTATTTTAATTTTTTTCAATAAACATTTCCCAATTAAACTTAACATTTTAACATAAACAATATATTAGTTATATATATGAAATCACACAAACATATTTCTACATTAACCATGTTATAAAAGAAAACATTAAAAATCCAAGGAAAATAAAGTGAAAAAAGATTGCTTCAATCTACACTCAGAATTCATCAGTTCTCTCTTTTGATGAAAATAGCATTATTCACATGGATCCTTTGGAACTGTCTTGAATCATTGTCTTGATCAGATTTGTTATATCTTTCATACTTGATCATTGCATGATATCATTGTTAATGTGGTTCTCCTGGTTCTGCTCACTTCACTTTGCTTCAGTTTATGTAAGTCTTCCAGGTTTTTTTCCTGAAACCATTATGTCCATCATTTCTTACAGTACAGTAGAGTCATGCTTTTCAATGCATAAAATCAAATACACATGATTTGCAAAAGAAACCAATTGCACTAAAATAATTATCCAAATATTTTTAACAAGTCAAGTTCAGAATCCCAGATCTGTACCTCTTTCTAGTTCTTTTTTGTAGTAGTCATTCTATCATTTTACTACCTCTTGGTTTATTTCTGCTGCTTACAGCTGTTCGTTGCCCCCTCTGCTCCCCCACAAAATCCCTTCAGGCTCATGGGATGACACCTGTTTTCTATTGGGAATGTTGAAGAGGGATCAGGGACAGATTGGATTGAATGACCTCTGAGATCCTTCCAAGTTATGATTCTTTGTTGGGAAAAGGCAGCATAAAAGAGCATCCCAGAAGAGGTTGCCACATGGGTGATCATTCAATTAGAGGCTTACTTACCCTTTTTAAGATGCTTCTGTCTCTTCCTTGATCCAGTGCAAAATGGGTGATGTATTTTTTTTCATGAGCTCAAGGGCACAGGAAACTTCCTTTTGGGAAAGAATAGATGTCAATTGAGCCATGAGATACTTGTCCTCAGTAAGAACATTTAGACAAAGACTCCCCAGACCAAAAAAATGTCATAGTGGTCCAGGTACAATTTTCTTCACTTAGAAAAGCCCCTTTTTCATCTCTAAGTTTAACCCAGAGGTAGGGGAGTCTGGCCAAAGCAAAGTGGAAGTCTATAAGTTTGGGTTTGACACCATGGAGTACAACCATGATATTCAAAAGTTCCCTTCAGAGGAAGGGAGCTGATTCATTGGGACACTACTTATGGGACAGTACTTGGTCTTTTGATGATGGTATTTCAATGTCATTGCTTTCCTTTTACAACGTAATTATGAGAAGGGACTGCCAGCCTTCATCAGACTGTTAACCAGAGGGATACATGGTACAAAAACCAGGTGAACAACTTTTGATTCTAGGGTTTGTAGAGTTGGACTTCTTTGCCTTCTTGTGTCTAGCCTGAGAGACTCGGGCAGGAAATAGAATCCATGGCATAAGACTGGCCCTCCATCATTCCTCTTCAGTCATTGACCAGAGCCCGGTGCATGGGACTGATGGCAGCAACAATTGGGTCCAAGTGCCTGAGATGCCCATAGGAGATATTAAGAAAGCCAACTGCACCGTACCTGTGTCCGTCCTCCCCAAGGCTGTCTACAGTCTTTGCAGGGAAAGTGACTCATGTTGAGTCAGGGAGGAATTTCTCTTGCTCTTGCTACAGGAAAACCATCATAATGAAGTATCCCACCATGCTGCCAATCTGGTTATACCAGTGTTATCCAGGCTAATTTCTCTCGAATATTCTGGATCTGGAAAACTGTATAGAATCTAGAATCCATAAATGCATCTCATAGATCTGATCAATAAGACGCTAGATTTAGAAGGAGAAAAGATCTTGGAGATCATTTAGATCAAGCTTCTCATTTTACTGATTAGGAACCTGAGACCCAGAAAAATGACCAGGATCACATAGCTAGTAAGTAGCTGAGGCAGGATTTGAACCCAGGTTCATCTCACTTAATGCTCTATTTGATCCTCTAACTACCTCATTATCTAGTTTGTCTCAGATTTTTGAGAATGTCAGGATAAAGATGGAGTCAGGATTAATTGGCAGTAAATAGGTTTAATTTAATTGTCATACTGGGAAGATGCTACATATAATAAATCTTTTTTTAAAAAAATTTATTTAAGGCAATGGGGTTAAGTGACTTGCCCAAGATCATTCGGCTAGGCATTATTAAGTGTCTGAGCTGGATTTGAACTCAGGTCCTCCTGACTCCAGGGCTGGTGCTCTATCCACTGAGCCACTTAGCTGCCCCATAATAAATATCTTTGATAAAACCTAATTTCATATTTGGTATCATAGCCAAGTCAATAGGCATTTATTAAGTGCCAATTATTTCTAGCATACCACACTAAGCTCTGGGGATACAAAGAAAGGCAAAAGCTAGTCCCTGCCCTTAAGGAGCTCACAGTCTAACAGGAGAGACAAAGTGTCAACAATTCTGTACAAATGTGATACGCATAGAATAAACTGGAGATTATCTCTGAGGGAAGGAGCCAAGGTTGAGGAGGATTGGGAAAGGCTTCTTTTCAGAAGATGGCATTTTGGCTGATATTTGAAGGCGGACAGGGGAACAATGAGGCAGAGATGAGGAGTGGGAGAATTACAAGCAGGAGGGACAGTCAGGGAAAATGGTCCAGATTTGGTAGATAAGAGTTTTGTGTGAGGAGAGCAAGAAGGTCAGGTCTTCTGCTTCTGTAGAAGGGAAAGTTTGTCTAGCCTCAACTCTCTGATCTTATCTTTTCCAGACATTAAAGCCTCTATTTTGCCTCTTGGAGACTTGGAGAGGGGAAAGTAACTTGTTGAAGGTCACCAAGCTAACACTAGAATCCAGAGCTCCGGAAGACCTTCGGGTCCAGGGCTTTTTCCATTGTCCACCACCATGAAGTGTGCCTCTCCCCATAGTATTGAAATGCATTGTCCAAACAATTGTTTGTTCCTGGGATGGCCTGTGTTGGGGGATCAGGTCAGATTTTTTCAGGTTCTAGTTTTCCTTGAGTTATAAGATCATTTCCTTTCATTTCTGAACCAATGCATCCCTCATACTGCATAATCAGTCATTAATGTTTGTTCCTAGAGGTTAAATTCACTGCCCAGGTGTTGTAGTGGAAAAGGTGCCAAAGCCAATGTCACAAAGACCCAAGTTCAAATCCCACATCAGATATTTATTTACCAAGTGACTAGGATCCCTCTTGAGCACACCAGACAAACCATTTGCTTAATTTAAATATTTTCCTTGGCTATTCTCAGTCTCTCTCAATACCTCTAATAATTTTTTTCCCTTGATGAATTAATTTCTTGTAATTCCTAGAGCATGTCTCTTACTGTGTTTTGAGAAAGTTCCTGCTCTGCTTCCTAGTGTAACTGTTGCTACTGTTTCTGTATATCTGTTTCTGATCTTCTGCCTTTGCTTCTTTCTTTTCTTTTTTTTTTTAAATTGTCTTTGTGATTTGGGGGTGTTTTTTTATTCTCTTGTGAGTATTTTGTGATAGCTCTGCTTCTTCTTGGTGTTTCTCTTGTTAATTTGAAGACGTGTGCCTCTATAAAACATAGGGTTTCCTTTTCTTGAAAATACCATATAAGCCCCTCATTGGGTGGAGGCTGAAGAAATATAGTGTCCTGACTGACTGCTGATGTGCCTTCTGGCTCATGAGCCTTCAGGCTTGGGACCTGGGCCAACCTGACTAAAGAGGTCTTGTGTCACCTGCAGGTTTCCCCTGTGGAAAAGAACACCAGTGAGACCCTGTGTTCTCTGAAGTTTGCTGAGAGAGTGAGGTCCGTGGAGCTGGGTCCAGGGTCCCGGAGGACTGAGCTGATGTCATGGTCTAGCCAGGAGCACTTGGAGGTAACAGCAACTCCCCTGTGACTCCCCTCGTGGAGCTGGGTTTTCTTCTCTTTCTCTGGGACCAGACTCCATCCTTGCCGTCTCTTCTCCGTGTCATTGCTTCTGCTGCCCCATGGGGCCCCGGGTCAGCCCCCACCTCCCTTGCCTCTGCTCTGCTTCCAGCCTTTCTCTTCTCTCTACAGTTTGAGGGAAGCCCAGTCCAGACCCCATCTTCTGCCCGATCCTACTCGTCTTCCAGCACTGGGCCTCCCATGAGCCGGTCTAGCTCAATCCGGAGGAAGCTACAGGCCTCAGGTGAGTCTATAGACAAGGAAAAGCAAGGAGCGTGTCCACATACTCAGGGCCGAGTGTGTGAGGGTGGTGAAGGAGGGTGAAGGGGCAGGGAGGGCACATCCTGCCTACTGCCATCTCCTCGTTGCTAGATCATGGGGGCCGACCTGTCAGCCACAAACAATGACTTCTTAATCATTTGGGCCATCAGTTGCTGGGGACTCTTTGAGAGCTCAGAGATGCTTACTCATTGGGTTGGTCCAGGGGAACTGGGCTAGGCACAGACCTGGGAGTGAACCCCGATTCTCACTGAGGGAAGGAGCTGATTGAGTGATTTATCCTTATGTCCCTCAGGGATTTTGTTCTCCAAAGCTTGAAATTTGTTTGTCCCTCAATGACTTTAATCCTGGGAAAATCTGAATGGCCCATTCTCCTCTCACAAGACAAATTATTTTATTATTAGAATCATATTTTAACATTTTTTTCTAAGGCAATTTCACATCCATCATCTCTTTTGAGTAGATTGTTATCCTCATTTTGCAGATGGGCAAAGACTGGGCCTAGACTGAGAAGGACTGAGCACATCAGTTTCTTTTACCTCTGGGACTCTGAGTCTCAATAGCCTTAAAGAGACCTCAGAGACCTTCTTTATACTGAGATTCCCATTGTATCAGCAACGGGAGGAGGCTTACCATTCTATGTCAGAGGCAGAATTTAGATTTGGGTCTTCCTGATTTCAGTAGCCTTCTACCTTGCCAAGAAAAAGCCATCTGTAGTATTAGAGCCTGCCTCTCTGCGCCAGCATGACACAGACCTGGCCTGGTGTCCTTCCCATTCTAGAAAATGTATTTTTTGTTATGGGAAGTAAAACCATAGAATGTCAGATGTGAGAAGGACCTTCTTTCCTTGGATATTCTTTAGTGCAGTGATTTCATTTTACAGATGAGCATATTGAGACCCAGAGAAAGGGCTGCCTCAAATCACACCAAGTTAGTGGCAGAGGGAGGGGTTTTTCCTGGTCTAGGACTCTTTCCCTTAGATCAGGAAGTCAGATTGGAACACCTTTTTCCCTGAGGAAGAGGAAAGGAATTTGATTCCAGTCTCTCCAGTGAAACTGTTTTGTTGCCTTTGATTTCAGCCTGAAGTCAGGGGTCTATCTGGCATGTCCCATGGTGAGTGTTTGGGGAGGGTTGAGGTGAGCCTCTGACCTAGGTGGTGAAAGTCTGCTTTTGGTTCTGCCTGGAGAGTGGATTCTGGAAGGCCTTGGGTCTCAATTCTAGGATGCAGCCTCAAGGTTTCTTTCTTGTCTTTCTTTTATGGGTCCTGCCATTTCCTATCTCAGGTCTGGGAGGGCCTGCTTTGGGTGGTCAAGTGTGTGGACCAGACAGCTAATTGCCCGTCCTCTTCCCTAATGCCTTTTTCTCCCTCCTTCTACTGCAGGGAAGATGAAGCCGGTGCCAGTGTGACACACCAGGAGTTGACAACTGGGTGTCCAGAGCCTGGGAAATCCGAGGGTGCAAGATTGGAGGAAAGATACTGACTACTGCTCACCTCCTCTCTTTCCACCCTGAATCAAGGACCCTAAATGTTCAAAGACTCTTGTTGGGCACAGGGAGGAGAGTGCTTCTCCTTTCGGCCTTAGACACTCTGCTTCCCCCCAGCCCTATTCCCCGACACATGTGAACTTAGTTTTGAAGGAAATGGATCTTTTCTCCAGCCCAGACTTCAGGGAGCCAGATTGTGTGTGTTGGGGCCCAGTGGGCCTGACTGGACACTTGACACATCCCAGTCAGCAGGACTGGCTTCCTAGCCCTGCCTGTGGGTTGCAAGCGTTTTAGGTTGCAAGGAGGCACCTTGGTCTTTGGACTTAAAAGTTGGCTCATGTGGAGGGTTGTATTAGTCCAGATCATGGGAGCAGGGCCTGGCCCTGGGAATAGGTGCTCACCTTTCTGGTGGCTGACATATTATACACTTAGTGCTCTGACTCAGATCTAATTGTGGATAGAGGTGGGCATTCCCTTGGGACCTCGGAGCAGTACCTCGGACAAAACCTGGATTTTGCCTACTATTCTCTCTCTCATCCCTGGGCCCTCCCAGGTGCCCTCTCTTAGCCTGAGTCCTGCTCACAGATCTGCTTATGGGGGCTCCATGGGCTGGAAACAAGCTCATTTTGTACGATTGGCCTGGATTTTGCTTTGTGAGTTTTGGGTTCAAATGTCCCTTTTAAAAACTAATGGACACCTCTCTGTGAGGGAGAAAAGGGGCTGAGGACATGATAGCATCAAGGAATTACCTTCATTCAACTATGGGTGGGGCTGCCCTACCGTGGGCTCCTTATAGCTGCACCTGAAGACTGGAGAGGAGACATGGACTTTGTCTATGGCTTCTCCATCCCGCCTCCTGTGGGTTTCCACAGTGACTCTCCTTATTCAAAACCCACTGTCCTTCCCTACTCCAAGAAGCTATCCCCCTCCTTCCCCACCTCCATTTCCACCTATCGACATGACTCGGTTTTCTGAAACCATTAGCCTATAGGAACCAAGAAACTGCTCTTAACTTCTTGTCTTTGCCATGTAGAGGAGGCTGGGACTACCCAGATGAAGACCTCCATAGCCAATCTGAGAACTTTGTGGGGCTAAGGAAAGGTGGTTGATTCCCTTCTTCTCTTGGTATAACAACCTTTCAACCTCCATTCATTCTGCTTCCCAAGGGAATGATGCACTTTATGAAAAAAGTCAATCGACCACCCCATCCAATCATCTGGGAGAGAAGAGGTGACAACTCTGGGAACAGGATGATTCAAAACATCATGGGAGATGGGGAAAAATTGGCTTTCAAAATGCAGGTGGCTGGTGGGCAGATAGCCAGAGGCAGTGTACCCACAGCTGCAGGGGGTGGGGGGAGTCTGTATCCTCAGCCCTCACCTGTGAAGGGATCTCAGCTTGGGGATAATCTTACCCTGGGAGGGGTTTTCACTCCTGAAACTCTAGCTTCCTTCTCACTTCCTCCATCCATCCTTTCTAGTTCCCTTGAGTATATTTGGTAAACCCAAGGGAGGAGAAGGAGTGGAAACCCAAAACACAAGGGGAGAGGGGGGCAACTTACTAACCTCCCTCCAATTAGGAAGCAAAACTATGAAAAGTGAATTTGTATATACCAGTGTATAGGTGTACATAGACACTGCTGGAGAGGAGATATATTTAAAGTTTTTCCTTCTCTCAATGGCCTCCTTGGGCTGTTGCTGGACATGTATTTATATCTCCCAGAGGCTGTGCCCTCAGGCTTTTTTTTTTTTGGCAACCAGACCTTGTTGGAGGCAAGGAAGTCCTTGCGGTGAGTGGCTGAGGCCCAGACAGGATGCCACGTGGCCACAGACACTTTACATCCAATCATCTCAGATGCACTGATTTCTTTCCCCACTACAGCCCTTTTTAAAGTTTCTCAATTCCTAACCAAGACCTTTTGGAATATGAGCTGTTTTTACTGGTTTTAATAAAGAGAGCTCTTTTGCACAAATCACATGACAATGTACTGTAAATGTAGGCAGTCTCTCCTTTGTAGGAGGAGTTTTTTGTGTGGTGTGTGTGGATGTGTGTGTGTGTGTGATTAGAACACAATGACCAACCATGATACGATGAAAAATGCCACCATCCACCTCCTGAAAGAGAGATGATGGACTCAGGGAAAAAAGACATTTTTGAATATAATTTATGTGAGTCTTTGCTTTTTGATATAGGGGTTCCCTCATACTGAATGGGGAAGGGAGGAAGTGGGGAGAAAGAGGGAAAGACAACATAACTGAAAAAAAATTTTAAAGGCTGAGACGAGTGAGGTTCCCCTAAAATAAAAGGGTAGATTCTGTGGGAGAAGTCCTAGCATTTCTTCACCCTCAGGAGAGGGGGAAGTCAACATATCTAAGTCACTTTTCTTCAAAGGATATCTTTTAATCTACATAATTAGTCACATTTGTTTCATTTCTAATACATTCTGCAGCCAGGGGGAAAAGGGAGTTGTACTTTGTTAGAAACACTGTGGTGGGGTTTGGAGCCACCTGTCTTCTTTGCCTGCTTCCCCATCCCTCACTTGTTCCTTTTGCTTGAACAAGGAGTCAAGGGATTAGCCACGTCCAGATTAGGAACAGGTGTGGGAACCAGATCCTTCTCCTGGGACTCACTGGTTAGACAGCTGCAGGCGGTACAGCAGGTAGGAGAGATGGATGGATGACTGTGCTAGAGAGGAGTCCATCCTAAATCTATTTCTGTTCTTGCAGTTGTTACCACATTGGGACCTCTGAAAGCCGCCTGATCACTGACTCCCTTCCAGCCCAAAGCACCTCCGTCTGGGCCCAGGAAAGCCTCATGGGGTGGGAAGTCTCTCTGGGTGGTCTTTTTCCCACTGGATGATAATTGGAGCCAAGCATTAAAGTAGCCATATTACCAAGATTAGACCAAAGGCTCGACTTTAGAACTGGAAGAACCAGAGTTGTGTCTGCCCTCTCATCTGGGTCGGAATCCTTCATAGTCTCCTTGGCTTTGATATGAACACTTTCAGTTACAGGGAGCTCATTAGCTCACAAGACAGTCCAGTTCATTGTTGGATGACCTTTAAAGTTGAGCTGAGAGCTGCCGTGTTGTAACTTCTATCTTCTGTTTTTCCCATCTAGGGGTAATCTCCCTCTTCCGGTCCTTTAAATTCTTGGAGACTGTCATGTTCTCTCAACCTGTGCGTTGTCTAGGTTAATTTGTTTCCTCAGTAGATTCTCCCAGGACAGGATTTCCTCCCTCTTAACACAGAGCCTTCTTTATTGTTCTGTGAGGCTGGGCCAGCATGAGTGGAATGAACAACTGAATCATGCACCTTTCTGGTTGTCTCCAAATCTCCAGCTCCATAATGCACCTTGTAGATGACCATGCATTCATTTATTTCATCTTAGTTTTTTCCTTCCATTTTTTCTTGTTTTTTTAGGTTTCTGCAAGGCCATGGGGTTAAGCGGCTTGCCCAAGGCCACACAGCTAGGTCATTATTGTCTGAGGCCAGATTTGAACTCAGGTCCTCTACTCCAGGGCCAGGCTCTATCCACGGTGCCACCTAGCTGCCCTTTTTTTTGTAAGCATTTTATCAATCACCGATCTTCGGTTGCTTATCTGTTGGCTGGAGCCCCATGCAAAGCTGGTCAAGTTATGGGACCGATCCCCACGTAGGGGCTCTGTGCATCTTTGGTGTCCAATCACCCTTCTTGAGGACATTCCTCCAGGGCAGGGCTCAGTGTAGGTAAGTCTTTAGCATCTTCTCATAGTCTAGCTGAGACCCAACAGCTCCCCCTATTGTCCATCCAGGAAACCACAGGCTTGTTAGCTCAATCACAAGTATCCAGTAACCCCTCATATCTCTGGGTACAAGAGGAAAAGGGTGGTCCATGTTTGAGTCAGTGTATCTCAAATGTCCCACTGAACACTGAAGCTCCTGGTGATGGGGGTGAGAAAAGAAGGCCCAGAAGGGTGGGGCCTCATGCAACGGCAGCGCGTTACCTTTCCACCCTAGCCTCATGAGACCTAGAATGTCTAGTGGCTACAGTCAGCCGCCTCCTGGGCTCCCCCATCCTATCCCTCTGGAGGATGAAACATCTCTCCTCTCCAGGGTTATCCAGGTTCTGTGGGGGGGGATCAAGTCCCAGTCTTCTCTGAAGATGAACTTCACCAACAGCTGTCCCTCCCAACAGTGCAGGACTGACCCACTGGGCCCGGGAGGGGAGTGGGGGGCTCTGCCTCCTTTCTGGCTTCACCCTGCTGCCCCTTCGGGATCCAGTGTTAGGTTGAAGGCTCAGACAGCCCTTCCTGAATTGTGATACAAGTGGACCCTCCCCTTCTCTGGCCAATGTCCAGGGTTAAAGCACCAAGGTCACTGTTAGCTGGGGGACTCTCCTGTGTCCGGGCTCCAGCTCCAGGTCATCTGGGCCCCAATGGTGGCCTGCACCAGGTTCCCTTTTCTAAGGAGAAGTGCACTTTACCTCCCTCCAGGGACACCGGTGGATGCTGAATATAAAGGATGGTCTGAGTGTTGGGGAAGTTAAGCCCCTCAGCTAGTTAAACCTTGGGTCACAGTGCACACCCATCGTCACACACCCAGACACATACCCACATCAAACATACCACAACCAGACACAGACCCCCCAAACGGACAGCAGAACCACCCACATTCTTCAGGAAGCCCCAAACCTGCCTGGAAAGCCCAGCCTCCTTGGGCCCAAAGGGCCCTGCCCTCCCTCTGGTGGTCAGCACAGTCCTGCACTGACTCCCAGAGGCTTCTGCGGCCCTTCTGCCAGGGGAGGTCCAGACTGCTCCTGACCTCCAGCTTGGGGTCAGCTGTGGCAGATTCCAGGCTGGTTTTACGCCATCTGAAGGACAGCTGACAGACCCAAAGGAGACAAGGGAAGAATTAGACATTTAATAAAACGTGCCTCCTATGCGACAACCTCCAGAGTGCCCCTGAAGAAGCGAGGAGGGGCCCAGTCGGACAGCTGTTTATTGGAGAACAGTCATGGGCAGGAGTCCCAGAGTCCCAGAGGCAGCCCCTGCACCTCCTCCTCTCTTTTCAGGAGATGCATAGAGCCTGTGACCTTGGGCAGCAGTTGTACTGCCCGTCGCTGGCAGGCAGTGTCTCAACGCCAGGGCAGAGGCCAGCAGGCTGGAGAGGAGGGCGCGGTAGATGGGAGAGCCGGGCTTCGGGCCGTGCTGCAGGCTTCGAGCTGCCAGCAGACAGAACCAGAGCCTGGGGTGGCGAGAGGAGGAGAAGGGGGCCGAGGGGCAGGAGGGGGTTCCCTGCCTTGTGTCCAGGCCCAGCCCCGTGCTTCTCCCTGCGTGGAGGTCCTGGGGACGGCCGAGCAGGGGCCCGGCAGAGGGTGTGCGTGTGGGCACGGGACATGATGGTCACTCAGTCCAAGGGGGCCATGAGCAGGTGCAGCTCCCGGAAGGCACTGCCGTGGCGGCCACTGAGGCCAGACTTGTTCTTGATAAGGTGGCTGATGTTCTTCAGCTGTTTGTAGCAGAGTCTGCACTTGTGGAGTCTGGGGACAGACCAGGCTCTGGTGTCAGGGAGGCCAGGCCCCAGGCAGCCCTGCTCTCCCCTACCCCCCCCTCCCCCCCTCCCCCCTGCAATGGTCTTCTGGGTCTCAGCTGAAGGCAGTCAAGCCTCCAAAGCTGGGTTCCCCACTACCAGTCACTGACACCTGGAGCTCCCTGGACACTCAGGAGTGAGGGGGGGCCAACGTTATGACCCCTGGTTACAACTGCTCCGACTTAAGACTCCTCCTCCTCTTGTCTTTCTAGCCCAGGCCTCTCTCATGTCCAGCTTCTCTCCCTGCCCAGGCTCAGTCTATCTCCTGGTCCTGGGGCCCCTCACCTTTCCTCTCGGGTGATGTCGACCCCCACAGAAGGTGGGGCAGCAAGGATATCTGTGATCAGGGGCAGAAACCGCTGCAGGATCAGCTTTAAGGAGGTGCAGCCTGTCTGCACGTAGCTGTGGGGGAGATATGCCCAGTGGTCAGGGGCCTGAGTCAAGGAAACTGGTCCAAGCCAAAGGATCACCTTATGAAGAGAGGTCTGGGGCCCCAGGACTGACCTTCTGGTCTGGTCAAGCAGCTTTTCTGGCTCTCGGGGGATGGCTCTCAAAGAGCCCCCGCCCCCCACACAGATTTATAGAACAAGCCAAGAGGAATCCCAACCTTATTTCAGGGGCAGTGAAGTGGTGCAGAGGATAGAGTACTGGACCTGGAATCAGGAGGGCCTGAGTTCAAATCTGGCCTCAGACCCTTCCTAGCTGTGTGACCCTGGCCAAGTCACTTCATCTTATCATGAGCTGGAGAACTCCAGGATCTTTGCCAAGAAAACCCCACGTGGGGTTGTGAAGAGTCAGATGGGATTGAAATGACTGAACCACCACCACCTTATTACAACTAGCAGCAGGATGGCTGACAGGGTCATGGGCAAATAAAGGCCTCTGTGGCTGAGGCCTCTTACCAGAGTCAAAAACCTGGGTTCAAATCCTGCCTCTGGCTCTGTGGGGGCAAATCACTGAGCTTGTCAGACTCAAAGCAGAGGTGTCAGCCTCCCTGGGAACCTCCAGCGCCTGGTCTGAGGCTGTTGGGAAAGGTCATGACCTGGTATCTTGTCTATGAGGCTGGGGACCTGTGCATGTGTGGGGGAGTGTGCCTCGAGCTCCCCCTGAGCACAATGTGGGAGCACGCGGTCCTCACCTCTCATATTTGCTCTGAAGCAGCTTCTCAATCTGGGGGAGGACCGTGGTACAAAGGTCCAGTTTCCAAAGAGACCTGTGGAGGAGATAACAGATACCAGTCCCAGGTCCTGCACCCACGAGACCCTGCCCCATCCAGCCCCCCACCCAGACCCAGCCCTTGCCCCTTACGCTTTCTGGTTCACAATGTTGAGGAGGTCTACTACCACGGACAGGTCATTTATGGCCACTGCAGAGTCCACGGATGTCTGAGGAGATAGAGGCGTGGTCCTTGTGTCAAGAGTCAGCCCGGCTCCGCCCTCAACCTGGGTTCAGCTAACACAGCCACTGTGGCCCAAAGCAAGGACCCCTGAAACCTTGGCCTCCCCCACCAGGGCACAAAGGGACCCAAAGGGCAGTAACCATCCTTGGATGCCCCATGGAGCCTCCAGGAGAGGCCGGGCACTCCATGGTGTGGTATGGCTCAGTGGCACAGCCCACAGTGAGCTCCTTCAGTCAGGGCTCCTCCTTGCCTTGATGTCCCCTGTGCTCCAGACGGCCCGCACCGTGTCCAGGTTCTTGTGCCGGCTGGTCAGAACCACACACATGGTATCGTGGCCCTTTCGGATCTGGGACATGGCATCTTCATCGACCATCTCTGACTGGTTGGGCATCTTCACAGCCTGGGCATAGGGGCAAAGGGCTAGGTGTTGGGCTAAGACCTGGTTCTAGGCTGGGCCCCTAGCAGAGTTGTCAGTGGTACAGCAGGGCACAGGAGGCCTGGGCAGGCAGCAGAGGGTCCCTCTGCTGTAGGGGGATGGGCCTCGGGAGGCCCTAATTACCCGCCCTTTGGCTCACATCCATTTTCCTTACAGGCAGGAAGTCAGAGGCTTTGAGCCCAATGGGCTCATTTCTGGCAGCAGGAATGACAGCAGGTTCGGCTTTGGGCATCGGGGTGGAGGTGGCAACAGGGAGCCTGGGCACAACATCAGACTAGGGGGAGAAAGGGGAGTTGTCAGGGCAGGCCTGGCAGTAGAAAGCCACCCAACCCTGTTCCAGGACCCCAGACCTTCCACCCTCACCCCTAGCCCCCCACTCCCCATTGAGCTTTCAAGTTCACGTACGTTTCCTCTGTTTGGCATCGGAAGCTGGACGTCCATGGCCTGGCTGGGTTTGGCTGCCTCCTTTGCTATGGCCATGTCTAAGGAAGATGACAAATAGTTGCTGGGATCAGAGGAAGCAAGCGCCTGGGGTTCAGGTCAAGGAGGCCTCAGGTAGCCGTCCCCTGCTGCCCTATTCCTCTGGACTTACCGTCCTCTGGGGGGGCGGGGAAAGGCTCACTCCTCTGGGGTGGAGTCCGACCTGTGGAGGGAAGAGAAGGGATGGAGGGGGTGCCAGGACAGGCTCCCCTCCCCCCATCAGCTCTGTCTGCCCCAGTCACCCCATCCAGCACAGCCCCCACAGGCAGCTCTGGCCTCAGGGCCTCCAGATATATTCAGGGTCTCTTTTTACTCCTCTGTTAAATAGGCAGGATGGGCACTGGTACTTCAAGGTCTCCCTTCTGTGCCCCCCCGGGTCCAGGACTCACTGATGCTGTTCTTGGGCTGGAAGATCTCCTTGTAGTCCTCAGCATTCTGGATCTCAGCCCGGGACTCACGCTCATCACGGTCATCCTCGCTGCTGGGGCTTCGCCGCTCACTCTCAGAGTTCTGTTTCACCCTAATGTGCCCGGTCCAGTGGGCAAGAGGCATCCGTGGAGAGGATGAAGGAGGGAAGAGGAGGGGGAAAGCCCCTGGGTCGGGGGGGGATTGCAGGAGGGAAGCTCCTGTGACCCCAGGCCTTAGGGATCTGGTTTCTTGGGGAGCTGGGCCCAGAGGCTCTCCATCAGGGTGAACCCCCCCTGCACGGCCGACTCTCAGCTCACCTCTGGGGCTTGCTACAGGTGGTGGCTGGCCTCTCGTAGCCTCGGCGGATGGTGGAACCAGTGGGGGTGGGTTGAGCCACAGGCCTGCTGTCCTCTACTGGGTCCTGCACAACAGTCCCAGACCTTGTGACACGATTTAGATCCACCACATAAGAGGAAACATTGCTCTGGGCGAAGGAAACACCAATCTAGGCTCAAAGAAACCAGAATGTCAGCACTGGGAGAGTCTGTGGAGGCACCCCGTATGAGCCCCCCTTCACTGCACAGAGATCATCTGGGGAAGGGGTGACTGGCAGGCTGGCCGGGAGGTCACACACTGATAATCATCTCCCTGCTTGGAATCTGCACTGTCAACAGCCTCCTGAAATGCTTCAAGTTTCACATAAGGGGAGAGCTTCAGATCCAAGCAGCAAGGGGTTTTCCTCACCTGACCACCCGGCAAAGCTGGCTTGGTACAGCTTGGCTGAGGGGGCAGACCCAGTCTGCCCAGTCTAGACCATCACCATGACACTGTCCAAACACATAACTCTGGAAGCCCCTGACAGATTGGGGTTGGCCCAGCACAATGGAGACTTTGAACTGCCCCACTATATTTATAGGTTAACATGGACTTGTTTGTTTTTTCTAATGGGGGGGGTAGGTAATTTTTAAAAAAATTACAAGTAATCTTCAAAAAACAAATATAAAGAGGGGGAGGGCTGGGCCTGCTGACCTCTAAAGATAGTAGCTAGTATTTAAATCCCATTAACTAGTCCTGTTAAAAACAATTGCTGCTAGACTCAGGGGCCCATGGGGAGAACACCTGTGAGGAAGGGTTGGGGGAGTAGGGGTCCCCTAAGGTTGCCTGCAGGCTGCACTCACCAGCTGGTTGTTGCAGGTGGTCAGGTCGGCCACCTTGCCCCAGTTCACCAGAACCACGTCAAAGCAGCGCTCAGGTTCCCAGCCGTACACTCGAAGAGAGTCTTGACAGCCACTGTATAAGCAGCAGCCATCGGGGTTGAAGAGTATACTCCTGGGGACAGGCAAAGGGGAGAAAGAATCACCCAGGAGCCTTTAGGAAAGCCCTGCCACCTGAGAGAAGTCCCAGACTGGTCGTGGGGCACACTTGGAAACCTGGGTAGTTCTGGGACATGCATGATACATGGTCAGCCTAAGAGCCAAGAGTCCATCTTGGCAGACCCAGGGATCCAGAGCTCCTGAGGTGGCAGGCTCAGCCACGTACCTGACAGGCCCAGGTTCCCCTTCAATGCAGCTGACCACTTGGAACTTCTCCAAATCCCAGAAACGGATTGTCCTGCAAGAGGAAAGGACCCCAAGGAGACACTTAGACCTTTCTCCCCAACATTTTAGTGGTCCCTTTTCCTAAAGTACCCTAAGCTGCAGCCACTCATGGGCACCCAGACTCTCCCAGGGATGTAACCACAGATCACAGAATAGGGGACCAGGAGTCTATGCCCTGAAGAGATGATAAAAGAATGGTAAAAACATCACTTGTACAAAAATATTTATAGCAGCCCTGTTTGTGGTGGCAAAGAATTGGAAATTAAGTGAATGTCCATCAATTGGGGAATGGCTTAGCAAACTGTGGTACATGTATGTCATGGAACACTATTGTTCTATTAGAAACCAGGAGGGATGGGAATTCAGGGAAGCCTGGAAGGATTTGCATGAACTAATGCTGAGTGAGATGAGCAGAACCAGAAGAACGTTGTACACCCTAACAGCAGCATGGGGGCGATGATCAACCTTGATGGACTTGCTCATCCCTTCAGTGCAACAATCAGGAACAATTATGAGTTATCTGCAATGGAGAATACTATCTGTGTCCAGAGAAAGAATTGTGGACTTTGAACAAAGACCAAAGACTATTACTGTCAAATTAGAAAAAAAAAATTGTTATCTTATTATGTAATTTTACTATCTCATATTTTATTTTTCTTCCTTAAGGATGTGATTTCTCTCTCATCACATTCAACTGAGATCAATGTATAACATGGAACCAATGTAAAGACTAACAGAATGCCTTCTGTGGGGAGTGGGAAGCAAGAATGGGGGGAATATTGTAAAACTCAAAATAAATAAATAAACTCTTTCTTTAAAAAAAAAATAGGGGCCAGGACCTGTTCACACCTAGAGGGAGAAGAGATTTCTTCCTCCTGACTGGATGAAAAAAATGAAATGAATGTAAAAGCATTTTTCAGGGTTCCCAAGTACAATGGACATGAGGAGCATGGGGAATGTAACTAATAGAAGAGCAAGAAGGTTGGAGGTGAGACCGGTCAGTATTCTCCAACATAGTGAAGTTCTGCTCCAAAGCCTATCTGACAGCCCTGACAGACGCAGGCTGGCTGGATGCTCTTTCATTAGGACCCCTCTGGACAACAAAGACCCAGCAATGCTTTGGCCCTTGCACCCTGCTCCCAGGTGCACCCCGAGTTCTCAGTAAAAGGGGCTGCCCTTCCCCAGGCTGGGTCCGGCCATGGTCTCAAGTCACTTGGGTCAAGAGTGCTGCCTCCCTTCCTCCATTTACCTGTCAGCACTGCCGGAAGCCAGGAGGTACTCATTGGGGTGAAACTCTACCACGTTGACAGGTCCTGTGTGTCCCAGGAACTCGGACATCATCTTTCCTGCAGTCAGATCCCAAAGCTGGGAGGGAAGAGAGCTGGGCCTCAGCATGGAAACCAGTTCTTTGGGATAATCTGTCCCAGAGGGACAATGGTTTTTACTGTTGTTTGGCTGCTTTAACTCCTCCCCACCTCTACTTCTGCCAGACACAAGTCACATGGGCCCCATTGGGCATGGATTCCAATACTGACCCCATGTAAGGAAAGGAAGGCACAGCCTCCCTAAGAGCCAGGACTCTACCTTCACGCTGTGGTCATCTGCAGCAGAAGCTAACCATTTCCCGTCAGGGCTAAACCGAAGACATCTGACAGCCTGAGTGTGTCCCTGAAAGAGAAAAGGCACCAGCTCAACCATCCCATGGAATATTCCAGGCCCGCTCATTCTAGGGCTCAAGTGAGGCCAGGACTCTGCAGCAGTCTACTAATGCAGGAACCTCATTTCCCAGTTGTTTTCCACATGAGATGTTGGGAAGACAGAAAGGATGAAATTTGGCAAGTGACTGGCTATGTGGGCTAAATGAGAGGGAGAAGTCCAAGATGATGGTGAGGGGACCAGGGAAGAAGCTCAGAAACCTAGCAAGATGGCCCTGCCCTTGGCAGAAAAGAAGGGGGTTGGGACACTACTGAGACATCTAAGAGGCAGATAGCGATGCAAGTCACCAAGTCCGAATGCAGAAGGAGAAGAGAAGATGCCCAAGGGTGGGGTCTTGTGGGGCCAGGCAGCAGGATAGAATGGTAAGCCAGGAAAAAAGCCTGACCTGCAAAGTCAAACATGTAGGGGGGGAAAGCAGCACAGAAGAGAGAGAGAGAGAGGAGAAAATACTGAGGGGAGGGCAGTTATGAGGTGAGATGTGGCAGATTCAGCCAGTCAGAGCTCCCCGAGAACTCTGGAAGCTCTCAGCAGTCAGCAGCCACACTGTGAAGGGCTGGAGAGAGAGGAAGGAGAGGGCGAGGACAGTTGGCTTCATCTTGGAGTCTGGCTGGGAAATAAAGGAGGAAAGCTTGAGGGGGTGGGAGGGCCCAGAGACAAGCTTCTAAGGATGGGGGAGCCCAGCCAATCTGAAGGGAGATGGGAAAGAACAGGCTTGGAGTAGGGGAGGGTTGACTGATGCACAAGAGGGAGCAAGGCCATGAGGAGAAGGACTGGCCTGAGTAAGTTCACCTGATTATCAGGGGCGAGAAATCAGAAAGAAGAGGATAATGTTAATGGGATGAAGAGAGAGGAGATGCCTCAGATTTCTCATGAGACACAAGGCTCTCAGCTAAGAGTGGGAGCAGATGGAAGGGGGAAGAGGCCTGAGGACAGAAGGAGGCAGAGCCTGGAACAGCCTCTTGTCAAGCTGAGGGAGGGTCCAGTGGAAAATAGACTGCCTGTCCTCAGCCAGCAGTCAGGGGCTTCCTTCAGCTCTGGGGAGGGGAGGGGGTGGATGCTGAGCATCATCCAGGGCTGGGGTCAGGCAAGCCAAGAGTGGAGACAGGACTGGGAGGGACGGGGGTGGGGGGGTGGGGGTGGGGGTGGAGATCTGAGAACAGAGGAAGGATGTGAAGGAAGCACAGTCTGAGAAGGAGCCTCAAGGCCACCCAGGGCTTGAATGCCACTTCTCGGCCAGAGGCCACTCTCCTTTGGTTCCACAGAACTGACATGATTCTCTCTCTTGTATCAATCAAGGAACCTCTTACCTTATACCGGAATACACAGCCTTTTCTCCTTATGTCCCAGAGCTGTGGAGGAAACAACAGAGGAGAAGAGGTCAGTGAGGTGGGGAGCTCAGGGAGACACAGCTCTAACAGTCCCTGGACTGCATGCGACTCCTAGCCCTTCCCCTCCACAATCAGCATCCAGAGGGACAGGCGTGTGGGCCATGGTCCCCCAAACCCACTTTAGTCTGGTCTGCCCTCAGGTAGGCCCTGGCCCCTTAGGAAGATGTCCTTTTGAGAAGGCACCAGAGATGGGATGGTCCCCCTTGTCTGGGAAGCAGGCCTTCTTTGGCACATTTAAGAGTGGCCTTACCTTAATGTTTGTATCCTGAGAACCAGAGGCTACAAACTCCCCATAGGGATGGAAGTCTAGGCTGCAGATGTTGGCTTTATGTCCCATTAAAGTACGAAGAACTGCCAAGGGAGAAGACGAGAACCAGAAGGTGGGTTTTGTTGTTGGTATTTAACAGAAGGGTGGACGCCCCGTACTCCCAGAGAACAAGTGTGTGTGGGCCGGCCCCATCCCTTTGTGTCACAGGGCCCCCCAGAAGTGCTTGCTCAATGGCTCAGCTGGCCCCCATTCTTTTTTGCAGCTTGCTGCTCAAGGCTTGGGGGGGGGGGGGAAGAGAGGGGTCAGAATCCTGGCGACTTTTGGCCTCGGGTTTCTTTCAAAGACCCTGCTTCCCTGAGTACACAAAGAGAAGCAACCAAACCCTGAAACACTGTTTTTCACAACTTTAAAGAAACTTTATTCTGGTTTAAGTGTATAATAAATGATATGCAAGTCAGGAGGCAATCATTTTATCAAATCCTGATGCCTTTGCATGTCTCTACAGTATTATTTATTTATTTGTTTGTTTGTTTGTTTATTTATTTATTTAAGGTTTTGGCAAGGCAAATGGAGTTAAGTGGCTTGCCCAAGACCACACAGCTAGGTAATTATTAAGGGTCTGAGGCCAGATTTGAACCCAGGTACTTCTGACTCCAGGCTGGTGCTTTATCCACTACGCCACCTAGTCACCCCAGTCTTTAATCTTCTTAATCATGTTTTTCTTTTTGAAGAATTAACATTTAGTTTTCTGAACTAGAAATAGAAGGAGCCTGAACAACAGAGGTTTGTCCCCTCTCCCCATCACACTCTGGTATTATCGACTTGCTATCTTGCTTTACTTGGCTTTTCTGAAGTGTTGATGCACCCAAAAGGGATGCACCTTCAATCAGGAAGCTGCAGCCCAGTCCCCAGGGATCTTTTGGCCTCAGGCAGGAAGGAGGACTTTGGGAATCCTTCAGCACCTGATAAGGAGTGGCCAGCACCCATCCCTGTGTGGGAGGCTCTCTAGAGGATGAGCTAGCACCCTCTCTCTCTGGGCCTGGCCGGAGCAGGAGAGTCCCCCACTGCTACTTAGGAGGGGCTCGCCAGAACTCTCGATTCAGGCCTGGGTTTTCACGTGGCATCTCAGTCACCACTGCAGCGGTGTCAGTGGTGGTGGGCTTGAGGAAAGGGATGCTGCCACTTCAGGTTCTCTGCCTCTAGGAGAAGATCTGCCTAACATGAAGCACAAGGACTACAGCCCCACTCTGGGGAAAATGAATTCAAGCTGAGGCTGTTTCATATAACTTCAATGGAATCTTCTGCCTTTGTATTTGCTGCAAACCCTCTGCCTTCAACTGAGAGACAAGCTTCTGAGATCCTTTAGCTTCTGCTGAACTAGTACATGTTTGCTCTGCCCCAACAGGGGTTTTGGAGGGAATGGGCTGAGCTCAGATCTGAGACTGGAAAAAGAACCGCTTGATTCACTTCTTCAGTGAAGATCCTGGTCTCCATTTCACCCCCGTCCCCTAAACTGCCAGTTGTCCTGTCTATATTTTGTATGTTCGTGGTTATTTGCCTGCTGGCTCCCCCATGCCCAGCACTTGGCAGTGCCTGGCACACAAAGCCTTGAAGAAACAATGAAATGACTTGCTAGGCTGCCCACATGATTCCCACAGCACAGAATGTACATGTCCGCAGTGAACTGAGTCCTGGGGAACCAGGATGGGAGCAGAATTCAGATGGTGCATCCTCTTCTCACTCCACTTCCAGACATTTCTTCATACATCATTTTCATCACCACCTCCTGATAGCTCACAGGAGGTAGAAGCAAAGACTCTGAGCCTCGTTTTTTGGACAATGAAGAGGCTGAGACTAAGAAAGACTAAGGCCACCCCAGGAGTATGAGCTGGAGTGGAAGCTGGGCCTCGTCTGCCTGGTACTTTTTTCCCAGGCAGTCTAGCTCTGGCACCACCTAGCTCACAGCCTCTGGCTTCCTCTTTTTTCCATTGTCTTCTAAAACATAAACCCCCACATCTCCCCAGCCTCTACCCCCTGGGACCTCCTCTGTCCAGCACTGGACTCAGTCTTGGGACTGTTGCTCTCTGTGCATCACAGGTCTGGGAGCTGGTGATGGACAAGTGGGGTACAGAATGCTCCTCATTCTTTGTCTCTCCACCTCTGGGGCTTCTCTTTGTTACCAGGCATCTTAGAAACTTCCATCTTTGGGAGCTCAGAAGTCTTGAGTAAGGAGATTCCAAGGAGGGCCATGCACCATCACTCCTGATGCAATGGCTTGGTGCAGAGCCGTAAGACCAGTTCGTTGGGATGCTGTGCTTTACAATCACCATTTGTTCTTGCCATCCAATGGGTGTTCCTCAAAAAGGGTTGGGAATTAAGCCTTCCAAGCAGTTTTCTATTCTTGAGCAAGAGCAGGTTTTGAAAATGTAACAAGGCATATTTAGTTGCCCCATGGTCTACAATCACTGCTGCCATAGCAGAGATGGAAAAGGGCCCTTGGCCAAAGGCAGGCAGGGGCAGCTTTTGTGGTGGGCAGAGGGGCAGGAGAGGAGGAGTCAGACTGCTTGAGGGAAAGCCATCTAAAGCCTGGCTCCCAGTCCCTTACTCAGAGCTCACTGGGTTACTGGTTGGAAGCACATTTTGGTCAAGATTTCACAGAAATGCTGATTAATTAAAAATACAGACATGAGAACTGAGTTTTGCCAAAACCTCCTTCCATTAGCAACACCACCTTTAAGTTCCTTTCCCCCTTCTCCCTTTCTTCTGGGGCTAAGCAAAGACCCATGGCCTTTCTGACTATGGTCCAAATCACTGAGAATAGACAAAAGTGTGTCCGGCAGGTTGACCAGGCCCAAAGGCCATTTACTGGCTATTAATTATCATTAGCTAGCTATCACATTGTTAAGCAGCTATCTGGCAACAGTGATGACACTCTGCATTTTCCTCCCACAAGCTGTCTCTCTCCTTCCCTTTCTTCTCTCTTTGCCTCCATTCTCTTTCCCTTCAACTTAAATCAGCATTTATTGGCTACCTATTGGGTTGTCCTATGGGGTTCACAAAGATAAATAAGACAAGGTCTCTGCAGCACTTACAGGTCAGAGGGAAGGAAAAGATAGGGACAATGTAGGAAGAGACCTATGTCACAAGAGCTTCATAAATTGAGTTTTATAAGAGGGCAGGGAAAAGAGAGAGAGAGAGATTCCTTCTTGCTGGGGAGGAAAGGAGATTACCATGGAAGACAAAGAGGAAGTGGCACTGGGGCTGGGCCTTGGCCAGGACTTTGGCAGGACAGATGAGGCAGAAGTATTCCAGGATGGGGGACAATATAAAGAATGATAGGACACTCCCGGAGCACCTGTGCTATGGATGACCAGCAATGGCTGTGCCTGGCCCCAGCCTACACCGGCTCAGTCTTTGGCCTTCATGGCCCAGGGTTATTGGCTCCTGCCCCGGGCTCACTCAGGGGATCTCATCTCATCATTTACTCTTCTCATCATGGCAGTGAAGGCCAAACCTGAAGAGGCAGAGTCCTCAAGTCTATAAACAATGGAGAATAAAACACCCAAACTCCTACTGTTTGGATGGATCTCTCACAGATGACAAGATGAAGGATCTGTGGTCCTCTTTCAGCATCATGGACATTTAATGGGAACATTAAGACAATAAAGGATACACTTAAAAAAAGAAACCCAACCTACTTTTGGCAGCTTCCAGGTCCCAAACACGAATGGATCCTGACTGGGATCCAGCCACAATGAGCTCCTCGGGGGTGTTGAGTCGGACACTCTCCACAGGTGACGTGTGACCAGTTAAGCTCTGTGGACAAAAGACACCAGGATGGAAGAATAGGACTTTGTAGACAAGGGTCAAAACCTCTTTTTCTTAGAGGAAATATAAAAGCTGTGCAGAAACAGGATTGGACTGAGAATGAGGGACCTGAACTCTAACTTAGGCTTTGGTGTTAACTTCTGGGGAGATCATTCTTCTTTGTCTTATTTCCCCAACTCTTAATTTTTTTAGATTTGGTTTCTGTTGCCCTGGTCTACCATTCTTCTCCTCCCATGTATCCCTTTTAGCCACAATCAGCACACACTGTCACTTTTCCTTCTCTATTCTCCTCATGCACACACACACACTCCCCCCCAAAGACAACACGTAGAGGCCACATGAAGACTTCTGCACGCAGCGTCTATCCAGAGCCAACATGCTTCTGGAGGGGAATGACTGCTGCTGCCCCAAGCAGGTTCCCTTTGATATTACCTGATCCCTGGGATGCTGCTACCTCCTAACTGCAGCGGCTAGCTCTGCCATGCTCCCCAGGGACTCAGCACAGAGAGATTGTGAGAAGGTCCTGCTTGGGAGATGAGGAGATTCTCACATAGATCAGAGTCTATTCTCACATAGGTCATAGGTGAGAGCCGCAGCAATCAAGACCCCAGGAGAGATCGAAGGGCTGGGGCTTGAGTTTATAAAGGCTGAGGTGCCAAGAGGCATGAGGGCTGTCAGCTGCTCCTCTGGTCTCCCTTTTATCAGATGAGGAGATGAGGGTTCAGAGACCCACAGTCATGTTGTCTGCCCCTGCAGGGGCTCCTCTGAAGGAGGATGACACTGCATAGCAGCCCTGCCTTCATCTGAGTGTCTGTAGGGAGCCTTCTAGTTTCATTAACAGTATCCTGTCCTGGGGTGGCTAGGTGGCACAGTGGATAGAGCACTGGCCCTGCAGTGAGGAAGACCTGAGTTCTTGAGAATTACCTAGCTGTGTGGGCTTGGGCAAGTCACTTAACCCCATTGCCTTGCAACAAACAAATAAACAAACAAAAGAAGTGTATCCTATCCCAGCTAGAACTCAGGTGGGTCCATCTCAGTCTGTCTGTTCTGTAGGATAAGAGAAGTTCCAAGAGCAAGCAACTCCTTTGTCATCTGACCCTTCCCAGACATGGACATTGCTCCTGCCCATTAGCGTCAGTTCATTCATTCTGCTCTCTACTCTTGCTGTGCCTTTCTTAGGATCAGAGATTTCAAAGCTGGAAGAAACCTTGGACATCATTTAGCCTGCCCCTCTCGCTTTACTGATGAGGAAACCAAGACCCTGACTTTTCCAAGGTCATATGAACTGTAAACAGCAGAACCAGGATTCACACCCAGGTCCCTGGATTCTTCCCCTGGACTGTGGGACTACTCAGGCATCTCCCCTAATCTCCTTGGATTCACTTGGCAGAACAGGGGAAAATGAGCCAGCATTTTAGGTCTGGGGTGGTGCCTGGTTCTGTCATCTCCTCCCAGACCCTAACCACCCCCCGTCCAGGTGCTTCTTACCATGATGCAGTTGGGCTTGTTCACTGACCACAGGTTGACCCGACAATCGTCTCCTCCCGTTGCCAAGAGCCGTCCTGAACCTTTACCCAACACCAGGGAAGACACATTGCTGGCATGGGCCACGATCTCCTCTATAAAAGAAAAGGAAGGGAACAGAGACGCATGTCACTGGCAGCCCCAGAGGCTGAGGAGCTGCCTGTGGTGTGGGTCCGATCAGGATACCTCAGAGTGGCCTGTGTCTAGCATCCCTCTGCCACTTACAATTAGTGGGAACAACTCCTAATTATGAGCAGGGACCCGAGGGCTGAGACAACAGCAGAGTCACTGCCATCAGGCTATACGGGATCTGCAGTTGAAAACAGGGAGCGCAAACAGTCTGGAGAAAGAAGACATCCCCTGTCCAGTCCACAATGGGCTCTCAGATCCCTCAAGGAAGGAGGATAGCCCAGTGGCTGGAGTGTGGTCTCAGACTGAAGAAGTCCAGGGTTCAAATACAGTCTCTGAGACCTCAGACAAGTTGCTGACCTCCCTGTAAACTAAAGGAATTGGCCTGAAAGTCTCTGAGATTAGAAGAATGGCCCTGATGTTGACCTTCATGATATTCCTAAAAACTGGGCAGAGAAATCCTTATTCCCTTCATTTTCCTGAAGAGGAAATGGCCCCAAATGGTCTCATTTTACAGAAAAAGATAGGAGGAGGGTGGTATGTGAGCCCACCTGAGCAGCCTCTAGAGGTGGGTGTGAGCAAGGTGTTAAGAGTTGGAGGATGTGGCGGGGCTGCTTCCTCACTGAGTGTCTGCATGAGGCAAAGGGAACTCCCTCCCCAAGTGTCCCCTACCCCCACCCCCAGCAGGGTCCTCCAGGGTTGGGAACAAAGCAGGGTTGGACCCAATAAGGGGGACTTAGTCTTCATGACTTCAGTGTCATGGGAGTGTGGAAGATGAGGAAGAGAAGAGGCCAAGTCCCCAGCGAGGCAGGGTGAGATGCGCCTGAATCTCTGGGGCAAAAGCAGCCAGAGCCAATCTTAGCCGTGCCAAGGAGCTAGTGCAGCAGTGACTGCTTGGAGCTCTACGGGTCCCAGGGGTCACAGCGATTGAAGGCTAAGTTTTCTACTTTCACAATGGGGTGTAGGCCTTGTGGGGTGGAGGGGAGGCTGGTGGGCTAACCCTGTCCTGGATTCTTCCCCTGGACTGCATATTCACACCCTGAGCTCTGAGAAGCCCCTGGGCAGAGCAGCCCCAAGGGTCCATTAGCTGCCAAGCCAAAGCCTTCTACAAAGGCTGCTGATGATTGTGGGCATCTCCAGGGCAACCCCATGAGTGAGGAAGACCCTTTCCCTGAGGATCCCACAGAACTTCCTGACCCTGTGTGAGCCTGGCAGAATGGTATCATCGAGTATGTATCTACAAAGTCTTTACTGAAAACCAACAGGGAAAGGGACTGGGGGTGGGGGGTCCCCAGGGGGGTCAGGGAGGATGGGCACTGGGCCCTGGCTCTGACCAGACACTTTGGGCACAGTCAGACTGGCTGTCTCTACAGGGATGGGCATCCAGAGTCTTGGCCTGGGGCTTTCCCCAAGTCTTCCTTCCCTGAGCACCCTCTGCCCCTGGCCAGGGTTGTCTCTTGCCCAACGCCATCCCCATCTGTGAATGTGCCTTTCTAGCAGCATACATCCTGCCTCCCTCCCTGGGAAGCTGGTCTGGTGTTCTCTGGCCTCAGTGGTCCCTCCTGCCTCCTCTGCTGCTGCTGAGCAGCCTTCCTGGAGGCCAAGGCTGTGCCTCTGCAGGAGTGGGGGAGGGCAGACTGCAAGTGCTGCATGAAGATTAGAGGGTCATCAGGTAAAGCAGCGTCCGGCTCTGGGATGACCAAGAGGCTGCTGCAGGGATGAGAAGTGCTTCTGATCTGGGAGGAGCAGGGGCCAAGGCACAGAACCAATGAGAAAAATGATGGCTGGGTGCTTGTTGGAAATAGCAGTGATATCACCCATCAGCGCCAAGGAGAGAATAGGCTGTGAGCCACACCCGCCTGCTGCCATCTGCTGCAAGCCAGGCTCCAGCCCAGCCCCCAGTCTGGGTCCTATGGGGTGGGGGGGGTGGGGGGAGGGAGTAGGTGGGGTCCTACTGCCCTATCGAGAAGAGGCACATGAACATCTGGTCACATGATGGATGGACAGTATTAACTGTCCAGGTCACAGAGGTCAGGCAGGAGTATTTCCAGGCCAGAGAAACTGAGTCCTGCAGCAACCCATACAGAAGTGGGAAAAGTATGTGTGTGTGGGGGGGAGGGGGGGTCCTAGGCTTGGATCTCCTCCTGCTTTGGCCTCTGGACCTGTGGAATCAGAGTCCACAGCAGGTCCCTGGAGAAAGTTCTTGGAAGTAACTGCCCCATGACAGTTCTTGCTGCCCCCTTGGACAATTCTGACCACACAGGCAGGGGCGCTGGCTGGCTGATGGCCACACAGGATACCTGATTGTACTGGGTGGCCCAGATTACTACCTGAGAGCGTGGAGGGACCTCTGAGGTCAAGAGGGCAGGGACCTGCCTAAGCTCACATGGGTGGCAAGAAGCGTCCTGACCTCTGAAGTCTGGTCCTCAGCCCCAAACTCAGCTCTCACTCTCTCTCTCTCTCTTGCAATCATGTCAGTCAGGTACGACATCTAGGCCATGGCAGACAGTCTCAGCTAGGGCAGGAGTGATCCAACTGTCTGGTACAAAGATCCAGAGGAAAGCCAGGTCTTGTCTTCCATCTCTAGTCAGTGACCCTTTGTAAAGGTATCATCCTGACAAGGGCTCAGCTTAAGCCAGGAAAATAAGCATCATTTTTCTATTATACAACTCATCCAAAAGCAGCAAAAGACCATTGAGAGTATGTTCTTTAGTCTACTCTGTCCACCACTGGTCTAGCTAATATGAGCAGTCCCCTCTAGAACACTCCATTCTCCAGGGGATGACAGGTGGCTAACAAGATTAACAAGCAGAGAGAGGGAGAAAAAGAAATGCAGGAGACTCACGTAATTTCCACGCAGTCTTGGTAACAACAGGGGTCGCCATTTTTGTAGTGAGTTCCTTTCAGTTGGCGTGCACCCCCAAAGCAACCACTTCCCTGGTTGGGGTGGGGGAAGAACCCCCCCAGACTCAAGTTTCAAGTTGGAGCGTAGTTTCGACACATCCAGGCAAAGACAATTCTGCTTTGTGGCCCTTTGCTAAGTCCTGTTTTATAACATCCAAGCAAGCAGTTTGTGTTTTGCAGTATACATCCCAGACCATGGAGAATCAGTTTTGGCCCATTGTAAAGTTATAGTAATCTGAAAAGGGAAAAAAAATATCACTTAAATTAATCTGACAAAGTATAAGCAGGGACAAGAGTTCTTGATTTAAAGAGGAACCCCCCCCCCCCCCAACTAGCATGTGTATACCAGTCTCCTTAATAAAACCTTTGGCTGTGGAAAGAATAAGGGAGTGTGCCAGGTGCTAACATTACTGGTTTTCAAGAGTGGCACCTAGAGAGTGGGTTCTCTTAAATATGATCATTTTGTTGAATAAAAGATAAAGTGGATGCTTGTGAAGTATTTAAATTGACTATAAAGAGACAGTTACACAATGCTTGTTTCCTAAGATGAAATGTATTCAGGGAAAGGCCTGAATTTTACTATGACATAATTCAAATCACCACAGAAGTATCACCCTACTCCTCCTTTGCAAATTAAGTAATGTTTCAAAATAAGACTGCCAAACCTCTGCCAGCCCACCCAACACTAAGCAGTTAGGAGCAGAAAGACCTTTCTCAGGGGGCTGTTTCAAAGTTAGATTCCAAGGGCATGAGAGGGGCAGGTCATAGAAGGAATCATAATTGAATCCTAAGAATATCTCTTCATAACAGAACTAAGAAAGTCCCATTCTCCCACATCATCCATTTCCCCTTTACTTGGAACAAGTGGCTAAACACTCTAAACTTGAGGTCTCTCCGGGCAGTCTCTGGACACACCCCAACCACATCTCACCGCTCCTTCACCCTCCTTGGGCCGCTGAGCTCATTCAGTGTCCTTTGCTTTCTCCTCCACAATACTCACCATTTGCCCTCCCTCCTTTATCTGCTCTGGGCCACTCCTCTGTTCCCTTCTTTCCTCTCAGTCCCTACTGCTCTTCCCTACCTTCTTTGCCCTTCCTCAGTCCTGGCTGTGCTTCCCTCTTCCTGGTCCTTTGCATTTGGCCGCCTCTCTTCCTCCTGTCCACTTCTAATATGCCTCGAGTCTCCCATCTTATTGCTTCTTCCATTTCCCCGTCTATACCCAAGTCTCTATCCTGCATCTCTGCATTCTGCCCTCCATCCTTGCTGAACCTCTTTTCTGTCTCCACACGATCTCCATCCTTTCCATCTCCACTCCGCCTCCATCCTTCACTCCTTCCACTCATCCCCTCACTGTCCCCTCCATTCTGACCCTCGGTTGGCTTCATCTTCTTCCTCTCATGCCCATCCTTTCTCTCTTCAGTCTGGGCCCTCACTGTCCTCTTCCTGCCCCAGTATTTCCATCCTTCTGCCCCCCGACCCTCCATTCTATTCCTTCATCCTTCTGCTGCCTCCATTGCAGCTCCCCATTCACCCATCCTTCTGCCCCCCAGTTCTGCCCCCTGGATCCTCCATTGCAGCTCCCCACTCACCCCATCCTTTTGTCCCCCAGACCCTCCATTGCAGCTCCCCATTCACCCATCCTTCTGCCCCCCAGTTCTGCCCCCCAGACCCTCCATTGCAGCTCCCCATTCACCCCATCCCTCTGCCCCCCAGACCCTCCATTGCAGCTCCCCATTCACCCATCCTTCTGCCCCCCGACCCTCCATTCCAATCCCAGGTCCCCCAGTTCTGCCTCTCTCCTCCCCTTCTGCCCCCTCCATCCCGTCCCCCAGTTAAGGGTCCCTCTCCCTCCTCCATGCCCCGTCCCCCCATTTTCGGCGCCCGGCCCCGCCCC
This sequence comes from Macrotis lagotis, assembly GCF_037893015.1. Classification (NCBI taxonomy): domain Eukaryota; kingdom Metazoa; phylum Chordata; class Mammalia; order Peramelemorphia; family Peramelidae; genus Macrotis; species Macrotis lagotis. The sequence goes on along the minus strand of NC_133658.1, from coordinate 40,974,277 downwards.
CTGGGGGCCCCCTCCTTATTCTTCCCCCTCCCCCGGGCGCGCGCCGTTTCCGTTCCTCCCGGGCCGGGGGTTGGTGGGAGCGGGGCCGGGCCGGGCCGGGCCGGGCCGGCGCCTGCCCTCGGCCTCTGTGGGCGCCCCCGGCCCCGGCCCCACGGCCCGAGGAGGCCCGGCCGCTCCCCGCCCTGCGGGCCCGCAGCGCCCCCAGCCCTCGCCCCCTCCCACACCTGCGGCGGCGGCGGCGGCGGCGGCGGCTGCTCGGACGCTGAAGGGTCCGCTCCCAGCGCGGTGCCCACCTGACTCCATCCTCCGATCTGATTGGCCGCTGCTTGACAACCGACCCTCACAACAAAACCTCCGGCCTCCGTCCCCGCCTACCTTTGCCCTTAGGCCAATCAGCCACCGCGTAGGCCACGCCTCCAGGAAATCTTCACCAATCAAAACAGACCCTGATGCCTCTCCGCTTCATCCCTGCCCCTCTTTCACTTATTTCGACTAATCACAGTGAAAGGTTGTTTGAGGTTCCTCCCCTGGCCCGTGGTGAACCAATGTATGGCTGCGATTTATTAAGTCCCGCCTCTACCTCGGAGCTCCATCCCTCCCCGTCTCTCCTCCCGCCACCTTTCTTCCCATTCTCATTTACGTTTGAAAAACTGCGGCACGCCTCCAACAACGTCCGCACCAATCCCCTTAGCAACCATCCGGGTGACAACCAATGACAGATATTTTTGTTGAGAGGCCGATCGCTCCTCAGCCAATAGAAAGCATTCTGAAGAGACCTTGGAGGCCACTGAGCTGCCATATTGCTTTTGGGCAAGTCTGGACCCAGACCTTTCCCCGCCCCCATCCTTAGTGTCCCAAACGGGCCCGGTCGGATTTGAGAGCCGCGGCGTCCACAAGGCCAGGCCCAGCGTCCGGCCCGAGGTCGTGGAGGAGAAGGCGAAGCAGGGAGGCCCGGGCGGCGCCCATCCTCCTGCGAGCCCCGAGGAGGAAATGGAGCAGGCGCGGGGGGGCGGGCCTTCCGCCCACGTGGCCGCTGCGCCGGGGCCTGCGGGGCGCCTGGGCCTGAGAGGGAGAGGGCGAGGGCAGAGTGCGAATCCGCCCCCATCCCCGGGTCCGCACGAGCCGTGTGACCGCGCCCGGGTCACGGACCCCGGCCTGAGGCGGGGGCCCGGCCGTCATCGGCAGCATCCTCAGGGACTGCATAAAAACACCCGTAAAACGGTTTAAAAAATGGCAGTTTTCTCCCCACCACCAAGCATTTATAAGGGCCTCGCCCCGTTTGGGTCAGGAACGTTGCTAAACACTGAAAATTCAAAGGCAAAAGTGAGGAAAAGAAAGTCTGTGGGATTCCCAGGACGTAAATCTGCCTTCCAGAGGCTTGTTTTCTAAGGAGGAGACGGGTGAACATGCATTCACATGTATATACACATGCGTGAGTAGATAGACACATAAACATACCTGTATAATTACCCCGGTGCATTTTCTCGTACATGTTATATATTTACTTATATTAACACACTATATACTGCCACATATTGTCATTTTTGTTATTATATATAATATACCGTTATATCTACATTATTGTTTAGGACCACGGCATGGAGTGCCACGAGAAGCGGGTGGCTGTGCTGGGTCAGCAGCCTCCCTTGCTCCAGAGCCATCTCCAGTGCTCGCATACAAATGAGGATGACTGGAGCCGGCCCTGGATGGGAGGCACTCAAGGTCACACAATGAGTAAGTGTCAAGAGCCTGGGTCTGCGCAGATTGGCACCATTGTACCATCTGGCTGGTATTGCAGTAGTCTGGTAATAAAGATCTGAATTAGGACTGTGTTGATCAAAATGTGAATATAGAAATGTCCAGATTGGGCAGTAATAACTGGATATCTGTGGTGACCCCAGGGTTGTGAACCCGGGTAACTGGAAGGATGACAGTAACCTTGATAATGACAGGGAACTTTAGGAAAGTGGATGGAGAGAAGGGAAGGCACAAGCAATGAGTTCTGTTTTAGACATTTTTAAAGTTTAGATAGCCTTTTTTAAGTGTCCAATAGATGATTCAGTTCTGAAATGCAGCAGAGAGATTAGGACTGGATATAAAGATTTGAATAGAAATAACAATTGAACCCTATGGGAACTGATGTGGTGGACAGTTAAAATGGTGTAAAGAGAAAAGAGAGTATAGAACAGGATCTTGGGATTTACTCACAGTAGTAGATATGAAATGCACAATGAATTTGAAAGGAAATTTGAGAAAGGATTAGGTGAAAGGGGAACTAGGAAAGAGAAGTGTTTTAGAGAGAAAATGAGAATCCTGGAGGAGATAATCAACAATCAAATATAGAAAGGTTAAAAAGAATGAGGACAGGGAAGAGGAAATTAGATTTATCAATTGAGAGATCATTGGTAACTTTGGAGGGAGCAGATTCAGTGGAATGAATCAGCAATCATATAGCACTCCTTTCTTCAAAGAAGACCATGACATAGGGGACATGATGATGACATGACATACAAGTGAATTAGACTCAAGCAAATAGTTACCCTGCAAAATCACCAGCCTCATCTCCTCCAGAGCCAGCTGGGTCCAATGACCAGATAGAGATCAGGATAACTGGAGATGGTCTTGGTTGCAGTGAGAGACCTTGGCTTTTTAAAGCTGGGTCTTTCCCAGATCATGGTTTGACAGAGGCCATGCCTATTCAGTCATTAAGGTGCAGGGAACTATGACAAGAGCGAAAGAAAGAAGCACTGCAGAAAGATTACCTTTTTAAGATTTCCTAAGAAAGAGAGTTGAGACCATGATAGTTGGCAGGGATCATGATCTGATAGTGAGAGTTTTTTTTTTTCTTTAGGGTTCTGGGAGCCTTGGGCATGTTTGTGGTGAGCAGGAAAGAAAACAGTAGATAGAAAGAACTGAAGAAAAGAGAGAGGAGCAATGTAATGGATGAGACAGTATGGCATGGGATGGAGGACACGTATAGAGAGGGCCTTGGTGAAAAAAGCTCCTTTTTTTTTAAACAGATTGGAATAAAAGGGTAGGATGGGGTATGGGGTCTGATGTAAAGGAGTTAGGAGATGGGGAAGGATTATTAGGTGGGAAGAAGGGAAAGGGATTTCTTGATGAATGACTTTGACTTTTTTTCAGTAATTCAGGGGCTCAGCTAAGAGAGTAAGGGGAAATAGGTACTATGGAAGCCTAGAGGAAAAATAAGAAATTTTGGAACAGCCTTTATGAAGAATGGGATAGAGGATTATGGAGGATTAAAAGAATTGTTTTTCAGAGATTATACAATTGAGATTTGATCATGTAGATTTGTAGTAGGCCTAGTGAGTACAATTGCATAATATATATATTATGTGTACATAATACATTACTGAGGAGTATACATTACTGAGGAGTGGAGGAAGTGGTTCAAGGAAATAAATCCAGGGTTAGGTTCTGACTGTTCTTTAACTAAAAAAGGGAATAAAGGACTCAAGTAGGAGATAGTTCAACTGGGTCCCAAAAGTTAAGATTGAGACAGAAGGAGAAGATACCAAAGAGGGAATCATGGCTCGGCAAAATATAACCAAAATATATCTAGTATGTAACAGTTACCATTCCTTCGGTGAATAGGTTGGATTATAAAGTCACTAAAGACAATCTCAATGATAAATTTTATGATTCTGTGATACCAAAATGGGAGAGATTACATGCCAAGGTGAGGAAAATATGAGACAGAGAGAGAGATTATGATACGAGATTGTGATCAGATAAAGGATTTTCTGAGTTTTTAATCATGGAAGCAGAACTCTTATGGATAATGGCTACATCAAGGAATTTGTCAATCTTGGAAGGTCACTGAGTTGGTTGTGGAAATTGATTGGAGCGAGGAAATAATAAGTATTAAGTATTATATGCAAGGCACTGTATTAGGCACTGAGGCTACAGGATCAAAATGTGAACCCTCCACTGAACTCATTGAGAAAGGAGGGAAGATATCCTAGAGATTAGTAAAATAGTCACTTGCATCTGGATAGCACTTCAAGGGGGGAGAGGTTGCTGAGTGATGGGAATGTCTGTCAATGATTGCAATGGATAAAGCAAGATATATTTTTTAAAAAATTTCAAATTATACATGAAATTATTTTAGAGGGGAAAATGGAGGGGGGAAAAGCCCTTAAGAAAAACTTGGAAGGAAAATTTAAAGTTTTTACAATAAATACAAAACCTTGCAAAAGTTAGAATTTTATCAAATAGAAGTTGGTGACTCCATGCGACAATCAGACATATCAAAACAAAGTTAAAAGCCTGGGAGAAAAAGAGAAGAAAAATGTAAGTTAATTCATGAAAAATAACTGGTCAGAAAAATAAGTCACTGTATTTCTTGGTAATTATGACAAAACCCCCCCAAAAAACTAACCCCAAACTCCTGTAAATCACATTTCAAGAAAGCATGAAAGTAAATTGCCTAGATCTCTTAAAAGTAGATGGCAAAGTGAAAATAGAGAGAATCCACTGGTCATATCCTAAAAGAAATCCTCCAAAGGCTCTCAAGATTCCCATAGCCAAAACCAAGAACTTCCAGATCAAACAAAAAAATAGTGTTGTCAGAAAGAGTTCAAATACCAAGGAACTATGATAGTCAAGTTTGCACTGGATGTATTATTAGTGTTAACTATAAAAGAGCATAAAGTTTAGAATATAATTTTCTGAAAAGCAAAAGATAAAGGCTTACAAGCAAAAGTAATTTACCCAGAAAAACTAAGTATAATCCTGCAGAGAAAAAAATTAATCTTTAATGAAACAAGATTTCTGAAAATTCCTAATAAAAAGATAAGTTAAGAGAAACCAACAAAGCAGATTCAATGAAGGGATCATACAAAAATAAAGTTAAGAGGGCAGCTAGGTGGCGCAGTGGATGGAGCACTGGCACTGGAGTCAGGAGTACCTGAGTTCAAATTTGACCTCAGACACTTAATAATTACCTAGTTGTGTGACCTTGGGCAAGTCACTTAACCCTATTGCCTTGCAACCCCCCCCAAAAGAATAAAGTTAAGAGTACTGATATGGAGGACACTCCTACTCACTCTTTTTTTCCCTAAACATAGAGGGGTAAGGAGCCTGAGGAATAGAGAAAAAGGAAAACATATGTTGTAGGAAAGTGGAAAATTAATCATAACTACGAATATAAGTGGGATAAATATCCACAAAAGGAAGACTATAGTTGACTTGATTAGAAATATCAGCCAAAAGTTCTTTAAAAATATGGAGTTAAAATATGGGATCAAAACAACAATAAAAACTATTATTTTTCAGCTCAACTAAAAAAAAGAACAGATTCATGATCTCAGTCAAGAAAGCAATAAAAATAGGCCTGATTAAAAAAGAGAAACAAGGACACTACATTATTCAGAAAGGTATAATTCGGACAATGAATATAAATATATATGTATCAAAATTTGTGGTATGCAACCAAAGTACTGCTTGGGGAAATGTATATCTCTAAACATTTTCCTCACTGAAATAAATAATTGATAAAATTAGGCATGCAATTAAAAAACCTCTAGAAAACCAACACATTAAAAACTGATTAAATATAAAAATAGAAATTCTTATTGAATTGAATTTTTATTTTTCCAATTACATACAAAGATAATTTTCAGCAATAAATTTTCATAAAGTTTTCAGAAAATAGAAATTCTTAAGATCTGAGTTCAGTCCTCTCAGAGGGTCTAAGGAAGAGTTTTCTTGATCCAAGTATATCACTAACAAGGCCCATTGCCTAATGTAATGGAAAACTGGTCATTTGTGTGGTCAAATATAGCTCTGCCCATAATTCTCTATGTCCCTTAAGGATGTATTCAGGGCTGAACACATATAAACATAATCCACTGTTGAGTTGGTATTTGGTGATAAGAGGGTGATCTTAGATGCTCAGGGGCAATCCCAGATGCTCAGGCTTAGTTTTAATGAGAAAATGGAGTAAGGATAATGAAGTAGTCTTCAGATAAAGGGAAACCATGTTCCTGATGATTTTTTAAAAAAGACTATCAACTTAAATAATCATATGAGTCCATATGCAAGGGTAGGATTAGGAAGACATGACCCTGGAGTTCTTGGAAAGGTCATTGCAGCCTCAATGGAGTTGTAAAGTTATCTAAATGTGTCTATGGTGTGTCCAGAGACTATCACGGTGACCACATGGTGGTCATGCACCCAGGCTGGGAAGCTAGTGATTGATAAGAGGTGTCTAACTTTGAACACTAGATAAGTACCTTGGATCTTATCAAATCCCAGTGGAGTTGATAGAGAAGGGGGTGGGGTGGGGGACAGGATAGAGGGAAAGGCTTAGTTTTTGTTTTCAAAATCATTAAGATTAGCACCAGGAAAAACTATGGAATGGACAAAATCTCCCTTCTCTACTAGTTTAATTACACACACACACACACACACACACACACACACACACACACACTCAAAGCAATGACTGATCATCTACTATGTGGAAAGCATCATACTAGGAGATAGGATGGCTCAGACTAAAAAACAGTGTTGGTTTTGAAAACTCATTTTTTAGTGAGATCTGGAAGGAACATGTGCACCAATAATGCCTAATATTAGTCAGGGGTGCAACTAGAACAGTGGTCAGACTGAATGCTTTAGGAATATCTGAGGAAAAAAAGAAGACCAAGGACAGGGTGAGGGGGCTGGTGCTTGGACTTCTGAGAGGCGGCAGCATCTGAACTAAACTTTGAAGAAATAAAGGGACTGGGAAAGGCAGAGATTAGGAGGAAGTGAATTTCTAGCATGAAGCACAGCCTAGGAGAAGGCATAAGGTTAGGAGTTTAAAAGTAACCAAGTTCAGAGATGAGGTGTCTGGTTGCCCATCACCAAACATCTGCCTGCAAGGTGGTAGGCATCTTGGTTAAATTGGGGGGATACAAAGAAAGGAAAAAAATAATTCTTGCTCTATTTGGAAATACAACATGCAAACGGTTGTCTACAAACCAGTTCTTCTATTCAGCATAAATTAGGGATAATCAACAGAGGAAAAGTACTAACATTCAAGGAGACTGGGGAAGGCTTCTTGAAGAAGGTTGGAATTTTAGCTAGTTATTAGATATTGAGACCAATCTGAATAGACAGAAGAGGATGGATATGAAAGTTATTGTGGGGGTGAACCAATAAGATATGGGAGGTCATCAGACATGGATGATGGAGAGGTAACTCAAAGATTATGAGTCTCTGTGATGGAAGGACAAGGTTTAATGGCAGAGATAAGAAAAAAAGATTGCTCCATAGGAGATTAGGAGTTAGCAACCCAAGTTCATACAGTCTCAGACTCTTAAAAGCTATGTGATGAATCATTTAATCCCCTCTCAGACTCAGGTTCCCTATCTGTAAAAGAAGGAATTTAGACTCAATAATCCCTTTCCAGTTCTAAATTCTATGATGAGTTTATCTTTGAACATACTACATTTAAGTTTTTGGCAGAATCCAGGACTTAACACAGAGATTAGTAGAACCTAATCTATATTTGTTGTTTGAAGAAGTTCCTAGAAGAGATTTTCTGTAGAAGGCTAGTATGGAATTAAAATTGGAGAGAAATTAGAAAAGGTTCTGTCTAGAGAAGCAAATTGTTATCATAGGAAAAGATGAGACCCCCAAGGGAAAAATGTGTATAGAGAAAAGAGAAGTGGATTTAGGGCTTAACCCTCAGGACAGAGGAGGGATAATGAACTTTATCAAAGGTAGAGCAGGGAGACAAAGTACCTTAAAGAAGTGGATGTCATAGAAAATAAAGGAGAGCACATTCAGGAGGAGGAGGAATATGGTCAAGCTATCAAAGGCTACAGGAAAGTCAGGGAAGATGGAAACTGAGAATACAATTGCATTTAAGCAGATCATTTATATATTTTGAGATGAGTAGTTTCAGTGGAGTGATTGATTTGGAATCCAAATTGCAGGGTCAAAGGTAATGAGAAATTAGAGGTGAGAAATATAGACTACTCTTTCTAGGATAATAGTTGGGGAAGGGAAGAGAGGCAGGGAAGTTGAAGGGAAGAGACAATTGAGGAGGGGGTGTAGGTAGACTCAAGTTGTTTAGGGATAGGCCAGGCAAGATCTGACCCTGTTAAGTAGACAGTGGGGCAGGAGCCAGTAGAGAGGAGGATATTAAAAATCTAAATCTATATCATTTATAGAGTGCTTTAAAGTTTGTAAAGCAGTGCAGATAGATTTACATTTGATTTTCATCCCCAAAACAACCCTGGGAGGTGAGTGCTCTATTATCTCTCTCTCATAGAAGAGGAAGCTGAACTTGAGAGAGGTTGAGTGGTTCTCAGAATTCCACAGCTAGGAAGTATTTTAGGCACAATTCAAATTTAGATCTTCCTGACTCAAGTCCAGAATTCCAATATAACCTCTGGCCTGCATAACTGCAATGACCTTCAAGTCTTTGATCCATATTCCATATGGGGTTGCCAAACCCTAAAAAGTATTTCTTGATTTAATCAGTTTCCATTGGCTCCTTATAATTTCTAGGAAGAAATAAAATCTTTTTTGTCTTTTAATACTTTTATATTTTAAAAATATTTTTAATATTCATTTTAAAAAAATTTGAGTTCTGAATTCTTTCTTCTTTCTACTCTTCTCTCATTTACTGAGAAAGCAAGAAATAAGATATCCATTATACATATGTATTCATGAAAAGCGTATTTCTTTCTTAGACATGTTGCAAAAAAAAAATAATGCTTCAGTTTTCATTCAGATTCCATCGGTTCTCTCTCTGTGGATGGATGGCATTTTTCATCAAAAGTCTTTGGCTTTATCTAGGATCATTGCAATGATCATAATAGTCAAGTAATTCTACTGATCATTTTACAAAATGGCTCAGTGACAATGTTCTACTCACTTCATTCTACATGAGTTCATATCAATTCATAGTTCTCATCTCATTCTGTATCAGTCTTTCCAGGTTTTTCTTATAGCATAATAGGATTCCCTCACAATCATATACCACTAATCAGCTAATCTATAGTTGATTCTCTCCCTTGATTTCCAATTTTTTGTCACCACAAAAAGAGTTGCTATATTTTTGAACTTAAAAGTTCTTTTCTTTATCCTTTGATCCCTCTGGTATTCAGATGTAGAAGTGATACCACTAGATCAAAGGGCAGGCACAGTTTTATAACTCTTTGGGTATAGTTCCAAATTGTTTTCCAGAATGGTTAGACTCAGTTTCAACTTTACCAACAATGCATCAGATTCTCAATTTTTAATTTGCATTCATCTAATCAGTAGTGATTTAGAGTATTTTTCCATCTAACTATAGATATCTTTGATTTCTTTTGAAAACTGCCTGTTCATATCCTTTGTCAATTAAGGAATGACTCATATTTTTATATATTTGCCACAGGTCCCTAATATCTCTCTCTCTCTCTTTCTCCAGTTTTCTACTTTCTTTCTAATCTTAATAGTTATGTTTATGCAAATCCTTTAAGCAAAATTATCCACTTAAACATGTTTTATTTTGATTATAAATTCTTATCCATAAATCTGACAGGTACAATTTTCCATCTGCTACTAATTTGCTTATATCATCACCTTTTATGTCTAAATCATGTATCTATTTTGACCTAAATGTATAATGTAAGATGTTGGTCTATTCCTAGTTTCTGCCAACCTGTTTTCCATTTTTCCTAGCAACTTGTCAAATAGTTGAGTTTTTGTCCTCAAAGTCTGGATCTTTGGGTTTATCAAATACATGATTGCTTATGGTCATTTGCTACATGTGCATTATGTGCCTATTCTATTGATCCAATCACTCAGTTTCATAGTAAGTACCAGATTTGTTTTCATGATTACTGTTTTATAATATAATTTAAAATATTATACTTTTAGGAAGGCTGGCTTCTTTCACTCCATTAATCTCGTTATTCTTAACCTTTTATCTTCCAGAAAAATTAATTTTTCTAACTCTATGAAATAATTTTTGGTAATTTGATTGGTATAACATTGAATAGTAAATTATGTTAGGTAGAATTGTCATTTTTGTAATGAGAAATTAGCATTCCTACAATTATTTAATCTGTAATTGTATGAAGTGTTTTGTAATTTTGATCATATGCTTTCTGAGTTTGTCTTGGCAGGTAGACTTCCAAGTATTTTAAATTATCTACAACTACAGGTTCCTTGGAAGTCATATCTTCACTCTCAGTTGGTAAAACAAAGCGATTTATCACTTGCATAGGATCACTTAGATAGGTACCAACAAAGCTTGTACTGGGTCCTGTGGGGTCTGGGGAATTGTCCTCACCCTTTCCTACTAACTCAGTGATTCAGCTCTGGTTCACATCTGCAACCAAGTTTAAAACTATGAAATTCCTCTGGATTCCAGAAACAACAGAGGGCACCCCAAATTTCTCTAGGTATCTCTGTAAGAGAATTCCAATTGGTCTGAACTCATCCCTCATGAGAGCAAAAAGGCCTAATTCAAAAGAAAGAAAACAGAATCAGGTAGACCCTGAATATTTGGGACTCTAGTTCCAAGTCATTAAGAATGAAAATTCGGAGTTCTAGACCAGTAGGCAGTTACTTGAGCTCAATAAGGCTATCACAATAAGACAAACAATCTATGTCTGATGAAACGGGAAAAAGGGGGAAAAAAAAGCCACTTTGAGGTTCTGTGCATTCTAGGAACTAAGAGTTGTATGACTTTGAATAAATGAGTATGGTGATATAACAGAAACTGGTCTAACTTTTAAGCAAACACAGTGAAAAAAAAGACTTTAATTGCAGTCTAAAATAAAAGGGGGGGAAAATGCTAAATTTTCTCAATTAGATCCCTGAAATTAAGTTATTTGGTAATGAGAAGCTTGGGTGCAGAATTTCCTTAATAGATCCTCACAAATGGGAAAGGTTTCTAATTATTCCAGATAAAGTCCCACCTTGGAACAGTGATAATTGTTGCAGTTGAGGGTAGAACTTGGTTCCCTCTTCCCTGAAGGATAAAGGAAGAATGAAATCCATTCCAGAACTTTCCTATAAACTTTCAGTTTATGGGGTGGCTAGGTGACATAGTGGATAAAGCACCGGCCCTGGAGTTCAGGAGTACCTGGGTTCAAATCCGGTCTCAGACACTTAACATGTGACCTACAATACTTTCCAGGTTAAAATGAAACTGAAATATTTTAACAAAATAAACAAATGCAACAAAACTTGTTAATATGTTGTTTCCTAAGTCAATATGTGGTTCACAGGGATCTAATGAACATCCCAAGTATAGGATGATCTTTTTTCTCATCACCATCCTTTCCTCTCTACCCTATTTTTTTCTCTCTCTCTCTTTGGAGAGATTTAATTAGCCTCCTTCTGTTATATTAATTTGCTTTTTTTAGCCCATGGGCAAAGTAATAGCCTTAAGTCCATGTGGTCTCTTTATTTTATGGAATTTAAGTCAGAAGGAAAGCTATTAATTACAATAGCAGTTAGGTGATCAAGGACAATCCTAAAAGACTTGATGAAAAATGCTATCCACATCCAGAGAAAAAACTATGGAACTGAATGTAGACCAAAGCATACTATTTTCACTTTTTAAAACTTGTTTTATGTTTTTTCTTTTTCTCATGGTTTTCCTCCCTTTAGTTCTAATTTTTCTATATAAAACCTAAAACAGATTAGGCTGTCATGGGGAGGGTGGAGGGTGGTAGAAAAATGTGGAACTTAAAACCTTAAAAAAGATATACATGGAAAACTATCTTTTCATATAATTGGAGAAAATAAAATAACATTCATTGACTGATAAAAAAAATTACAGCAACTTGGAAACCTCCAGGTAGGAAAGAATATTAACATTCAGACAGTGGTTTGACTCTCTGGCCTAATTAAAAACTTTTAAAAAATATTTTGAACTTAAATACAAAAAGATTAAATAAAAAAGCCCAAAGATATTTCCATGTACACAGCACAATGCACATAAAAGGAATTCAATATAAAATCATGAATATCCATTGTATGGTTTACTTTAAAAAACCCTATTTTTTTATGTAGTAAATGTGTAGTGTTACATATTTAAAATTTTTAAAGCTACCCAGCTTTTCTGTGCTTCCTTCTGAATTTTCTCTTCCTCCCTTCCCACCCTGTACTGGAGAAGGCCACTATTAGACACATATGCATACACACAGACACAGACACACACACACACACACACACACATTTGATCCTTCATATGTCCTTATAGGAGGCCCATCAGTTCTCAAACCTGTAGTACATCATCTTTTATCAAGCATTAGGTACTTTGAGTTTAACTTTTTCTTATCTAATCTCTTCTACTGATCAACTTTTACTTTTTTAACCAGTACCAAATAGTTTTGATGATTAACAGTTTATAGTCAATTGACTTCTGTGGATGACATTCCCTCTTCATTACTACTTTCCCCATCATTTTAGGGTTAAAATTTTAAAAAATAACTGATAGATGTCATTTAAAGTAATCAATCCTTCACTGGTAGAATTTTAAGGGAAACTCTTTTAGACAAGGATGTTTTCCAATATCCTAAACTAGAAATCTTAGCCCAAAATAGGTTAACCTTGTTATTCGATCAGTTTTACTCATGTATCCCTTGAGTGCTAGTGATTATATCTTCCTATAATGTATCTCTCTTCCTCTCATCCCCTCATTACTGAGTTTACAGATGGATGCTAACAGTCAACAAGGTGGATGTTTACAGATGCATGTAAACAGTCAATAAGAATGATAGAAATAAAACACAAAACATTCCCCCACAAAAGAACAAGAAAACAAATGACTAAGTGATGAGGCAGCTGGAGACCAAATTGCTCATATTCTTTGGATTGTAAAGAAAGCAAGGGAGTTCCAGAAAAACATCTGTTGCTTCATTGACTACAACCTTTGTGTGGATTAGAACAAAATGTGGCAAGTCCTCAAATGGGAATATCAGATCATCTTGCTTTGGAGGAACCTGTATGTTAGAACTGAACAGGGAACAATTGATTTGCTTAAGATTGGAAAAAGAATACAAGGGTCTCTATTGTCACCTTACTTATCTTATATGCAGAGTACATTTTTTTCAGACTGGGCCAAAATAAAATCTTGAATTAAGATTGGAATCAGCAATCTCAGATATTCAGATTCCACCACTCTATGGCAGAAAGTGATAAGAATTAAGAAGCTATGGCAGAAAGTGATAAGAATTAAGAAGCCTCTTGTTGAGGGTGAAAGAAGGGAGTGTAAAAGCTGGCTTGAAGCATAACATCCAAAAAACTAAGATTTTAGCAACTGATTCCATCACATATGGAGAAGAAATGAGCAGTATCAGATTTTCTATTCTTGGGCTCAAAGATCCCTGCAATGGCAACTGCAGCCATTTAGTTAAATTATACTTGTACTTTGAAAGGAAAACTATGGTAAGTCTGGACAGCATACACCTTTGCTGACAATGATCTGTAGAGTCAAAGCTATGGTTTTTGCAGTAGCAATGTCTGATTGTGAGAATTGGATTATAAGGAATGTTGAGTGCAACAAAATTGATGATTTCAAATTGTGATGTTGGAGATTCCCTTAGATAGCAAGAACATCAAGTAAGTTAGTACTTAAGGAAATTCAGGCTATAATTCATTGGAAGATCAAATATACTGAAGCTGAGTTTAAATGCTTTGGTCACATATTACTTTGCCCATGGGCTAAAGATCCTGATTGTTAAATGAAGTGATTAAATACCTAAACAACCCTATATCAGAAAAAGAAATTCAACAAGCCATCATTGAACTTCCTAAGAAAAAATCTCCAGGGCCTGATGGATTCACAAATGGATTCTACCAAACATTTAAGGAACAATTGGTTTCAATACTATATAAATTCTGGAAAAATAGGGAAGACAGAACTCTGCCTAACTCTTTCTATGAAACCAATGTGGTGCTGATACCTAAACCAGGAAGAGTTAAAACAGAGAAAGAAAATTATAGACCTATCTCCCTGATGAATATAGATGCAAAAATCTTAAATGAAATCTTAGCAAAATGATTACAAGTTATCACTAGTATGATACATTTTGACCATGTAGGATTCATCCCAGGAATGCAGGGTTGGTTCAATATTAGGAAAACTGTTAGTATAATCAATTATATCAACAAAACCTACCAGAAATTATATGATCATATCAATAGATGCTGAAAAAGCTTTTGACAAAATACTGCACCCATTCCTACTAAAAACACTAGAGAGCATAGGAATAAATTGACTGTTCCTTAGAATAATAAGCAGTATCTATCTGAAACCATCAACAAGCATTATATTCAATGGGGAGAGGCTAAAGGCATTCCCAGTAAGATCAGGGATGAAACAAGGATGCCCACTATCACCACTACCATTCGATATCGTATTAGAAATGTTAGCTTCGGCAATTAGAGAAGAAAAAGAAATTAAAGGAATTAGAATTGGGAAGGAAGAGACAAAACTCTCACTCTTTGCAGATGACATGATGGTATACCTAGAGAATTCTAAGAAATCATCCAAAAAAACTACTGGAAACAATTAACAATTTTAGCAAAGTTGCAGGATATAAAATAAACCCTCATAAATCCTCAACTTTTCTAAATATGACTAGCAAGATACAGCAGGAAGAGCTAGAAAAAGAAATCCCATTCAAAGTATCCTCAGACAATATAAAATTACCTGGGAGTCTATTTGCCAAGGCAGATTCAGAAACTTTTTGAAAACAATTATAAAACACACACAAATTAAATCAGATTTAAATAACTGGGCAAACATCAACTGCTCATGGATAGGTAGAGCTAATATAATAAAAATGACAATTCTACCCAAAACTAAACTACCTGTTTAGTGCCCTGCCAATCAAAATTCTAAAAATTACTTTAACGAGTTAGAAAAAGTTGTTAAGTAAATTCATATGGAGAAATAATAAGTCAAGAATTTCCAGGGTTTTAATGAAAAAAGTGCAAAAGAAGGGGGCTTAGCTCTACTTGATCTAAAATTATATTATAAAGCATCAGTCATCAAAACTGTCTGGTATTGGCTAAGAAATATAGAGTGGTGGACCAGTGGAATAGACTAGGTGCAATAGCAGGAAACGATTATAGTAATCTGCTGTTTGATAAACCCAAAGAGTCCAGCTATTGGGATAAAAACTCTCTCTTTGATAAAAAACTGCTATGAAAATTGGAAATTTTGTGTGTGGAAGAAACTTAGATTAGACCAATACTTCACACCCTATGCCAAGATAAGATCCAAATGGCTACAGGATTTAGACATAAAAAACAATACTATAAGCAAATTAGAAGATCAAGGACTAGTTTACCTGTCAGATCTATGGAAAGGGGAAGCAGTTTATGACTAAGGAAGAGATGGAGAACATCACTAAAAACAAACTAGATGATTTCAATTACATTAAATTAAAGGGCTTTTGCACAGACAAAACCACTGTAACCAAGATCAAAAGAAATGTAGTAAACTGGGAAACAATCTTTACAACTAATGTTTCTGACAAAGGACTCATTTCTAAAATATACAGAGAACTGAGTCATATTTTTAAAACAAAAAGTCATTCCCCAATTGACAAATGGTCAAAGGAGATGCAAAGGAAATTTACAGATGAGGAGATCAAAGCAAATCATTGCCATATGAAAAATTGCTCTAAATCATTACCTATTAGAGAAATGCAAATTAAAGCTTCTCTGAGGTACCACCTCACACCTCTCAGACTGACCAATATGACCAGAAAAGATAATGATCATTGTTGAAAGGGTTGTGGGAAATCTGGGACACTATTACATTGTTAGTAGAACTGTGAACTCATCCAACCTTTCTGGAGAGAAATTTGGAAATACACCCAAAGGGCAACAAAAATGAGCATACCCTTTGACCCAGCAATACCACTACTGGGTCTATACCGTGAAGAGATGATGAAAAAGGGTAAAAACATCACTTGTACAAAAATATTCATAGCAGCCCAGTTTGTGGTGGCAAAGAATTGGAAATTAAGTGAATGTCCTTCAATTGGGGAATGGCTTAGCAAACTGTGGTCTGTATATGTCATGGAACACTACTGTTCTATTAGAAACCAGGAGGGATGGGAATTCAGGGAAGCCTCGAGGGATTTGCATGAACTGATGCTGAGCGAGATGAGCAGAACCAGAAAAACACTGTACACCCCAAAAGCAACATGGGGGTGATGATCCACCTTGAAGGACTCACTCATTCCATCAGTGCAACAGTCAGGGACAATTTGGGGCTGTCTGCAATGGAGAATACCATCTGTATCCAGAGAAATAAATGTGGAGTTTGAAGAAAGACCAAGGACTGTTAGCTTAAATTTGGGGGGGAAAAAACCTGATACCTTATTGTCTGATCTTGTTATCTCTTATACTTTGTTTTTTCCTTAAGGATATGATTTCTCTCTCATCACACTCAATTTGGATCAATGTATTCCATGGATACAATGTAAAGATTGACAAATTGCCTTCTGTGGGGGGTGGGGGGAGGGAAGTAAGATTAGGGGAAAAACTGTAAAACTCAAAATAAAATCTTTAAAAAAAAAGATCCTGATGTTGGGAAATATTGAAGGCAAGAGGAGGAGAGGGCAGAAGATGAGATGGATAAATGTCTCTCATTGTCTTTGACACACTTGAGGAGATAATGGAGGATAGAAAGGACTTGGGTTCTATAGACCATTGAATCACACAGTCAGAGATGAATAAATGAACAAAAGTAAAGAGATGATTTGCAAATCTCCCTTTCTAGCCCCATCTTCCTGCTGGTTTCCCATTTCACAGCAACTACCTTTCAGACTTCTCAAACTAGATTTCAGTAGATATCTTAAATTCAACCTCTATGAAACATTATTTCTCCTCTTAGATGCTTCCCCCACCTTATTACTATAAAGGGCAATAATATCCTCCTGGTTCCCCAGACTCACAGCCTAGGAGTTTATAGGTTCTCCTCAATCCAGTATGTTGTCATGGTCCTATATTTGTCCACTTCTTTCCTTTGACCCCCTGTGCTGATCCTCATTACTTCACCCCTGGACTATTGCAATAGCTGCTGACCATACTGCATACCTCAAGGCTCTCCTCCAATACATTCTCCATTCAGTCACTAGTGATTTTCCTAAAGTGAATGTCTGACCAGGACGTTCTCCACTCTCCCCTCTCCCCTCTCCCCTCCAAATAAACTACAGTGGTTTCCCATCTTCTCCTGTATCAAATACAAAGCCTTCTGTTTGCCAATAAAAGCCCTTCCTAACCTCCCCCTTCTACCTTTTTCATTTGTCTTAGACCTTATGTCCTTACCCATATTCTTTGATCCAGTAATATGGGTCTTCTGGATGTTCCTTGAATAAGATTCTCCATCTCTTGGATCTGGACAAAATTTCTGTCTACCCAAGCTTGGAGAAAGCTTCCTCATCTCTGCCTACTGACCTCCCTAACTTACTTAAGTTCTAACTAAAATTCCATCTCCTAAAGGAAGTCTTTCCAACCAATTCTAGTGTTTTCCTTCTATTTATCCTGTTTCCTATTAATCTTGTTATAACTTGTATTTATTGACTTTTTGTCTCTTTCTTTACACTGAGAGTTCTTTGAGGGCAAGTATTGTCTTTTGTCTGTTTCCCCAGCCCCTTGGTACAATAGGTGCTTAATGAATGTTGATTGAGTCACTGATTCATTCATCAAATGTTAATCATACTATATTCTAGGCATTATGCTAGGTACAAGGGGAAGCACAAATAATTAAATCATGGTCTCTGCCTGTTCTCATCAAAGCTAGAAATGTATTTGGGAATCTAGAAACATATCCAATAGTTTTCAAGGTAACTCTGAGGCTTCATTTTTGCACAGGAGGAAGTCTTGGGTTCAGAAATTTGCCTCAAGATGTGGACTTGAAGAAAACAGTACATGATCATCAAATCTAAGCCTGAGGGTTATGGGAAAAGGAGGAGAAGGGGGAAAAGAGAGCTAAAGATGGGACTCATGGACTCTTAAGGATCAAAAATTTTATTGAGAAAAATTTTATTTCTAGGGAAACTGAAAGAAATACCTTATTAAAATTTCCAAAAAGGTCAATGCAGACAAGATTCTTGATGGACTCTGATAACAGATTAAAGGTGGCATTATAATTTCCATGTGATGATTGTGAGTAATGGAGAACTATTTATTGTTCAAGAGGAGGTGAGGGGCTTCCCTTCTTTTCTGCTGAAACAAGAGATATCAGACAAATACTTTCAGATACTCGATCAGACGTGGGTCCCTGTATAATTTTTCCTCCAGGGCCAGATACTTCTGTGGGGCAAGTTCCTTGTGTCTGAAAGAAGAAAAAAGACTTGAATGATAAGTTCTCTATCCAGAAGTTAGAATTGGAAGGTATTGGGAAAAGAGACCATAATGAATAGCAAGACTAACATCCTAATTCATTTGCAGAAATCCAGGTTAACAGAGCTAGAAGATATTTAAAAATTATCTAGCCCAAGCATCTCATTTCACAGTTGGGTAAACTGAGAGCTGGAGAAAAGAAAGGCTACTTCTCCAGGATATATGATGTTTTTGATGATGTTGGTCCTCCATTCTTGAAGAGGACATGACATCAGAGAGGTAATACTTAGAGAAACACATGAATTGGATTTGAGTAAGGGAGGTGCTCCCAAGTATATATATCAAACTCATGGAAGAAGAGGGTCTAAAATCCACGGCTCCCTATTTTTATCTGGTTGGAAGGTCATGAGCTAGGTTAGCCCATCCTCACCTGTTGAGTCGCTGCTCCAGAATACGAATGCGGAACATGGCTTGGGAGCAATAGGTGAGATAGGCATCTTCATCCTCCACTGTCATGGTTATCTGGTTTTCTTGATACCATTGTTGCTTCTTCTGAAGTTCCTGAGTCTCCTTTGGGTGGGTGGGGAGAAAAAGAGGAAAAACACACACACACACACACACACACACACACACACAGAGATAGAGTAAGAGACAGAGAGATGGAAGAGAGAGAGAGGCAGTGAGAAAGGTTCTAAATGAGGAATGAAGGAATTCTTTAGAATTACCTTTACAGTTTTTTCCCTCTCCTTACTCCTTTGCCTTTCTCCTTGACAATTTCAGCATAAATCTCATAGCCTGCCTACACAATCCCTCGACATTTTTAATCCTAGCAACCCCACTCTGCCATCCTACTCCAATCACATACCAACAACACGAACATGCCTTAGACCTTGTCATTGCTTAGCGCACCAGAAGTTCTAAGATGTGGAACTTTGACATTTTACTTTCCAGCCACAAACTCTTCGCATTCCATCCATTATTCAATTTATGCCTCAGGGTGACCTTCAGTCCTTTGACCAATCTCTTTTCTCCCAGTCCCACTCCCCAACTTTGCTGCCTTCCCTAATCACCCCTGAAATCATTGTTTTCCACCTTCCATCCCTATTTGATATTACCCCAGAATCCTTTGTTCCTCTAACCTACTGACATTCTTGTGATTCCTCATCTTTGGGGCACACCCACTCTGCTACTTCTCTGCTACTGATCCAAGATGGTTGAGTTTCACTAGAAGACTAATAGTTCCTTCACTTCTTTCTTTTCTGACTCCACTTCCTCTTCACAGCATCCTAATATGATTATTCCTCAAGGGTCTACTACTTTTATTCATTTTCTCTTCTCTCCACACTATGTCCCTTGGCAATCTCACTCACAAAAATTGTTTTGACTACCACCCAACTAAGTCATGGAATTCTAGGACCATAGCTCTAGGACTAGAAAGAACCCACAGGTCCTCTAGTTCAAACTCCATTTTTTATGGATGAGTAAACAGAGGTTTGAAAATACTTAAATAAGGTCATATAAGTAGTAAGTGAAGGAGATGGAATTTATTCACAGGTCCTCTGACTTCAGAGTCAATACTCATTCTCTTATGTCACACTATCCCCCTTGACTCCAAAATCTATCTCCATAGAACTTTTAGGACATCTCTCAGCTATGCCACCTCTTCCTTTTAGCCCTCTCTCCCTATTATACTTATTTTTTTCTCATTATACTGTAAGTTACATTAAATATGGGGACTATCTTTTTACTTGAATTTGTATTCCCCATGCTTAGCAAAGCTCTATCTCTGTCTCTGTCTCTGTCTCTGTCTCTCTCTCTCTGTCTCTGTGTCTATCTCCCTCAACCTCTCTCTCTCTCATTCCCCTCTTTCCCCCCCTCCTTTTCCTCTCGCTTCTCTTTCTCCTCTTTTCCTTCTCTTTATCTCCATCCCTCTGCTCTTTCTTTCCCCCCCCCCTTTTTTTTCATTCCCCGTATTGGAATCCTTCTTGACATCAAGTCTAGCACTCAGGTAGAGAAACCTGCCCAAGGCTAAACAATTAGTTCCTACCTTCTCAAAGCGGGCCTGGATGAGATTGGCCTTGTCAATGAGTCGCTGCTTGAAATCATTGAGACATTCATCTTTCAGGCGTAAAGCCTGCCATCGGGTCAACTTCTCGCCAGGAGGGAGCTGGACTAGGAAAGGTGCCAAGTAATCCAATTCAGCTTCCACCTGGCGCATATGCTCCTCCTGGGCTTGCCGCTCCTAGATGGTGGGAGAGAATGGGGGATGTTTTTATCCAGTGGTGTACCATTGGGTTCCACTAAGAAGGAAACATGCCTTGGAGGAAAGGTGGAGATGTCTTCAACCAGGATGAGAATTCAAGATTCCCAGCCCAAGAGTCAAGATCTGTCATTTCCTCATCTGATCCAGCGGTTTTCAGAGTATACAGAAGCACAGAAATTTAGCATCAAGAATGCTAAAACTAGAAGAGATTTAGGACTTAGGATTTCAGGGAACTTTATATATAAAAAACACATCTATTTCATTCCTCTACTCCACTCATTTTATAAATGAGGAGATTATGGGTAACTTGCTTAGGGTCAAAAAACACCATTTTAGAGGGCTTTAGTCTGGGAGAATAGGTCACAGTTAATTGTTACAGAAGCATGGGAAGGAAACCAAGATTTGAACTGGGTCTTCTGACCTCCTATTAGAGTATTATAGTTGCCACCCCTCAATGTTTTAATAGCCTTCTTTTATAGTTGGAAAAACTGAGGATCAGACATATGAAAGTGACTTGCACATGATTGTTGAAGGCACCAATAGAACTGGAATTCAAGTCTCATGATTCCTATTCCATCACTTGGTATCAAAGATGAGATGGTTTGTGGTTTCAGTGTTTTGGGGGAGTCTCTTTCCTTTTCTTTCCGGTATGGATACTTCATTGTGGTTATTTAATAACAAACAGTTGTCAACCTGGGGTGCTCATTCTTTCCATTAATTTGGGTCCTATTCCTCTCTATGGGAGAATGTCAGTGTGTAACTCTGAGAATATTTTGTGAAAAAGTTTATTTCTGTGTCTCTGTGTGTGCTGTAGATCCCCCCCAAAACAAAGATGACAAATAGGACACAAGGATTCCATCCTATCTTGTACTTGGTCTGAGGATTGTGACCACAACATTCCCAAGAACTACCCAAACATGTTAAAATATGATTGAGAAATATTTAATAAAATAAATAAAAATACAACTGAATTCAGATAAGATTAGGATGTGGTTTTCTAAGTTAATACCTACCCAGCAGGGATCCTTACATGCACTTTAGTAGGCTCTGTTGCCATTTGAGTTTGTCACAACTGTTATACAGAAGAAGCTTAGTCTATGTATTCATATTCCTCAATGATTTTAGAACCATTGACCTTGTCCATTTGTCCTGCTGAACCAACCCCAAGAGCTACTTAGCCTATTTGGGGGAAATCTCTTAAATTCCAAGAAATTCAGCATTCTCCTTCCCTCATTCCATTGCCTTAGAATTGGAGGATCTAACCTAAATCCTCCATGATGAATTTGTATAACTTAGGGTTAGTAAGATCAGCCTTGTCCTGAGGACCTGGATGGATATTGCTAATGCTAGACTGAAAGGCAAATGACCCAGCAGGATTTTGGCCAATTGAATGGCATTTTGCCAACCTAGGTAGTATTAGGGTTGGCAATCCAATTGCTTTTTTTCAGTCTGACAATGTATCCTCCAGTTTATCTGTTAGATCTTGACTAACTAGAAGGACATTGAAAGACAAATACATCTGGATGAAAGAATATGCTTCCACCTTGGAATAGATGGTACTCTGGAGAGAGTACTGACTTTAAAGTCAGAAGCACTAGGTTTCTCATTCTAGATACCCTTAAAAAATCATTTAATCTCCTTATGCTTCATGTTCCTTAACTATAAAAAACAAACTAGTACCAGGTTCCCTTTGTTCATAGAAATATGATTGAGGTTCAAAAATTTCCTTGATTAGATATGTAGACCTCAGGGACATTTGGAAAGGAAAATTTGAGGGTTTGTGGTCCCTGATCATTCCTGAAATAGCAAGTGACTGATGAAGATGATTTCCCAGTTGCAATAGGAGTTAAAGGGTACCCTGGCCACCCTCAGCCTGCCACCTACCAGGGCTTCACGTTGCTCCTTGCTCTTTTCATTCCTCTTGGTATCATAGATGGAGACAGTTAGATTGTGTGTGTCTTCCTCCTCCTCACGGACTTTCAGAATCTCTAGGACCTTTTTGGAAACACAAAACCTACTGAGACATTCTCTATTTTCCTAGGCTAAATCAGGAGATGGAGAAAAAACTTCTATTAGGAATGTAGGCAACAAAACATTCTAAAAAGGGAATCTATAGATTCTTCTAAATGGGATCCATAACTGCCTCATTTAAATCCAATTCATGAGGAAGTCGAGAAATCATCTCTGATGTCATTGTTCCTCTTCAAAAACCACAACATATTCTAGCCTTGACATCCTGAGGTTCTTTAAGTATGTACCTTAGCCCCATGAACCCCAATGCTACCTTCTCCCTTTCAGATAAGTGGACCATTACCTCCATTTCAGATTCCCAGACTTGATGTTTGGAAATCTTCTCTTCATTCTTTAAGTCCATCATCATCTCATATTGGAATAGCAGTTTCTTGCTTTGTTCTTGAGGTTCTACCTGGAATTCCAGAGATGATGATGAGAGAGACATCTAGATTCTAGTTCTGGTCCTCCTAGGATGAGTTTTGAGTTAAGTGTATTATGCCCTATGCCCATCCTCATTTCTGAGATCATAGATGACTAATGGTGACGCCACTAGCAGGTCATACCTGGGATGACAGATAGATGTCACTGAATTGTCACTATTCATTCCCTCATTGACTCCTGCTATTGAAATGCATGCCTATTAGGGTGGAGGAGACTGGATGGCTTATCTAATTGACCCTTTTGCTGGGTTAAATTAAGGTAAATGACATCATTTAGGTTATAGTCCTTGAGCTCCATGGAAAAGGAGCTGGACAAGAAGTTGAGGAGCTGTGAATATATTATTTCATGATTGTGATTTCAAAGGACTTTACTCTGCAAAAGAAGAAAAGAGCATGATATTTATTTCCAAAAAGAAGGTAGAATCAGGTCTGAACTACAGAATTCTGTTTATACTTAAGAGCTAGCCCAGACAGAATTTACAGAGAAGGAAAAGTATGGTCTGTTTGCCTACCTGCCTGCCTGCCTGCCTGCCTGTCTGTCTGCCTTTCTGTCTACCTGTCTTATGTATCTTTCTATTTCCCTACCTCATAGGAAACACACATTTCTGGACTCATGATGATTTTGTTTCCTTTGTCGTCCACATCATTCCTTTTTAAGAACTCCCGCTTTGAGGTGGTGATGAAATCACTCCTGCATTGGTACTGAAGCTGAATCCGCTCTTCTGAGACCACAAATACTCTCTCAGCTACATCATTATCTGCCAGCTTTTGAGGGTTTCGGCTAAATCGTTCTGTGATTTTCTAGGGGAAGAAACCAGAGTGTGGGAAATCATGGAAAGAACAGTAACCAGAGCAATTGTTGCTGATTTTTTTACATTCCTCTAACAGATTTGGGGTGATGCTTGGAGAGTAAGAACTGGGGTTTGTGGGAAGATGAAGGATTTAGGTATAGGAATCTGGGATCTCTATAGGGGTCAGAATCAGCTACCGAAAATCCACATCACTTTTATTCTTCCTTGCCTTTTTTTAACCCTCATTTTTCCTTCACTTGTGGAAAGAAGACATTGATAGTGTCAAAGTAGGTACCAGCTGAAGAAGGAAATAACAAACGACTCCAGTATCTTTGCCAAGAAAAATTCAAATGGGGTCATAAAGAATTGGATGCAACAAAGATACCAGAAGTGAAGGAGAAATGGCTTGGATCGCTGTGGTTTAAGGGGGAAAAATGACTGGTAGTGGGAGAAAAATCCTAGTCCTTGCTCAGATCACTGTAGTTCCTTCAACTGATCCACCTTAAATGTTGATGTGAGTGCCTGACAAGGTGAATAGGAACCATATTTTAATTTACACTTACCAATCATTAATGACAGTGATTAACACCCTATCCACAGAGCTACTATGAGGATAAAAAGATATTTTTAAAGAACTTTACAAACCTTAAAATGCTATATAAATTATAACTATTATTGAGTAACAATATTTACAATGACTCACTCATGTCTATAGCACTTTATAAAGCACTTTAATCACAATAACACTTTGCAGTCTGCTTTCCAAAGACCATTCAAGCAAAAGCATTGGTCACAAAGGTGAGATTAATACAATTGAAAGCAAAAAAACTGCTGAGTTAGTAAGTAAAACTAGGAGTTGACTTTATGAAAAAATAAAATAGATAAACCTTTAGTTAAGTTGATTAAAAAAAGAAAGAAAAACCAAATTACCAGTTTCAAAAATGAAAAGGGTGAATTTACCACCATTGAAGAGAAAATTAAAGCAATAATTCAGAAATTTTGCCCAACTATATGCCAATAAATTTTACAGTCTAAGTGAACTGGATGAATATTACAAAAATACAAATTTCTCAGATTAGCAGAAAAGGAAATAAAAACCTTTAACCCTTAAAGGACTCTCTAAAGAAAAATCTCCAGGGCCAGATGGATTCACAAGTAAATTCAACCGAACATTGAAAGAACAATTGCAATACTATACAAACTATTTGTAAAAACAGTTGAAGTCCTACTAAATTTCTTTTATGGTGCAAATATGGTGCTGATATCTTAACTTGGAAGAGCCAAAACCAAGAATAAAATTATTGACCAATTTCCCTAATGAATATTGATGCAAAAGTTTAAATATTAGCAAAGAGATTAGAACAAGTTATCACCAGGATAGTATATTATGACCAGATAGAATTTATACCAGGAATGCAAGGCTGATTCAATATTAGGAAAACTATCAGCATAAACAACCAAATCAATAACAAAATTATCAGAACTCATATTATCTTAATAGATGCTGAAAAAACTTTTCACACAAAATACAGCATTCATTTCTGTTAAAAACATTAGGAGCTTAGGAATAAATGGACTTCTTAAAATAAGCTAAAAGTCTTTCCAACAAGATCAGAGATGAAATGAGGATGCCCATTATCACCACTATTATTCAGTGTTGTCCTAGAAATGTTAGTTGAGTAATAAGAGAAGAAAAAGAAATGAAAAGAATTAGAATAGGCAACGAGGAAACAAAAACTATCACCCTTTATAGATAGTATGACAGCAAGCTTAGAAAATCCTAGAGAATACATTTAAAAACTACTTGAAACAACTTTAGCAAAGTTGCAAAATATAAAATAAACCCACATAAATCATCATTTCTATACATTACCAACAAAATGTAGAAGCAAGAGATAGAAAGAGAAATTTCATTCAAAACAACTGAAGACAGCACAAAATTTGTGAGAGTATACCTGCCAAGACAAACTCAGGTTACTATATAAATATAATTACTAAGCACTTTTTGCACAAATAAAGTCAGATCTAAAAACTGGAAAAACATCATTGCTGCTGGCTGTGCTGAGCTAATATAAATAAAAATGACAATTTAACTTAAATTAATAAACTTATTCAGTGCCATGCCTATCAAGCTACCCCAAAATTATTTTATAGAGCTAGAAAAAAAAAACTATTTGGAAGAACAAAAGTTCAAAAATATCAAGGGAATTAATGAAAAAGTGCAAAAGAAGGTGTTCTAGTCATATCAGATCTAAAACTTTTATAAAGCAGCAGTTATCAAAATTATTTGCTATTGGCTAAGAAATAGAATGGTTTCAGTGAAGTAGGTTAGATTCACAAGACACAGTAGCAAATAATTATAGTAACATACTGTTTGTTTAATTCAATGACTTTAGCTTCTGAACTAAGAATTCACTATTTGACAAGGCTGGATAATAATATGGTAGAAACTAGACATAGGTCAATATTTCACTCCCTATAGAAAGATAAGAAGAAAATCGGTACATAGTTTAGAGATAAAAAATGATATTATAAGTCAATTAGAAGAGTAACAAATCATTCACCTGTCCGATTAAGGAGAGGAGAATTTATAACCAAAGAAGAGCTAGAGAATACTAGGAAATGCAAAATGGATATTTTTAATTACATGAAATTAAAATTTTTTGGCACAAACAAAATTAATACAACCAAGATTAGAAGAAAAGCAATAAACTGGGAAGTAATTTTTATAGCCATTTTTCTGATTAAGGCCTCATTTCTAAAATATGTAGAGAACTGAGTCAAATTTATAAGAATGCAATCATTCTCCATTTGATAAGTGATCAAAGGGTATGAATAGGCAGTTTTCAGAAGAAGTAATTAAAGCTATATATACATATATATATATAAAATTCTCTGTCACTTAATCAGAGAAATGCAAATTAAAACAAATCTGAGGTACTAGTTTACATTTATCAGATTGATATGATAGAAAAGGGAAATGATAAATGTTGGAGGGGATGTGGGAAAACTGGGACACTAATGAATTGTTGATGGAGTTGTGAATTGATTCAACCATTCTGAAGAGTCATTTGGAACTATGACCAAAGAACATACCCTTTGTGTATACCCTTTGATCCAGCAATATCACTACTAGGTGTGTAATCCAAAGAAATCACTAAAAAGGGGAAAAGACCTACATGTACAAGAATATTCATAGTAGCTCTTTTTTTTTTTGTAGTGGCAAGGAATTGAAATTTGAGGGAATGCTCATCATTTGGGGAATGGCTAGAAATGTTTTGATATATGAATATATCAGTCTCATTTCTTCTTTTTTTCTTTTTTTGTAAAGCAATGAGGTTAAGTGGCTTGCCCAAGGCCACACAGTTAGGTAATTATTAAGCGTCTGAGGCTGGATTTGAACTCAGGTACTCCTGACTCCAGGGCTGGTACTCTACCTACTGTGCCACCTAGCTGCCCCTTGGTATATGAATATAATGGAGTATTATTGCTCTATAAGCAATGCTGAGCAGGCAGATTTCAGAAAAACCTGGAAGGATTTACATGAACTGATGCTGAGTGAAGTAAGCAGAACCAGACTATCTACACCTTAACAGCAGCATTGTGCAGTGATCAACTATGATAGACTTACCTCTTTTCAGCAATACAATGATCAAAGATAATTCTAAAAGCCTATGATGGAAAATGTCATTCATATTCAGAGAAATAAACATGAAATCTAAATGCAGATCATACTATTTTCACCTTTTAAAATTTTCTTTTTTCCTTTTTCCTTCTTGAGAATTTTTTTTTGTTCTGATTCTTTTTTCACACCATGACTCATATAGAAATACATTACCACAATTATAAATGTATAACCTATATCAAATTTTGTATTTTCCTAGGGTGGTAGGAGGGAAAGGTGGGAGGAAGAAAACTTAACAAAAATGAATATTGAAAATTATCTTTTCATATAATTGGAAAAATAATAAACAAAGAAAAAAAAATCATCAGGAGGCTAACCATTTGGTGATGCTACTAGACTGTGCTACACCATGAAACAAAGTAAAAAATTTTTTAAAAAATGACTCCTTATGCTCATGTTGTCATTTTTTACATCTACAATGGTAGTAGCAAAGCAGCAGAAAAAGGAAATGGAGGGTAAGCACAATTTTTAGACTGACTGTATTTACATTAGCTTAACTGCCAATGTTATTCAGTTTCACTTATGTCTGACTCTTCATGACCTCATTGGGGTTTTCTTAGCATTCTGGAGGCATTTTTCCATTTCCTTCTTCAGCTCATTTTACAGATCAGGAAACTGAGACAAACAAATCACCTGTCCAGGTTCATACAGTTAGTGTCTGAGGTCACATTCAAACTCAGGTCTTCCTAACTCCACAATTGATGCTCTATGCACTATGATATCCCCTAGCTATGTCAGCATGTCTAATATAATATTCTTGTCCAATGACCAATGAGAGACATACAATAGGAGAAAATCGAGGTAGGGTGGAATAAAGTAATGACAGATCCAGAATTGGAGGACTGTTATACATTAGCTGTGTCCCCTCAAATTATCTTCCCTCTTTGGGTTCTGATTTCCTCATCCTTAAAACAAAGGAAAGTAGACTTGATAACTTTTGACATTCTTTCTGACTCTAAGTCAGAATTTCATGTGGTTAATTGTAAGCATTTTGTAAATGAGGAAACTGAGGCTTAGAAAGACTGATTTTTTGCTCAAGGTTGCTAGTATGTGAAAGAACCAAGACTTCAATTCAGGTCTTCTAACACCCTCTACCATACTATAATGTGTCAATATCATCAATATCAGGCTCATTACAATTATCATTATACTTATAATAATGTCAAAGGCAAGGGATGACAGCACACTACAGGGTTAAGGAAATCCCTACCAACATGGGTCGAGGGTTTGTATCCGCAGATTTGAGGCTAAATTTCTTGTTCCGGACACCATAGTTAACATGTCGATAGATGAGGAAATCTGCCCTCCCTTCATAGTATTCAGTCATTGATCGAGAAGTCTCGCTTCTTTTCACAAGGCCATCCACTCTGGCTGTATGGTAAAATTCCATTGTGCGGTCTGTCTCTGGTATCATGTTCTTGTAGGTATGCACTAAAAGAGGGAAGTGAGATATGCAATGATCACTGTCAGAGGCCTGCTCACTTTCCTCTAGGACCTTTGCTTGGATCAGGGTATAATGGTGGATTGGAGAGACTCATTACAAAATGGAATTGTGGAGAATGATTAAGGTCTGGTGCAGAGCCATTTGGTTAACTTTGTCTCCACCTGTGACCCACTGGAGCATCAAGGCAAGCTTTTGAAATTTGGAAGGGAACTCCTGAGACTCTGTTGGTTTTTTAATCTTTTTTATATTTTAGAGCTGCTTTTTAATTCCCCTGGGGGGGGGTGAAGAGGAAGAAGGATTTTGATACATTAATATTGAATGAAGTGCTTGCTTGCAAACTCATGATCATTTGCACCAGATTCAGAACTCAGATACCTGGGAGTTCTTTAAAGATAGAGGGTGGTTCTCCAGTATGCATGAAATATGCACTAACCTCAGAATTAAGAGATTGGGGACTACAAATATGGAAAGTAGGGTGATCAGGAATTATGCTGACCCAGTTGATGAAATTATAAGACATGATCCTTTGCTTGGAGGCATCTGAGGGGCACCTCCCCACAGTGGAGAGCCTTGTTTCATTGTTGCTTATGCAGAAGACAGAGGGGACTCTTCTATTTGGCCCCAAGGAACTGAGTCTGCTTCCCACATGATTGGCAGATGAGAGTCAAGGACTGGATTCATGTAGAAGAGCCAGTCCTCCTTTCCTGTGCTGTATAAAATGAAATGACAATGCCCTCTCCAAGAATCTCTCTTTGCATTATTCTTGGCATAGTCTTGTGGAGTATAGCTAAAGGCAGGGGAGAGGGAGTGGAGAGGAACAGTAAGATTATTCGCCTCTCCGATCTCACATTTTCACCCTCAGGGGCAGTTAAAGAAGACTTTCAGAAGAAATACAAAGCAGTAGACTTATCTGGACCTATTTTAACCAGGAGGTCGTTCATGGACAATTTTGTGAACTCCAACCCTGAGTTTAGAAACCTGAGTATTGATCTTTTTGAGGGAGAATTTTCTACAGCAGAGAAGGAAGAGGATTCCAATGCAACCCGCAATGTTGGATGACTAGATAAGATAGAGATAGACCTTGTTACTTCATAGCAACAGTCAGTGACAAGAGAATTTTTTGTTTAACATCCTCCAGAGAGTGTTTTCCTTTCAGATGTAGTCTAATGGGTCATTTGAGCACTTCATTGTGTTGTTTCTGTATAGGTTCTGTACTGCTTTTCTGTATTCCTTTCTATATTATGCATACTCTATAGAGTGAAATAAGAGACTGCCCTGCCTCTAATATACTTTGATAATCTTTAATGCCTATTTAGGATATGGGGAGTGAGTTACCCACATAGGGAAGGTATTTAAACATGAGTTATATCATGAGTTTATTTAGAGGTTGTCCTAGAAAACTCCAGATAAGACTTTATATATCATGAGTATATTTAGAGATTGTCCTAGAAAACTCCAGGTAAGACTAATTTACCAAATGATATAACAGGGACACAACAGTACCTTGTGTCATCTCAGCTATGAACTTTCTGGATCAAGTTTCCAGGATTAGATTTGGTTCATGGGTCAAAGAAAAGAAGAACCTCTGTTTCTCAGCTAATGATAAGAGATTCTTGAGCCATGACAAGACTACAGAATTGAGAAGACCTGCCTTGGCAATTCAAAAGTCAGCCAAAAGATCTGATCATTTTAGTTGCCAGCAAGTTCAAAATGAATAAGAGGTATAATGTGGCAGCACTCAAAAGAGCTAATGAGATATCAGGTTGCATTAGTGAGGTATTTATTTAATGCTATATATAAAATATATATGAAATACAATGAGTATGTGTACTAATAGAAAGCAGAGCCAAAATGGATAGAGCTTTGGACTTGAAATTAGGAAGACTTATCATGAGTTCAAATTCAGCTTCAAATATTTCCTGTGTGACCTTGGGTCACTGAACCTTGTTTTAACCTTAGTTTTCCTCATTTGTAAAAAATGAGCTGGAGAAGGAAATGGCAAAGCACTCTGGTATCTTTGCCAAGAAAAATCCCAAAATGGGATCATGACATAAATGATGCAACAACAACAAATTAATGCTGAGTGCAATGTCTAGATGGACTTACCATCCACTTTGTATTGGTTTGACAGCATTTTGAATACCATCTCCACTTCTGGAAAATGTATTTGAGGAGGGATATTAACAACCTGGATCATATTTAGAAGTAATCCTCTAGTATGGTAAGGAGGAATTCAAGATCTTGCCAGCCAAGGAACTACAATCATGGAATTTTAAAGCTGGAAATGAACAAAGTGTGCATCTAGTTCAACGAATGAAGAAACTGAGGCCTAGAGAGTGGAACAGACTTGCCTAAGGTCATGAAGAAGCAGAGCTGGGCTTTGAAATCAAGTCTTCTGACTTTTGAGATGGTTGACCCAGAAGAGAATTTTTGGAGGAAGCCCTTTTTGTTATCTTCAATATCTAAAGGATGCCATTTGGAAGAGGGATTACATTAATGCAGCACCAATGTATAAAAGATACCAAAAGGAAGATATAAGAATCCCTAATAGTGAAGATATCTGACAATGGAATGGCAAGTGAGTTCTCAAGCAGAGGAATTCCCCTTAGAAGAGAAGTACTTGAGATGTCAGTGAAAAGTGTTCTTGGATCTGTAAAATAATGAGTGAATAGAAAAGGGATAGGATTTGAAGTGTGGAGGTCTGGGTTTGAATCTCAATGCTATCAGGTAGCATTTGTTACAGCTTACTCATTTGTCATAATATGAAAATTGGAACAGATGATAACTAAGGTCCCTTTCATTTCTAAAAATCTTATAAATGTTCCATTGTTCTTTATTTTTGCCTCTTTCACTGTGTCCCATCCACTAACTTTACTCTTTGGAGGGTCCTTGAAGCCCTAGTTAGGGACATTTAAAGAACTGGAATGACCTTTCAGTATTCTATTAATGTTGAGTTTCTAAGTGTCCTGATGTGGTTGAAGAAAAGTTATGTACCTCGCAGGGCCAAGAAATGTCCTGGCTTGAAGTATTCAGTGGTCCAATTCGAAACTTTGTCCACTTGTCTCATCTCTAATAAGTCTTCTCGGTTCTGGTACCATTCTTTCACCTCTATGACCTTACGACCTGATAAGAGAGGATAATGGGAATAGGTGACATATGATTTAGAAGCAGCACATATATTAGCTCATTTGATTCTTATGATAATTTTTAAAAGGTAAGTACTATAGGTATTATTATTATTTCCATTTTACAGAAAAAAATCAGAGGTTAAAAGACTTATTTGGGATTACAAATCTAGTAAATGTTAAAGATAGAATTCAAATGTGGGTCTCTTTTTATTCTAGAGCAAATATCCTCCTCCTGTTTGACTGCTCCTTCTTTGTCCCCTTTGTTGGATCATCTATGTCATGTCCCCTAATTGTGGGCATTCCCCAAGGCTCTGATCTGGGTCTGCTTCTCTTTTTTTCTTCAATCTTTCTAACTTGGCAATCTCATCTGCTCCCATAAATTTAATTACCATCTCTATACAAATGATTTTAATATCAGTATATCCAGTCCAGAGACCTTGTCTTGTACTACAAACTGCATCTTGGACCTCCCAAACTGGATATATATCTATATCTATATCTATCTATCTATCTATCTATCTATCTATCTATCTATCTATCTATCTATCTATCTATCTATGGTTTTTGCAAGGCACTGGGGTTAAGTGGCTTGCCCAAGGCCACACAGCTAGGTCATTATTAAGTGTCTGAAGCTGGAATTGAACTCAGGTACTCCTGACTCCAGGGCCAGTGCTCTATCCACTGTGCCACCTAGCTGCCCCCCACACTGGATATTGAATAGGCACATAACTTGTCTAAAACAGGACTTATTCTCCCCCTTCCCAAACTGTCCCTCTTCCAAACTTCTTTACTACTTTTGAGAGTATCACCACCTTTTTAGCTACCTAATGTCAGCTCTCCACCTTGGACTTCCTGTCATTTAGCTAACAGAGAAAATCAATTGTAAGATCTTGCCATTTCTTTCTCTTTGACATCACTTGTATATCTATCACTAGACCTGTCTATCCACCCATCTATTTGTAAATCCATCTGACCATAAATCCATTCATCCATCCATCCATCCATCCTATCTATCAGTCTTTATCTATCTATCCTTCTCTCTACTCAAAGTCACCAACCAAGTTCAGACTCTTATTAGCTTTCTCCTGGATTATTACAATAGTTCCCTAACTCAATTCTTTTCCCACAGTAATCAGGAGCCAAGGTGATTATTTTAAAGTTAGGTCTGACCATGTGACTTTTCCCTAGCCTCACATATACCTTTACTCGATTATCTTTGGTAGTTCCCTATTAACTCTAGGATTAAATGCAAACTTCCTTATTTTTGACTTAAAAGTTATTTATAATCAGGTTGCTTTCCATGTTTTCTAATCTTCATACAGATTACTCTGCTCCATATGATACCTACATACTGGATTCCTTGGATGTTTCTAAAATAATATTGACTTATTTTCTATCTCTGAACTTTTGCACTGGTTGTCCCCCATGTATGGACATGTCTACCTCCCTTCTCATCTCCATGTTCTGGACAGCCTGGTGTTTCTTCAAAACTCAGATCAAGTGCTACTGATTATAAGAGGCTTTTCTTGGTAACTCCTTATGTCCTGCCCTCATATGCTTTCTCTTCTAAGGTTACCTTATATTTTATTTGTATACATTTTGGATAGAGAGCTCATCTTATAACCAACAATACCTGGTTTCATATTGGTTGTATGACTATTGGCAAGCCATGATATGGAGAAGGTTTTGATTTCATTAGAACATCCCTATACCAAGGAAATCATTGGTTTGGTCTTTATCTCTATTCTTATGTTTTGCAAATATCTAGACATATATGTTTATAAAGTTATATATGACTAGCTGTGTCCAACTCTTCATGAACACATTTTGGAATTTTCTTGGAAGACATACTGGAGAAATTTGTTATTTCCTTTTCCAGCTCATTTCTGCAGATGAGGAAATTAAGAGTTTGCTTGCCCAGGGTTACAGGATTTGAACTTGAGTCCTACAACTCCCAGACCAGTGCTCTATTCTCAGCATCACCTAGTTGCCCATATGTACATATAGATATATACAAATATGTGAATATAAAGGTACACATGTATGTGTTTATGTGTGTATTAATATATCATTGTAAGTAAGAAAAAAAACATTGGACCTGGGGTCAAGAGATACTCAGTATTGAAAGACTTGTCACAGATCCTCTGAATTCTAGGCTATTTCTTTTGTTAATATATCTTCAGTCCTAAGTTATCTGAAAAATGAGACTCCTTATGAATCTGAAACCCAGTCAGTCAACAAACTGACATTTATTTATTTATTTATTAATAGCCTTTTATGGACTAGGCATTGTATTAAGCTCTTTGGATACAAAGCAAGACAAAAGACGAAAGTCTCTGCCCTCAAGGACTTTACAATCTAATGGAGGAGACAACAAGCAAATAGTTATGTATAAACAATGTACAGGATAAATTGGACATGGTTAACTAACATTAAGGGGAATTGGGAGAGGTCTCTTATAGAAGATGGGATTTTAGCTGAGATTTGGAGGAAACTGGGGAAGGCAAAAGGCAGGAGAACATTCTAAACATAGAGGGACTAATGGTTTAAATGTCCAGATTTGGGAGATGGAGTATCACATCTAATGAATAGCAAGAGGTTAGTATCATTGAGTCAGTTCCAGGGGTATTCTTGTCAGAACCAGATAGCCTGGAAGACAAATCATATGTATATCATAAGTCATTCTATCCATCTGTTCATCTGTCCATCTATCGTCTATCATCTATCTATCTTCATCATTATCACCATTATCAGCTGTCTAACTTTCTATCTGCTGATCAGTCTATCTACCTACCTATTTATCACCTGTCTCTGTCTCTGTCTCTGTCTCTGTTTCTCTCTGTCTCTGTCTCTTTCTGTCTCTCTCTCATCTTTCTGTCTGTCTATCATCTATGTTTTCTCTCCCATAAGCTCCTTGAGATCAAGGATGTTTTTTCTTGTTTTAATTTATGTCTCCAATACTTAAGACAGTACCTGCACATAGCAGTCATTTAATAAATGCTTATCAATTTGTTTACTTGCTGGTTATTTTGGCTGCCTCCTAGCATTTCCACAGTTCTCTTGCCTCCTAGTGGCTTAGTATGCCCCAGTCTCATTGTCCTTGTCCTTGCTTCTCCCTATACCTATGAAATTTTCCTTATGATTTGAGGGCAGTTCCCTTCCCCTTCCCCATTCCCATTCCTCACATTCTATATCCTCATAGATGGTGAGGCGAGACACCAATCCATTGCCATTCAGGTAAGGTGCCCACTTCTCCAGTTTGGCCTTCTTGTATTGGATCACCTTCTTCCCCTGGGGACAACGGGTCTCGAACTCTGAGTATAGGAGAAAGCAAGACACAATTTATCTTAGTGGGAAGTTTGGCAGCCCTGTGGTCCTCCTTAACCAGAGTCAAGCTCCCTGGGGCCAAGAGGAGATTTTAGGAGTGAGGAAATTGGATAAGGAAGCCAGATGTTAAAGAAAAAATGAGCAAGAAGGATGTTTGGTGGTACCATTTTGTTCAGTCAACTAGGAATGCATGGAAAGTATGATCAATTTTATCCTAGAATTCAAAGGTTCAGTTAGCTTAATAGTCATCTGCTGCTATTTGGCCTTCTGAATCCTTGTACTTGTATATGAAATGCAATGTATATAATTCGTTATATTATCGATGAAAGCAAGAATGTCTTGTATCTCCTCCTCCTCCCATTCCCTCTTCCTTACCACCCCTTAAAAAAACAACTTCTCTATAACTGACTCTCCATGTAACTGTTGTCTAGTGAAAAAAATCCAACTGTGATTTTGATGTCCCCAGTTTTAAGCCCCTTGGATGATCAGTTCACCATCTCCTACCCCTCTTATTCTGGGTAGAGATATTACTTTTAGGATAAAATATAAAATATAAAATCCTCTAAATGGTGTTTCAATGTTCTTCCAAGCCTTTCCAGGATACTCAAACCTTACTCCCCTTCATGTTCTCTATGTACCTATTTGCTCTTTTTTTTTACATAGGATCTACATCCCCTATTTCCCTGCCTTTCCTGGGCTAACAAAAAATGTGATGACCATTCTCAATGGCAATAACTTAATTTCATCAATTTCCTTCTTGGGCAGATATGGGAGGAGAATAAATGCCTCCTGGTGGGACAGTAAGTAAACATTGAGGGAAAACAGATTTGGGATTTAAAGTATGAACTTGGAATAGGGATAAAATCAAATCAACATCACCCTAGTAACCTGAGACCCCTTGTTGTAGTCTAGACTTGTCTAAGGAAGTAAAACCATCAAGTCACTGAAAAATCAAATACCTTTTTGGGATATGATAATCAAATCTACCCAAGAAGGGGGCATATCAAAGTTCTTTTCCTCCTCTTCTTTGTCCTGTAGAGAAAGAAAACGATTTTTAGCCATCCAAGTTGGGTGGATTTTTTAGGATTTTTTAAAAGATAATTTAGAGGAACAATGGACTATAGAAACCAGCTAGTCCAGTGTATTTGTCTTGCAGATGAAGAAACAGGATGCCAGAGGGGTGAAATAACTTATGATCAAAGGAGTCAGAGCTAGGAGGGATTTCAGAAATCATCTAATGTAGGGATTCTTAAGTCTGTGAACTTAAAAATCTTTTAATAACTATTTCAATATAAAGTGTTTTCATTGTAGTTCTATGTATTTTAATGCATCTTTAAAATGATAGATGAATAGTTGACTTCTTTCTGGGTGAATATCAGATTCCAACAGATCCTTTTTTTTAGTCAAGAATAGAGAAACTTGGGGCAAGGATATGACTCTCTCTGTCTCTTTCAAAGGTTCTATGACACAAAAAATATTGAAAATCTTTGATCTTGTC
Source organism: Macrotis lagotis (assembly GCF_037893015.1). NCBI lineage: Eukaryota > Metazoa > Chordata > Mammalia > Peramelemorphia > Peramelidae > Macrotis > Macrotis lagotis. The sequence continues at coordinate 40,937,361 of NC_133658.1, read as the reverse complement.
TCATTCTTTGGTCTAACAGAGAAAGAAACTGGGTCTCAGAGAGGGATCATAGATCTATCTCTTGAAGGGCTCTCAGAGGTCATTTGAAAGTGAAGTAACTTGGGGCAGCTAGGTAGCACAGTGAATAGAGCAAAGGCCCATGGAGTCAGGAGGACCTGAGTTCAAATCCAGTCTCAGACATTTAATAATTACCTAACTGTATGACCTTGGGCAAGTCACTTAATCCCACTGCCTTGCAACCCCCCCCAAAACAAAAAAGAGAACTACTATAAATATTAAAAAAAAAAGAAAGTGAAGTGACTTGACCAAGATCACAGCTAGAGATGAGTTCACCTTATCCATGCCCTTATGATCTTGCAGCTGATGATTTACTTCCCTCCCCTCGTAAATGTGTAGGAACTAATTATGTCTAAAAAAATTAGATAATTAGTTAGGTTCCTGTATCACCACCTGGTGATTTCTTCACCTATAAAATGAGGGGGTTGGTTTCTAAATATAAGACCCTAAGGCAAAACCTCTCAAGGCTTCAATTTTCTGTTCTGTTAATTGTGGGAGTTGGTCCAAAATATCTCTAAAGTTTCTTTCAGTTCTAAATCGATGGTGCTGGTATTTGCCTCAAGTTGTCTGTCCCACCATGAAGTTGAGCTTCATTAATTGTATTCAAACCCAACTCACTTTCATCTTGATCAAGATGAAACAAGTTAAAGGGTGGGTAGTTGGGAGGAATAGTCTAGACTTGTGATTTCAATGGGGTGGGGGTGGACTGGAGATGAATTTAATGCACATAAGGGAATTGTGGGACTTCAATTGAGGACTTCCTGATTATAGGTCTATTGACTCTTGAATGAATTGAATTTAAGTGAGGCAGAGTTGTTCATCCTTTCTTCCAGATTTATTGAAATTCAGATGACCTGGGATGCAGAGATATAATAGAACATAAATGGTTTGACAGGCATGACTCCTTATAGACAGCAGGTGGCAGCATTGACCAATCATTAGAAGTCCCACTCGAACTATTTTAATATGTTCAAGACTTAGAGGATTTAGAGCAGAAGGGACCTGAGAGATAAGTTAGTTCCATCCTTCTCATTTTATGAAGAAACTGAGACCTAGAGTACCTACGGGATTTATCTGGGATCAAGAATGCATTTCCTGGACATGTCCAGCCACGGTCTGGTTCTGAAACACTTTTTCCCATCTTCCACTCCTTATTTTTCCCTTTTATATGTCATCATTAGATGGAAGTATTATTAGAATATGAGATCCTGAAGGCAGGGGACTGTCAAATGCTCTATCTAGGTTTCTATTTTTAAAATTTGTCTGTCTCTATAGATGTATTTGCCTTTTTAATTCTATCATCTATCTATCTGTCTATCTATCTATCTATCTATCTATCTATCTATCATCTATCTGTCTCTGTCCATCCATCTTCTGTCTCTGTCCATCCATCTTCTGTCTATCATCTATCTATCCAGCTATCTATGTATGTTTGAATATTTGTTTTTATCCATGTGTTTATGTATATATGTATCTATCCATCCATCTATGTATGTATCTGTTTGTGTATATGTATGTAGGTAGTGAAGTGGATAGAGCACCAGCCCTGGAGTCAGGAGGACCTGAGTTCAAATCCGGCCTCAGACACTTGACATTTACTACTTGTGCGACCTTGGGCAAGTCATTTTAACCCTGATTGCCTCACATCCAGGGCCTTCTTCAATCAGATTCATATCTGGCCACTGGACCCAGATGACTCTGGAGGAGAAAGTGAGACTGGTGACTAAGTGCAGCACCCCCTCTCTCCAATCCATTTCATGTGCTTGCCATGGTATCACCTACCCGATGTCATGGTCTTCTTCAAGAATGAAGAACAAGCATCATCATTATCTATCTATCTATATCTATCTGTCTATCTATCTATCTATCTATCTGTCTGTCTGTCTGTCTGTCTGTCTATCTATATCTGTCTAAAGAGTTGGCATTGAAATCCAAATCCTCAACACACCCTATATGAGGTTGGGAATACTATGAAATCATACTTGATGGCAAGTCCTGTAAGGAGCCCTATGGGTATGTAGAAAAGATCTTACTATTTATAGAGAAAAAGACAAGCCCACAATATATGAAAAAGAGGAAAGAGGAAAGGTTAAGAGAGATCTAAAACATGTGCATGATAACTTATATGGATTGTTGCCATGAAGCTATTAAACAGAATCTCTATTTACTAAGTGCCTACTGATTAGCCACTGAAGGATCCTTAGTAACTGGGTTACTGAGGGACTATTGGAATAACTTGAGTAGGTGGTATTTGTATTAATGGTTCATCTCCATCCCTGACTTTCCTAGCTATTCTTTTTTTTTAGAGGTTTATTTTTTTGGCAAGGCAATGGGGTTAAGTGGCTTGCCCAAGGCCACACAGCTAGGTAATTATTAAGTGTCTGAGGCCAGATTTGAACTCAGGTACTCCTGACTCCAAGACTGATGCTCTACCCACTCTGCCACCTAGCTGCCCCCTTTCCTAGCTCTTCTAAATTTAAATTGATACAATGAAAAGAGTCTAGACTGGTACCAGGAAGGCTCAGGATTCTTGTCCTATTGATGTAGGGAGCAATGGACATGGCAGATGTGATTAGAAACAAATTTTATAGAAGGAAATGTTATCTGTGATGTAAATTGACTCCTATTTTTCCATTGTTAAATGTAAATTCATAACCCCTCCTTATTCCCACCTCCCCCCCTAATAGCTTCCAGCCTCTTACTGGTTTTAGTCACTTAGAGGGGAGAAATTTCCCCCTTTGCCCAAATTCTGCCCAGAAAGTAAGCAAGACTATAAAAGTCTGACCCAGACTCCCCTTGTGGTGGGCAGACTCATTAGAGTTTCAGCTCAGTCTTACTGTCTCTCTCTCACTAAAACCTTGCCTAGCCTTTTGCTATTCTGCCCTCAAACAGCTTGCTGCTTCTTCAGGAGGAGAAAAGATTTTACTCTGTATGCTTTGCAGGATTGTATAATAAATCCTGAGCAGTTTTTAAATTCCATTACTGTATGTGCATTCTTTCACTTTTCAAGGCTTCTCAATTTTAAATTAGCAATACTAATTCCTGGCAACACTATGGATGCCACTTACTACCCATGTAATTACACAAATATGGGGAAGTTCTTTATTTTCCCTTTCGAGGCCTCAGTTCCCTATAAGTAAAATGACCCTCTTCCATCTCTGAGGATGTATTATTTCCAACTATAGTTATCTGTAGCTGAAGTTATGTTCCTCAATCTCAGTTTGAGAGATGTTGGTTTAGACTTGTCTTACTTGAACTAATATTTTATCAGTCACTTCCTCTTACTATATGTACTGATAAAACAAACTCACACATGTATACAGACAAGTACTTACCAGATTTTCAAAATCCTCATCATCTGCAAGTTCCTCCTCATCTTCCATTTCGTACAAGGATAGATAAGGCTTTTCAGTTCCCAAAAGCAAGAATTCCCATCGTACAGGATCCCCCAGGTCAAAGATGAGATCCTAAGAAGAAAAAACATTCTGAGCTTCAACCAACCTCAAACTGTTAGGACTTAACTCTTTAAAACATATCTAAATAGAACATTACAAAAGTGGTTTAAAAGAGGTATTAAAAAACATCTAAGGTTGGCAGAACATGCTAGCCAGACCAAGTTTGTGGGCAAATCAAGGCAATGAAGAAAGGAGACAACAGTGTTAGAAGATTACTGGGAATCAAATACCATAGCTAGAAAGGATACTCGGGAAGATATTCCAACTCTCCTTCATATTATAATTGGCAAAACTGAGGCTCTGAATAGAACCGACATTCCCTGATATTTTGCCCTGTTCCACTTCTGAAGAGAGAGTCAAGGAGATAGACATAGACATAGAGAAGGCAGAAAGAGAAAGACAGAGAGACATAGACACAGACAGACAGAAAAGAAATAGAAACAGAAAAAGAGAAGAGAGAGGGAGATGGAGACAAAGAGAAAGGAGAGACGGATGGAGTGGAGAAAATGAACACGAGAAAGAGAGAAGAGAGAAAAGAAAAGAAGAAAAAAGATGAAGATGAGGAGGAGAAGAAGAGAAGGAAGAGGAGGAAGAGGAAGAGAGAAAGATGTGGAGAGGAAAGGAGGGAAAAGGGGGAAATAAGTGAAGGGGAGATCCCATTGTATGGACTTTTGGCAGGCCAAAAATTTTTCTATGAAGGAGAGAGGAGTAGAAATTGTTAACCACCGAATTTTGAGGACTAAATGAGACATTTACTCTTGAAGAGCAGAATGTTAAAATTACTCCTGGTAGAGAGAGCTTAAAGAGTATAGAAAAAAGCTGCCTGTAAAGAATTTTGGTCTCAAACTGTTTTGAAGCTCTAAAATGCAACAATTAGAATTCTCTGTGTGTGTGTGTATATGTATTATATTTTAAAATATGGCATTCGATTTAGAGTAAGATTTAAAGAACTACGAAGATGTAGATGGGGGTAAAGTCAAGATGGTGGAATGAGAAGAGGCATGATTGCCTAACTTACCCAGCACAACTCCTCCTCAACAACCTGGAAAACATGCCAGAAAGATTTCTGATTGGGAAAATTAATGACCAAAGTGAGTCATTTTTCTAGCCCAAGGCAACTCAGGAAGACATAGGTCTGCGCACACTGGAGTGGAGTCTAATCAGGAAAGCAGTGCCCAGCAGTAGCAACAGAAGTGGCAACTGCCTAAGCTTGTGGTAGTGTTGGCAGCAGTGACAGGGAACACTAGTACCCAGGGTCTGCAACTGAATACCAGCTCAGGAAGCTCCAGAGCAGAAAGAAGATAATGACTCAAAAATGTCTATAAGCAAAGCCTCAAAGAAAATGCAGACTGGACCAACAAGTATTCCTAGAAAAGTGAAGGAAAAAGATAAAAAGATTTTAAAACCTATATAAGAGTGATGGAGGAAAAAACTGGAAAAGAAATGAAAGTTTTTCATGAAAGTTATAAAGAGAGAATTCATAGTTTGGCAAAAAGGCACAAAAAACTACTGAAGAAAATGGTTCCTTAAAAATCAGATTGGCCAAATAGTAGAACAGTTATAAAACCTCATTAAAGAAAATAATCCTTAAAAATTAAAATTTTTCAAGTGGAAGCTAATGATTCTATTAGACATCAAGAAATAATCAAAACAAAGCTAAAAGACTGAAACATTAGAAAACATGAAATATCTTACAGAAAAACAACTGACCTAGAAAATAGATAAAGGGGAGATAATTTGAGAATATTGAGCTACTAAAAGCAATAAAAGGAAAAAAAAAACACCTAGAAATCATTTCAAGAAACTATAGGGGAAAAAAGTCTAGATATCTTAGGACAGGAAGGCAAAGTAGAATTTAAAAGAATTCACTTATCCCCTTCTGAAACCCCAAAATGAGATAACTCCTAGGAATATTTCAGCCCAAATCCAGAGATCCTAAGTAAAGGAAGAAATGCTAAAATCAGCCAGAAACAAAGAATTCAATTACTACAGAACCATAATCCGGATCACTCAAAATTTAACAACTACCACCATAAAGAAATGGAGAATTTGGAATATATTTTAGTAGGCAAAGAATCTAGCATTATAACTAAGAATGGCCTAGTCACCAAAACTGAGTATATAATAGTATGGAGAAAAAAATGGATATTTAAAGAAATAGAGAGCTTTCAAGCATTCCTGATGAAAACAACTATAGTTGAACAGAAAATCTGGCATTCAAGAACAATAAAATTAAATATAAGTGAGAAATTATAAAGGACTAAACAAGATGAAACTGTTTATATTCTTATATGAGGTGATAATGTGTAACCCTTCAGAACTTTATCATCAATTAGAATTACAGTCTTAGAGGGAATTTAAATAGAGAGTCTGGGTGTGATTCTTCTATGTTTGAATTATCTCAAAAGAAGAATTCAAGGGTGAGGAAGATGATTGCATTGGGAGAAGTGGAAGGGAGAGCAAGAATGGTTTAAATTTTCTCACATAAATGTGACATGAAAGGAAGAGTTTATACAGTGGCTGATGATGATACAAATGTCTTTCTCAAAGAAGACCATGACATCAGGGAGGTGATGCCAAGACAAGCATGTGAATTGGATCTGAGTGAGGGAGGCTATGCTAAGTCACTAGTCTTATTTTCTCCTGCAGTGCCATCTGGGTCCAGTGGTCAGATATGAATCAAGCTGACTGGAGAGGCAAAAAGGATTGAGTGACTTGCCCAAAGTCACACAGCTACTGTTAAGTGTCTGGGCTAGATTTGAACTCCTTTTCTCCTGATTCTAAGTGTTCTATTTACTACACCACCTGGCTGTCAAGGGGGTAAAGGGGAGAGGGAAGAATAAAATACTTGAACCTCACTCTCATCTGAATTGTTCAAGGAAGGAATACCATGTATACACACATAGCTGATTACAGAAATTCAATTTACCCAAGAGAAAAATAAAAGGGGGAAAGAGGTTAATAGAAAAGGGGGATAGATAAAAGGGATAGTTTAATGGAAGCAGTGGTCAGGAATAAAAACAGATTCTTAAGTAATGCACAGAATGAAAAAAGAGAATATGTATAAGAGAATAGGATGGAAGGAAATGCATAATTAAGAATCGTAGCTTTTACTGTGAATGGAATGAACTTACCCATCAAATGCAAAGGACAGTCGAAGGGCTTGGAAACTAGAATCTAGCAAGACACTATGTACAAAAAAATGTAATTGGAACAGAAATATGTCTGTAGAGTTAAAATGATCTGGGAGACAGGATTCTGGGAAGATGGTAGAGTAGATCAGAAAATTCCAATCTCTTCAGATTTCTTCCACAATCTAGGGGAAAAAAGCACCTCAGAGTCATCATAGAACAATAAAAATAAACAAGAGTTGGGGGCTGAACATTGGTCCTCTTAGGACAGTGGGAGAAGATCTGAAGATCCTGGGAAGGAGGTTCAGTCAAATGAAGTGTAAATATCTCCAGGCTAGCTTCATTGAAACAGCAAGGGATGAACCCAGGGGGTGACTGGATTGGGAGCCTCAGCCACAGGAATTCTCCAGGATAGTGTGAGAGTTGGAAATCTGATCAGGGAAGAGTGAGGAACCTTATGCTAATTAACTTCTTCCAGGCCCAGCTGTGCTGTTGAGACATGGTACTGGGAAAGAAGAAACCAGCATATTCCAGGTGAGTGCAGAAGTGATGCAGGAATGTTCTTGGGTATGGATAAATCAGGAGTATTGAGTTCTTCTTGGATCCAAGTCAGAGGGGAGAATTGAAGGTTAGAGTCTTCAGGTGTAGAAGGTTATAGAGGGTTTGGGGTCTTAGCTATCACTTGGAAGGGAAAGGAGTCCAGAGATTGGACTGAGGACAGAACTCAAAAAATAACAGTAAGAAGGACCTGAGACCAGAGGTATCATCATCCACAATCCAGGACCAGAGATGAATATAACAATTAGGAACTAAAAATAATTTTTTAAATGAATAGGTTTAGGAGGAAGAACCCCACCATAGACAGTTACAATGGGAGTAGAGAAGACTGGAGGTTAATCTTCAAAGGAGGATACTGAAACAAAAAAAGCCCCTTCAAGCCCCCAAAATAATATCAAATGTTTACTTGCCCAAAAAGAATTCACAAAAAAACTCAAAAAAGACTTTAAGAATTAAATGATTGATGAAAAATTTAAAAAATGCAAGAAAAATAAGATAATGAAAAGAAAATGAATCAATTGGAATGGAAAGAAAGAAAAAGGCTCTTTGAAAACTAGAATTAGATGAGGGGAAGTTAGTGAAGTAATATAAAGAATGAAAAAATGGAAAAGAAGTTGGAACATTTCAGAAGAAAAACAACTAATCTGAAGAACAGATCAAGAAAAGAAAACGTAAGATTAATCAGATTATCTGAAAGCTATTATCAAAAAAGAATCTTGATTCGATAATAAAAGAATTGATGATGATGATTCTAATTGTCTTATGTTCTTGAAGAAGACCATGCCATCAGGAAGGTGATGCCAATGAAAAGCACATGACTTGGATTTGAGTGAGGGGAGGCTGTGCTAAGTTACAGCCTCACTTTCTCTTCCAGAGTCATGTATATCCAGTAGATGCAAAGCAATCAGAGTAAAGAGACTTACTTGCCCAAGGTCACACAGATAGTAAGTGTTAAGTGTCTAAGGCTAAATTTGAATTCCTGTCCTCCTGATTCCAAGGTTAGAGCTCTATTCATTGCACCACCTAACTGCCCCTTATAGACTCAGCCACTTGACACTGACTGTGTGACCTTGGACAAGTTACTTAACCCTGATTGCCTCACAAAGTCATCTCCTGTCATCCTGATTCATATCTGGCCACTGGACCCAGATGACGCTGGAAGAGAAAGTGAGGCTGGTGACTTGGCATAGCAATTCCTTATTAAAATCCAATTCATAAGGGGGGCAGCTAGGTGGCATAGTGGATAAAGTACCAGCCTTGGAGTCAGGAGTACCTAGGTTCAAATCCAGTCTCAGACACTTAATAATTACCTAGCTGTGTGGCCTTGGGCAAGCCACTTAACCCCATTTGCCTTGCAAAAAAACCTAAAAAAAAAAACCCCAAAAAATCCAATTCATAGGGGCAGCTAGGTGGTGTAGTGAGTAGAGCACTCGTCTTCCAGTCAGGAGGACCTGAGTTCAAATTCAACCTCAGACACTTAACAATTACCTAGCTGTGTGACCTTGAGCAAGTCACTTAATCCCACATTGCCTTGCAAAACAAAACAAAAAAACCACAAACAAATGAAATCCAATTCATGTTCTTGTCATGGCATCACCTTCCCTATTGTCATGGTCTTTGAGAATGAAGGACAAACATCATCAATACAAGAACTAAAATTGTCTTGAAGTATCAGAACAAGAGAGGAAAGTAGAAATCGAAAAAAATTCACTGATCACCACTTGATTTCTAAAAGGAACACTTACAGGAATGTCATAACCAAATTCTGAAACCCCCTGGATAAGGAGAATATATTAAGAACAAGAAAAGAAATAATTCAAATATGATGGAGACACAATTAGAATTACATAAGACCCAGCAGCGGCTGCTTTAAAAGATCATAGATCTTGGAATCACTATATATCAAAAGCAAAAGAACAAGAATTATGACCAAAAATATTATTTTCAGCCAAGTTAAGCATAATCTTGAACAAAAAATAATGGATATTCAACAAATTGTCAGATTTTCAGAATTTCATTGAGCTTCTAGAAAATTTGGTATACAAGATCCAATAAAAATATAAGGTAAACATCAAATATAATTAAAAGGGACTCAACAGCTTACTATTTATATGTAAAACATAAGTCCAAGTTTGTTATTAGTAATTGGATAGCTTGAAGAAAGGGTAGAACTGAACAGAATGTGATTCAGAAAGGTAAAATCATAAAGAAGAAAGATTAAGAGAAACTGATCATATCATACAAATGAGGTGTGAGAGAAAGAACAGAGGAATTAGATGGGGAAAGAGAGCTGTAGATTAAAGAGCAACAATACACATATAACTAGAAGGGTATAAAATCTTTTAAATTCAGAAAGTAATAAGAGGTTAAGGGGATAAGGAAGCAACTGACAGAGGAAATAAGATAAGGGAACATATAAGAGGGTGTATAGATTCATGGGAAGCTGGGTATAAAAGGGTGAATTAGTAAGGGATTCTTGGATGGGGGTAGGTCAAGGAATGTAGTAACTAGAAGTAAAACAGAGAAGTGAGGAGGACTTGTAGCTTGTAGGAAATGTTATAAAAATAAGAGATACCCACAAACATAAAATAAAGATCAGGAATAAAATCTATTATGTTAAAAACAAAGCAGGAATAATAACTATTATCTTAGATAAAGTTAAACCCTAAAATAGATTTAATCAAAAAAGAAAAATAGGAAAACTATACTATATGTCAGTAATATTAATCAATGTTGTTTTAGACTATTTAATGTAACTAGATAGTAGTAGACTAGATAGTAGTAGACTCATAAAGGAAGATGCTATACATCTTCAGAGAAACAGAAGATAACTGGAAATAAGCATAATATAGTGTTACATATGTTTATGAATGTATATAAGGATATGATTAAAGATGAAAATGCATGTGACTATATGCATATATAAAATGTGTATATAGATACATATGTAAGCATAGATATGGTATCATATACATATGTATATCTTCTCTTCACTGTAGCCTTCAGGTGAGGGGAAGGGGAAAATAAAAAGTACACAGGAGAGAACAAGGAAGCTAAGAAAAAAGGGGCAAAATTTTGAATTTTTTATTATATTGACTTTCTGGAAATGGAAAAATCCTCTCTTATGTACCATTTTATTATGCTTTAGTTGAAGTAAAAAAAAAGGAAGGTGACAATCATGACCTCAAACAAAGCAAAAGCAAAAATAGAACTAGTTAAAAGAGATAAATAGGAAAACTACATTTTATCAAAAAAGTACCACAATGAACTAATATCAGCAATGAATATGTATGCATCAGAGAGCATACTTTTATCTTCTTAAAGCAAAAGTTAAATGCATTACAGAAGGAAATAGTAAAATTTAACAATGAAGGAATGTCAATTTATCCTTCTCAAATATATATAAATCTAATCATGAAATAAAAAAAGAGGGAAGCTAAAAAAGGTGAATAGAATTTTGGAAAAATTAGCTATATTAGATGTCTAGAGAATATTGATTGGGAATGGAAAAGAGTGTATCTATATCTCAGCTAGGTATGGTATCTTCACCACAACTGATCATGTATTAAGGCATAGAAAACTCACAAATATTCAGAAAAAAAACATTTTAAATGCATCTTTTTTTGACTATAATACATTGAAAATTATATTTAACATAGGACCTTTGAAGCAAAGATTAAGCATTAATGGGAAACTAAACAACTTAATCCTAAAGAATGAATGGGTTAATGAACAAGTCATAGAAAGAAAAAATACTTTCATTAAAAATAAACAGAAACAATAATTTCATTAAAAAATCAATGAGAAAACACACTAAAATTTGTGGGTTGCAGCCAGAATAGTACTTGAGGAAAAATTTATATTTCTAAGTATTTACTAAGTATTTAAAAGAAACAGCAGATCAATGAATTAGCCATACAAAAAAACCCTACAACAACAACAAATTAAAAATCCTGAGTTGAACACCAAAATAGAAGTTATGAAAACCAAGTGAGAGTATCAAATTTAAAGTGAAAAAATCTATTAAATTAGTACAGAATACTATGAGTTGACTTTTTATGAAAAACAAAATAGATAAGCCTTTAATCTGACTAAAGGAAAGAAGAAAATCAAATTGCCATATAAAAATGAAAAATGTAAAAATTGATTAAGAGCCATTTTACCCAGCTATATGCCAGTAAAACTGACAATTTAAAAAAAATGAATGAGTATTTACAAAAATATAAATTACTCATATTAACAGGACAGGAAATGGAATACTTGAGTAACTGTCTTAGAAAAAGAAATTGGAAAAATCCATAAACAAATTCTATAAGAAAAAGAAACCTAATCCAGGATCAGATGGATTTACAAGTCAACTCTACCAAAAACTCAAAGAATAATTCCAATAATTCATAAACCATTTGAAATAATAGCTAATGGAATCCTACTATATTACTTTTATGAACAAATATGATCTTGATACCTAATCAGGGAGAGCAAAAACAGAAACAAAACTCAATTTCTATAATTATTACTGATGCAACAATTTTAAATAAAATACTAGCAAGGACCTACAGTAATATATCACAAAAAGGAGAAGACTGGATTTACCCTAGAAATGCAGAACTGGTTAAATATTAGGCAAATCAAAAGTATAAATGACTATGTTAATTATAAAAACAAGAAAAATCATCTGTTATCTCAATAGATACAAAAAAGCTTTTGACAAAATACCCATTTATGGGTATTATATATAATATATTATGAGAAAGTAGAGGAATAGTTTTCCTTTAGATTATAATGCCTGACAAAAACAAGAGCAAGCATTATTTGTAATGAGAATAAACTAGAAGCCTTTCCAATGAAATCAAGGGTGAAGGGAGAATGTGCATTATCACCATTGTTATTCAATATTGTATTAGAAATGCTAGCTATAACAAGAAGAAAAAAAATGAATGCAAGTTATAGGTAAATGCATTTTTTGAAGATATGATGGTTTGCTTAGATAACACCAGTCAACTAAAAACCTAATTGAAACAATTAACAACTAAAGTTGTAGAATATTAAATAACCCTATATCAATCATTAGTATTTTTGTATATTAGCAACAAACTCAGAAGGAAGAGATAGAAAGGTAAATTCCATTTAAAATAACTAAAGACAACATAAAATATTTAGGAATCTCTCTTTTCCAAGATGCACACAGAAATTATATGAGCCAATTACAAACTGCTCTTTTTACAAATAAAGGCAAATCCAAATAACTGGAAAAAGATGAATTACTCATGGGTAGGACAAATCAATATAATAAAAATGACAATACTATATAAAGTAATTTTCTTAATCCATACTATATCAACTAAACTACTAAATAATCACTTTATAGATCTAAGAAAATAAAAACAAGATTCAGTTGAATGGGAAAGGCAAATAATTTCAAAGGAGTCAATGAAAAAATGGGAAAGGAGATTTAGCAGTACCAGATCTCAAACAATGTTAAAAAGTTATAATCGTCAAAACAATATGGCACTGAGAAAGCAACAGAGCTTCGGATTAGAGGAACAGATTAGGGACACAATATATAGAAGCAAATGAGCACAGGAATGTTACTATTTGACAAACCTAAAGAAGCCAGCTACTGGGACAAGACAAAACCTGTTAGGAAAACTGGAAAGTAGTCAGACAGAAACTAGGAACAGACCAACACTGCACACTGTACATCAAGACAAGTTCAAAATAGTGTATGATTTAGAAGTCAGGAGTTTTAATGAGCAAATTAGTGGAGAATGGGAGAAACAACTTGCTGAATCTACAAATAGAGGAAGAGTTGTCATGATCAAACAAAAAATAGAGATTCATAGGAGGTAAAATGGATTATTTTGTTTTCAAAAAAATTTAAATATTTTTGAACAAACAAAACAAGAACCGGTAATATTAAAAGAAAATCAAGAAGCTGGAAAAAAAATTTTACAGCAAACTTTTCTAATTACTACCTCACATTTATCCAATTGGCTAAGATGTCAAAATAAGAAAATGACAAAGCTGTAAAGGGGGGTGTGGGGGGAAGGCACACTAATAAACTGTTGGTGGATTTCTCAATTTGTCCAAATATTCTGAAGAACAATTTGGAACTATACCCAAAAGGCTATTGAACTGTGACTCAGCAATAGAGCTACAAGAGATTAAAAAAAAAGAGGGAAAGGGCACACATGCACAAACATTATTTATAGCAGTCCTTTTTTATAGCGGCAAAGAATTGGAAATTGAGGGGATGTACATCAGTTGGGAAACAGCTGAACAAGTTATGTTATATGAATATAATAGAATACTATTGTGCTATAAGAAATGATTAAGGGCACATTTTCAGAAACTAAAAAGATTTTTTGAACTGATGCAAGGTGAAGTGAACAGAACCAGGAAAACATTTTATACAGTAACAAGAGAATTGTAAAGATAATTGCAAAGGACTAACATAAGAAAGAACTTAACCATCTATCTCCAAATAGAGAATTTACAGAGCCAGAGGATGAAGCTTATTTTTTTTATCTTCCCTTTTTTTCTTGATTATGTGTAGGTATGTGTATATGAAACATAGCTAATGTCATCACTTCTATGACTACACATATTTATAATGGTTTTTTTTTGTCTTCTCAATATTTGGAGAAAGGGGAGAGGGGATGGAAAGAATTTGGAACCACAATTGAATTAAAATAAAAAAATAAACATCTGGATAAAATTAGACATATTTCTCTCAACTTTAAATTATTCTTTATCATTCTTCAATTTAAACATGGGGTTTCCTCACATGATATATCATCTATATCTATATGAATGTTTATACCTATGTCTATATCTCTATATTTATACTATATACCTTTTCAAAAAAGGTCTTTATATCTTTTTAAAAGGGTGAATAAGAAATTATAATATCAATACCCTGAACCTTCAGGGAATAGATTTAGATTAAGGAATAGCCAAAAATAATTAAATATTATATGGTAGGTATCTGATTTTACCTCAGTATTTATAGTTTTTTAAAGCTTACTCTAAACTGAGCGTCTTCTTTTCAAATATAACATTTATCATTTAGACTGAGGGAAAAGTTTAGCAATCATGTCTGGGTGGTTGTTTTAAAGAATGTAGCGGCCAGTTTGTTCTCCCTATTTACCTGGAAAAGATCATATGGAGACAGGATAAAATTGTAATTTAAGAGATTTTCACTGAATGAAGGGAAATGTCTCCTGACGGAAAGATGCAAAAAGAAGTTAGGATGGGTAATAAAAGGAAATTACATTTTCTCATTTTTTGAGTATAGGTTAGATTTATTCTTTTTCTCTTGACCTAGGATTTTTTGGATATACTGTATTGCCTGAAGGTAGGAGGATCTCTAGGGTAAAGGATCTAGACAATGGAAAAGGCACGGGTTGTCTCCTCAAAGAACTCTAATAAATCATGTACTTTATTTTGTCTTTTTTGCTTGTTTGCTTTGCTTGTTTTTAGCAAGGATGAAGCTAATTATCCCTCATTATGCACAAGTGAAAAAGTCCCAAAGATCCAAGCTCTACATTTGTCTGACTGGCCTGGGACTGGGCTGCTTTCTTTCTATGATGATACCTTGCAACCATTCCAGCAATCCTGCATGTTGACCCAGTAATTTTTATGGTTCCAGATGCTTTCAATTCCAAGGAAATGTTCATCTTGAGTGTTGTAACTGCGGCCAGTAAATGGTTCAATGTAGAAATTCTCAGGTACCTCACGCCTTCCAGACAGGATGAGGACCCATGCATGGATTCGAAGGCCATGCATTGGGTCTGGAGGTGGTTTATCCAATTCCTGAGAGGAGAGAAACAGTTAGCAGCAATGTAGCTGGTATCTCAGTATGGACAAGTATGTGAAAGATGTAGTTAGACATAGTCAGGTGGCCCATGAGAATAATGTAGACTTTTTTTTTTGTGGGGAAGAAAACAGCTATGAACCACTTCCTCCAAGACCATCTAGCAGTGGGAATCTTGAGGACTGGAAGATTAACCTTCCCCATCTAACAAAAGACCAGGAAAACTTCAAACTTATGCTCCAAGAGATGAAAGGAAGAAGGTAGTGAGACAGAATAACCCAGAAGGGACAGCTCTGATTTCAGTCTCAAGACTCCTCTAGTGAGTGACCTCAAAGAAATATCATCCTTTTTCTTCGCCTCAGTTTCCCAGTGTGCAAGAATTACCATACTTGGGGAGCTCATGGAACCCACCAAGAGTCTTTCTTCTTCCTCTTTCCACTTTTTCTCCTCTGCAGCCTTCATTTCTGCCTCCTTCTTGGCTTGCTGGGTAAGCTCAAATTTGCTGCGTAGGTCCCTTGGGGATTTGATTGTGTACTTTTTAGGTATTGCCTTCTCTTTTTCTTCAGGAGTCTGTAGCCCAATAAGAAATCACAATGATGAGGAGATATTAAATATTAGCATTTATAAAGTCCTTTAAGGTTCACAAAACAATATATGTGTGTGTGTGTGTGTGTGTGTGTGTGTGTGTGTGTGTGTGTGTGTGTGTGTTTACTCATCTTTTCCTCTTAAAAATCCTGGAAAGTAGGTGAGATTATCATTCCCATTTTTACATTTGGGGAAACTAAGACAGAGAGAGGTTAAGTTACTTGCCCACTACTAAGTATTAGAGCCAAATTTGAACTTAGAACTTTCTGACTCTATCTTGTCATCTATCCTCAGTGAAATCCTGCTGCTTAGGATGGGATGGGTATAAGAACCTGAATCTGAAAATATCAAACTTTTACAAGAAACTATCTTCCCTCATGCAGAAGTTATTCTGTGCCCTAAAATATGTAACTTTTCCATTAAGTTGCTGTTTGGGTTTAGGTGAATCTTTTTCTATTTCTGGGCCTCAGTTTCTTCATCTGTAAAATGGAACAAGTAACACTTGCCCTGTGTTTTTTTCCACATTAAAGGAGACAATAGGTAGAAAAGTGCTGCTCAGTCCATTATGTAGTAAGAATTTATTAAGATCTTCCAATGTGATAGGCATGGTGCTGGGTGCTTTATAAAAATAATCTCATTTGATTCTCACAATAGACCTAGAGGTAGGAGTTACTGTATTGTAGCTGAGGAAACTGAGGTAGACAGAGGTTAAGTGACTTGTCCATATAACTAGGAAGTATTTAAGGTCAGATTTGAATTAAAGTCTTCCTGATTCCTGGTCCAGTGTTCTGTTCCCTAGTTGCCTATGATCTGCATCAGAACCAAGTCCATAATCTGTGGATGGTACAGGGCAATGAATTGTCCCTCCATCAAGTAAGATTCCCCATTAGGTGTTGTAGTATCTTTGTAAAGTCTATTCTGTTTGCTCTTCTTACAATGCAATAGAATGACTTGTGAAATCCTTCCTCCTTTATGAAGCAGAAAGTCAATAATCAATAACAATAGCTCTGTCATTTATGAAAAAGTAAGGGGATGTGGGTGTTCCTCAGCTCCAGATCCAGCCCCCTCTTACCTCCTTGGGCTTCTTCATTAAGGGGCACACTTCCCGAGTCAGGTCCATCTGACAGATGTCTCTGCTGGCATAACCACTGACGCAGTAGGCATCATAGCCAGCACCAATGAGCATAGAGCACAACAGAGTGCTGAAGTCAAAGCAGTTCCCTTTCTGGTACTTGAGGACAGAAGTAGGAGAGAATAGATATTCTGGCTGGGAAAAGAAAAGCAAATGAGTCAAGGAATGGGTTCAGGATGGTTGGTCATTGAGTATCTCTTGGTTTTTCTGCCTACTGAGAACATATTCCCACCTGAAGTCTGTGCTCCTCAGTCAGTGAAGTGAAAAGAACCCTGAAATTGGACCCTGCCCACACTACTTATGGGACGCGGGTAAGTAAAACCACCATCCCCTTTCTGGATCTGTTTCTTCCTCTATAAAATGAAGGGGTTGGGTAATGATTATGACAAAAATGTTATTTATGTGACAATATACATTTATGTCACAAAGTCTGTAAAAGATCTAATTTGATCTTTATAATAGGCCTGTGAAGGACTTGCTATTATTATTGACCTCATTTTACAAATGAAGAAATTGAGTCCAGAGAAGTGACTACTTCAGGTCACATGACTATATAGTGTCTGAGGCAGGATTCAAATCCAGGTCTTCCTGACTCTAAGTCTAGTACTCAATCCATTTTTCCACTTGATGGGGGGTGGTGTTTTAAACTAGATGATTGCTAAGGCTCCTTCCAGCTCCAAGTCCTAGGAGTCATAGGTTCAGAGCCATCTAATTTGAGGAATTTCCTCTGCAACATCTGCTTGAAGATTCAAGGATAGGGAGGCCATTACCTCCTAAGGCAGGAGACCTAAGCTGTGGACAGCTTCAATGCCTTTCTATATATTTGTACCCAAATCTGCCTTCTTTCACTCCTACCCCTAGTTAGTTCTGTCTTTTTAGGGGGGGAGGGGATGATATCTCTGTTGTCTATTGGTGACTCATTTGATTCCCTAGGGTAACCTTCTGTTTATTCATTCCACTCTTCAATCAATCAATCAACAAGTATTTCTTTATTGCCAATGCTAGATCACCAAACCCAGTCATTAATGGGGGTGGGGCAATGGTCAGAAAACCTTGAAGGAGGACCTTTTCTTCTTATGTTTATTCTCCATCCCAAAAAATGAAGTCACAGAGGGATGGGAAAGGAAGAGTTCAAAGCATGAAGCCCTACTCTTCTCTTTCCTGATGGTAGACAGAGACTTGGCATCAATCAGCCTTCTTGGTGGGTACACCAGAAATCCTCAGTTCTATCCACCTGTACAATATCCATGACGTGTTCCAGCTTAGAGCACTGAGTTACGGTGAGGGCAATGTGTATTGTTCCTTACCAGCTTAATAGGGGATGGCAGGGGCACTATAGTGAGGAAATCAGAAACAAATTCAGCACAGGTATCCCAGTTTGTAGAGCTCTGGGTAAGGCATCAGAGTTGGGCGGATCGTGGTGCTCACAAACTTCTGTAAAGAGAGGCCACACTTGAACCTGGATTTGGAAGCACCCCTTCTTAAACTAATTTCAGTTCCTAAGGAATGAGGGAACAAATACTGCCCAGAGTGATCACTACAAACCTAATCACTCTGCAGGTTAGGCACTGAACCCCAGTAGACTGTCCCCTGAAAGGGGGTAGGATCTAGTTCCTAGAAGAGCCAGTTTGTCTTTGAGTTCCCCGAGGGAAAGAAGTGTTATTTTTTTCTATCTTTATATGCCCAGCCCTAGAATAGGATATATGACACCTAGAAAATACCTGAATGGAATTGATTATTCTTTTGTCATAAACAAAAAACTATAGAACTACTTGGAATAATTTATTGCTTCTCCTCCACCTGGTGACAATCACAGAGGATAAACAGGGAAAGGCCATTTCTTCTCCCAATAGGAGCTTCTCCTGCTTCTCTTTCCCTCTTATCTATATACTTTCCATTCTCCTTGGAACTATTGTGCTGACTTTTGGATACAAAGATAATGCATTGAATTGCTTGCAGTCAGATTGATACTCTCAGTTGTGTCTCAAGGGAAGTGATGTTGTGTACTGAGAGAAGCATTTAATGGAAGTCTTAGATTCTTGTTTTCACTCCATTCCTAATTGTTCCCATGGCCTTGGGCAAATCCCTTCACTTCCTTTACCCTTCTCCCCCCCCTTCCCCTTTTCCCCCTTTTCCTTTCTTTTTTCTTTTCCCTTCTTTTTTCCTTTCTCCTTCTTTTTCCTTTTCCCTTCCTTCTTTTTCCCTTTCCTTCCTTTTCCCTTCTTTTTTTCCTTTTTCCTTCCTTCCTTTTTTCCTTTCCTTTTCTTCTTTCCTTTCCTTCTTTTCCTCCCCCCTCCCCTTCCCCTTCCCTCCCCCCTTCCCTCCCCCTTCTCTCCCCCTCCCCTCCCCTTCTCTCCCCCTCCCCCTCCCCTTCCCTCCCCTCCCCTCCCCTTCCCCCTTCCCCTTCCCTTCCCTTCCCTTCCCTTCCCTTCCCTTCCCTTCCCTCCCCCTTCCTTTCCCTTCCCTCCCCCTTCCCTCCCCTTCCCTTCCCTTCCCTCCCCTCCCCTCCCCTTCCCCCTTCCCTTCCCTTCCCTTCCCTTCCCTTCCCTTCCCTTCCCTTCCCTCCCCCTCCCCTTCCTTTCCCTTCCCCTCCCCTTCCCTCCCCTCCCCTCCCCCTTCCCTTCCCATCCCTCCCCTTCCCTTCCCTCTTTCTCCTTCCTTCCTTCCTTCCTTTCCTTCCTTCCTTCCTTCCTTCCTTCCTTCCTTCCTGTCTCCCTCTCGTCCTTTCTTTATAGCTTTCTTTCCCCCAACTTTCTTTCATTAAAAGGGATAGCTGTCTCAGTAGAGGAGAAGGATTCAGAAATACAAATGATATAAAAACAAAGGGTATCAATAAAACTTACAAATTTTCAAAAAAAAGGAAGAGGGGAAATGGTTGAGGAAGCAGATCACATTAGGAATTAAGCTGCTGAAAGGGTAGTAGGACTCATCTCTGAGAAGGGAACCAATTCCTTTGGGTATCATGTATACTTGACTATATTAGCATCATATATCAATCAACTGAGCTCCCTAGTTCTATATGCATTTTCCAAAATAAATTGATATCTAGTGTTTACATTATAGTCTTATGTCAGAGGTTTGAACTCAGGTCTTCCTGACTCTGATGCTATTCACTCAGTAATGATGCTTGTCCCTTCTTTTCCCACTCTTTCCTCTGTCTCTGTGTTTATCTGTTTTTCTGTCCCCCCCCACCCCGGCCACGATTCGATCTCTGTCTTTCCTCACTCTGTCTCTCTGTCTTTCCCTCTCCCCTTTTTCTATCTGTCCCCCCAAGCCCTGTCTCTGTGTTTCTCTCTCTCAAGAAATAGTCTCCCCTAGGGTAGAAGAGATGCAATAGATTAAATGAATAATATACTGCCCATGGTATGATTGGTAGGTTTGTATTCTGTGTCATGATTACTGATCCATTGTTCTTTCACAAGGGACTGGGCACCTCCCAAACAATAGGATGCTTTGTCTTTAGTGTATTATTTCTGGCACAGAGCATGTGTGAATGGGGAGATTTTTAAAACAAAATTCTTATTTGAAAATAAGTCTAGGTAAAGAAATCCAAAGAAGTAGATTTGCTCCATTTCTAATGAGAATGATAAGCCTGCCATCATATTCTCCTTTTCCCTCCCATCATACTCCATTGCTCAGAGTCCTGCAGTAAATCCTTCTAGGGGAAGCAGTATTTGTCAGGGAAGAGGACACTGGATTTGGAGTCAGAAGTTCCAAGTCTGATGCTATTCCCTTTATCTACATGGTGCTCCCATCTTCCAGCTCCCTTCCATCCTCTGATCATCTCCCCTCTACCTCTAGGTCTTCAAGACTTTAGGAGGGCTTGATGAATCTTTCCAGCAGCTGGAACCTTCATTTTTAGATTACCTTCCACCAACACTGACTCTACTTGGTATATACAAAATAGTTTGGGTATTGTTTTCCCCATAAGACTATAGGAGCATCTTGAGGGCAGGGACCCTGTTTTTTGCCTTTTTTCAGTATCATTTTGTCTAGCACATAGTAAATGCTTAAAAAAATGGCTAGTATGAACTGGACCTCAATCTCCTTAGCTAAAGGTTCAAATCCTGATATTCTCTGATTAGTTTGCCTATGGGAAGAAAAAATCTCAAAAGGTTTGCCTTTAACTGACTCTAAAATCACTGATAGTTTTAAGTCTTTGACCCCTAATCCTATCACTGTTTTCTTTTCTTTGTCCTTACCTGCACATCACACTCATTCCGTGGGTGAAGAAAGAGTGGGCTCTCGGTCTGGGCACAAGTGATTATACTGACGAGCGAAATTATCTGCCACGTGTATGAGCAGATCCTCTTTGGCAGAATTGGTTCTGTAGGACTCTGGCAGCGAGGATATGTCAATAGAGCTCT